>NC_028642.1:42952038-42955493 GCF_001406875.1 Solanum pennellii | reverse complement strand
ATTTTCTAGATGCCGGACCAAGGATTTAGAAATACATAACTTATCACTTTGCATGCAAGATACTAAGAAAGAATTGTTATAGTTAGAATTATCAAGTTATGAACCTGTGGGGAACACGTAAACCCTAGTTACTTTGATTAATTGATTAACTCCAACATTCAAAGCTGTTAAGTGTCTCTTTCAATTTCGTTAGTTATTAGAATTAGAAACCCCCCTTTTATGTTTTTACTTTCCAAGGAAGTCATTGACCAAACAATAGTAATCACAGGTTGAAGTTAAGTCTAGACTATTTTCCTCGTGGGAATGATCCCAACCTCACTAGTTGGGTTATTTACTTGACACGACCGCTTTACTTCTTATTTGAGAAGTAAGTTTGAACTAAGTATTCCCTAAGAGTTTATAAATGTTTTTACATTTAAGATGACAAGGAAACTAAGAGTTCCAAAAGAGTTTTGAGCAAGAAAAGAGAACATTGATTTTAAGAGAGCTTTTTAAAAATAAGTGTTGAGAAACTATGTCAACCCAAAGAAAGAAGTTGTTTTCAAAACACATGATATAAGTATATTTTTGGGAGTAGTATTGAGAACCGATATGGGGATGCAAGTTCATAATAACTCAAGTCTCCATAAATCATGTAGCCATCATGGGTATTAATGGGTCATACTTTTTTGATGATCACATAAGTTAAGCTAGTGGATCCACTAAGTTAAGTAGTTCAATGAGACCGCAAAGTATAGACAGTTCTAGCAGCATGGGCAAGACATTGTATCACAACTTAGGCTCATAGCGGTGGTTGTCGGTTAGAGAATATCCCACAGAAACTATATTATTTCATATATAAGTAAAGTAAGTTATTTCATTTCTTTAACGAACTAAGTGTTTTCATTGTTTTTACAAGCTTTTATAAATTGCATGTGTCTTATTGCTTTATATTAAGTCAAGTTATTCATGAGTTGAGTTGAGTCGAGGTAAGTTTTCCTTATTACTCTTTTTCAAGCTTAAGTTGTTATTAGCATTGCAACTCGCATACTCGTACTTTCAATGTACTGATTCCAGGTGGTCTGCATCGTATCAACATCATCCAGCACCTCGTTAATCCAGCTGAGCACTCGGAGTCAGTGGTGAGCCTCCTTGCATTTTATAGGACACATTTATTCGTTTTTCAGTCTTTCTTTTTATAGGATGTTGTGGAGTATATCCCAACATCCATCTTAGTATTATGAGATCTAAGTGTCATTTTGGCAACTTATTTACTTTATGTCATTGAATGAGACTAGTTCATTGAGTTAAGTCTTCCGCTAAGTCAAGTAAGTAAGGCCAAGGGTCCTATCAAGGCCAACAATGGTCATCGAGTGTCAGCCACGTCCAGGGTGTAGGCTCAGGGCATGACATACTGAGACCTTTTTCATTCTCCTTGCTTTTTACCTTTTTTTGAAGCTTTATCACTCTTGGAGATAAATCTGCTTCATTGTCTATGTGTTCTATAGCATCGTCAGTTCTTCCCACAACTGCTTCATCATTTTGTTCAGGAATTTTTGCCATGCCTTCTCCTCCACATTATGAGAAATAATCTAATGCAATAGGTGAAGTTCTTTGTAGGCACAACATTTGGTATTCATCTCTCTGTACTGCATTAGGTAGTAAAATTGATGCCTTGCTATTACTCACAATCATTCATTTGTGGGCTTTGTGTGACCTCTACACTTTTTGTAATTTGAATTGGCTTGCTGCTAACAACTTCTCTTCCTTCAACATGACCATTGTGATGACTAGACTGTGTGCTACCATGTTGACTAGGAGTAATCTCATTGTCTAACATGTTATATTGTTGTTTCCGTCTTTATCAGTACTCTTTGCACATCTCATACTACTTTCACCTACTTTATTTTCATATTTTTGTCTTACTATTGTACTTTTATGGTGCTCAGGAACATTTGTTGATGTGGCTTTTGCTTGCAATGTTTGGCTGAAAGATTGTGCAACCCATTCCTTTGTTGACATACTTATTTCTCCTTCACCCATAGTTTTGTGAGCTGTATTATTCTCATTTATAGGATTGTTGCATTTATTTGATGACAATCATGGTAGACCTCACTTCCCATGTCGTTTCGCTCTTTTTCTTTAATTGCACATACTTAGGGAACTCTCTTTTTAGGTCAACTATCACTTTCACACGAGCACAACTAGGTCTAGTCTTTTTTATAGTGGCTTGATCTAGTTGTATTGATTCGCCCACAACAGATGCTAATGAGAATAAACATTGGTTGGCAAAAGATTAGGAAAAGAAATTCACACCATGGTCATCGAGGTTGCTTTGTTAACCTTAAACCTAGAATCATACATCAATGTTCTCCCTTAAATTTGGTTTGGTTCGATTTTCCTATATTCGGTTTGGTTATTCAATTATGTTAATAGTTAATAGCATAACCAAAGTAATAATATTTAATCCCTTAAATATACTTTCTAATATAAATCATAAGTAAAACTTAAAACATAATCCGTACCAGTATACCTATTATAGATGTAATTCGAAAATAAATATAAATGTAATCATCATGAAAGGCAATAACCAAAAAGGGATAAAAGTGGTGAACTCGAACTTAATTCTAACTTAAACATTATATATATATATTGGTTTTTCATTTTTTATTTTTTAAAACCTGAAACCAAACCAAAAAATCAAAAAAAGTAATTTATTAATCCAAAACCAATTGAAAAACTAATCCAAATAAAAATCTGATTTGGTTATTCGGTTTAATTCGAACAGTGACCATCCTTACAGTTTTAATTTGTTTCTTTTCTATTCATAGAATCATCTAACTGTTATTATTTTCATGAAAAATTACTAAGAGCGACAGAAACTCCATTCACTCCTAATTAACATGACACAACACATTATAACACTATTATTTTTAAGGGAAATTATCACATATAATCACTCAAAAATAACTTAATTATTCTCCATAGCTATAGTTTGTTAATTACGAATAGTAGTTGCATGTTCGAGGGGAGAGAAATGAGAGCGAGATTGGGAGAGGGAGGAGAGAGGGGAGCGAGAGAAGGCAAAGAGTGGAGAGAGACGAATTGTATATGTATATCAGTCGAATTGTATATGTATATGTATATGTATATCTATCAAATAATTGTATATATGAAACTTGTATACATATGTATTGTATATATGATGAGCGAGAATGGGAGAGGAAGAAGAGAGCCGAGCGAAATTAAGAGGGGAGAGAGAGGCAGGGAGTGGAAAGAGACAAATTGTATATGTGTCTGTGTGTATATATATCATGTATTTGTATATCTGGAGAGCGAGATTGGGAGAGGGAGAGAGAGAGAGAGGACAGAGGCGAGCAAAATTGGGGGAGAGGGCATATAGTGGAGGGATGTTAATTGTATTTGTATATACATACAATTTTTTTTTTTGTATATATATATATATATATATATAT
>NC_028642.1:42892111-42952033 GCF_001406875.1 Solanum pennellii | reverse complement strand
TTTGTATATATATATATATATATATATATATATATATATATATATATAATTGCATTTGTATATATATAAAGAGGACATGTAATTACATCTAAAATTAAGATGAAAGCCGTAATTAATTCAAGATGTAACTATATTAACTAATTAAATAGTATATGTTTATTTATCCGCGTAATGTTCTATTTTTTCAATAAAAAATCAATTTATAACTAATATACATCTAACCATTTAACTCAACCCAGCCCATGTCTTATACCCAATTTTATACCTGGTTAAAAAAGGTTCAAAATGCATCCAATTTAGGGTTGGATATAAATACTGAAAAATCAAAATATCAAATCGAACTGATTATTTTTTGTATTTCAGTTTCGGTATTTTGATATGAATTTATATTTTTCGGTATTTTAATTCGATTCGCGTTAGGTTACTTTTGTATTATTTGGTATTTCAGTTTACTGAAATATATAATATTATAATTATAATATATATTAATATTATATGAATTATTAATATTAATTATTAAATTATAAATATCAGTATACGCACAATTGAATTAGGTCATTAAATACACTTCACTTTTAACTTGAATTTTCATTCTTCTTCGGCGCAGCTTTCACTGACCCGCTTTCCCACTTCCACTTCCGGCGTCATCGCATCGACCAACGACCGGCTGACTAGCAGCCAACCAGCAGAAGCCGCCAACCAACCAGCAGAAGCCGCCAACCGACCAGCAGCAGCCGCCAGCCTACCAGAGCAGCACTCCAGCAGGTAGTGCGGCATCTTAGTACAACAGGTAGAGAAGAAGATCGGAAGCCAACTCTCTTTCCGTTGACAACAAGCACCGTTCTGTTAGTGATGCTTATTCACGATTGACTATCCTAGTGTAACAAAAATCAAACTGAAATAACATAAACTGAATCGAAATAATAAAAATTAAACCAAACTGAATTATTTTGATTCGATGTTTGTTGTACATGTACAAGAATCAAAACAAAAAAAAATTAAAATCCAATCGAATTGTCGAATGCCCAACCCAATGTTAAATATGGATTTTTGGCAACTACTAGCAATTTCAGAGTTTCAAATTTACTTTTTTTTTCTTTTGCCATATGGATTTTTGGCAACTACTAGCAATTTCAGAGTTTCAAATTTACTTTTTTTTTCTTTTGCCTCAATAATATATGTGTGTGCTTACATGCATTATAACTCGCAGATTTAAAAATGATATATATGTGTTAATCAGTGAAATATATCTTAATTCGCGATTGATTATAAAATGTATGTGTCTATCATTGATAGAATTAATGCGGAAAATAAATAACTTATATAAATTAGATACATAAGATTTTACATGAAAAGCCCCTTGCTCAAGGGAGGAGAAAATCACAATTTGTATTCAAAGAATTTTAACTCAATTCTATTTAACTCAAAACAGAGCAAAGATTTTGATTGCGACCAAGTAATCTAGGAATTATTAATTCCTTCCCCCTTACAGTAACAACTTTGTTACCTAATGAGACTAAGCAACACCGTTTCTTTCCACTACACCAATTAACTCTAGCTGATATAGATTTTACGATCCCAACATAGCCAACTACAGCTAAACTTTGAAATAATAATCACGAATTTGACACTAGTCTATACCCTTTATAGCTTAGGAATAGATTTTACAAGAACGAGCATTGGAATATAAATTCTTACCACTTGAAAAATAATGATACCTCTATCAGGTCGCTTGTTGATTTTTTGAGTAATATTTCCGTGAGAGAAAATGACTTGTGCTTTCGAAATTTCTGATTTCCCTTTTTTTTTTTTGGAAAATGTAAAATTGGGAAATAGTGTAATATTTAGAAGTTTTGGGGCAAAGTGAAATATAAAAGCATATGAAAGCGGTCTCCTAAAATTCAAATTAGGGTGTGTGTTGAATACCAATCTTTGCTCTCCAATGTCTGTAATGTACAATGAACTCTTCTCTTCTCTGATTTCCGACATCAAATCCTACAACGGCAAAGACCCTCTTCTCCCTTGGCTCCGGTAAGTACACTTTCTAACAAAACTCTAAATTTTTTCGAATCCATTTTTCTAACTTCTCATTTTGGTTTGATTTCATAAGAGGAATTAAGAAGATGAAAGAGTCACTTCCTCCGCAGCTGCTTAAGGAGAAACTCCCAAGATTTCTTCAGAAATGTGCGCAGACTTTTGGGACCGATCGCCGTTATGCTAATGATATGCGTTATCTTCGAGTCTGGTTACAACTGGTAACTTTCTTTTTCAATTTTTTTTTTCTTATATGAATTTATTGAAGAAAATGTTAGTAATGTAAAGAAATGAACAATTTCATTGATTTGCTTTACATTTTGACTCATTAACTATACTCAAATTTTCATTTATTTTTTTGTTTATGTAGATGGACTATGTGCATGACCCAAAATCGGTACTTAAAACGATGGAGTCGAATCGTATAGGGATGAAAAAGTCTCTGTTTTACCAAGCATATGCTCTTTATTATGAAAAGATTAAAAAGTTTGAGGCTGCCGAGAAGATGTACCAATTGGGTGTGCAGAAGTAAGTAACTATTAGCTAGTTGTGATTTTAAATTTATTGAGTTATTGATTTTAAGAGTACCTTATTTAACATTCTTTTTCCATCCAAATCTTTCTTAAATTTTTTTTATAGAAATGTGGTGAAAGAGTTGTTGACAAATGCTGTGTTGATAATTTTACATTCTGTTCAATCGGCATTGCAAATTGTTGTTGCATTTCAATGAAAAAGATTATTCATTGATTTGCATTTGTTTAGGGGTATATTGAGAGAAAGGTGGAGCCTTGCAAGTTGTCTTTCTTTGACTTATAGGTCATGAGTTCGAGTCGTAGAAGTAGTCACTAATGCTTGCATTAGGATATGTTGTGTACATCACACTCCTTGCGGTGCGTCC
Organism: Solanum pennellii; assembly: GCF_001406875.1. Lineage (NCBI taxonomy): Eukaryota > Viridiplantae > Streptophyta > Magnoliopsida > Solanales > Solanaceae > Solanum > Solanum pennellii. The sequence continues at coordinate 42,949,101 of NC_028642.1, read as the reverse complement.
CTACCCTGTACCATGCTACCGCAGCTTTGTCAACCGGGCTGCCCCTTTTTAAAGGGGTATCTCAAGCCATGTTATTCTCTAGGGGTATGTTAACCCTTTTAGAAAACCTTTTTCATTTTGTCATACTTCGTGAAGATCAATTATCCTTTCAAAAGTGCATTGCAGAATTTAATCATAGGGTGCAAACCAAATGTAATTCGCAGCCAAATTGATTATCCTATTTGCACACACTTCTTTCTTTAGTTATGAATATTTGATACTCTAGAATGTCTGGTAGCAGTTTCTTTCCTACGGCCAATTTCAGGATGTGATCAAGCAGTATTAGAGCAGGTGCATATCTTTGCACCATTAGTTTTGGTAATTTAAGCTGATTCACTTTACTTGCTTCGGAGAAATTGTCTGAACTTTCTTGGCAAATTTGCTACATTTTGTATTTTTAAAATATGTTTTCAAATTCAAAATCAGCATTGTTCCATAGAGCTATTTAGAAGAGAAGTGTCATCTTGTGCCCAATGTTTTTCTTACTTCTTTCCCTCCATGACTTGGGGATATTTGTAAGGCTTCCCTTCCTATCTGTATGGATTTCCTTTCTGTTATTCCTTTTTAGTAGGGGCCTGTTATCAGAGTCCTAACAGATGATCTGATCTTTTGATCCTGGTGGATTATGGAATCCTTTATTAATCATTATCTGATTGCAACAACTTAACTAGGTGACAGCCCCTTTCCCCTTGCTTAATTACTTGAATAGTGAAACTTGGTTTATGTTGGTTATGTTTTTTCCACTAAACGCATGAATGACAGTTCTGGAAACAAGTGCTTTCAAACGTTTCTTACAGATTTCTGTTTCATTCTTCAATGAACAGGCTTGCCGAGCCACTTGATGAGTTACATACATCATATGAGCAGTTCCTTCATCGCATGGAGCAGCGTAAGAATAAGAGGATACAGGTTGGTTACAATGGCCATATTGTCTACCAAATGTCTTCCTTTTGTTTATATGAGCCATTAACTGATAATAGGGATATGTTCTGCAGCGCCAAGAAGGAAAAAATAAAATATGTTCTCTTGGTGCTAAAAACACTACTTTGAAGAACAATGAGATCAAGGAAAACAATGAGAAGTTAAGTGGAAATGAAGACAATCCTGTCCTCACTGAGGATCAGTTACCCAATGCACGATCCAAGCATTTAAATATGAAAAATGAAGTTGCCATTTCACAGGGCTCCAGGAGAGAGTCACAAGTGAATGAAACTACTCATGGTGGTCCAGCCCTTCAGAAGGAACTCAGGAGTGATCTCAGTCGAAAAAATTATGTTGGAGACACTATAGAAACAGATAGATGCCGAAATTTTATTGGTGAAGACACAGTTGTAGTTAAATTTGTAGGTAATGCCATTGTTGGGAAGTCTGATGTCGAAGATGCACGACATCATGGTCTGGTGGAACCTACCATTAATACAAAGGAGGCCATGCATGCAATTAATAGCATGTTTCGAGAGCCATTAGAGCCATCTCTAGCTGGAAAGCATTCACGTAGAAATCAGCCAAAAGTTGATCAGATATCAAACAATGGTTTTGAGGTATTTGTCGACGAAAACACTGATTCTGCTGTTGGATCTTCTGATCAAGCCATGACAAATGGTGCATCGCTGACACAAAGCACAAGAGTTGAGACTCAAGAGCCCATGCAGGACCCGTTTCAAATATATATTGATGATGACGACACCAATGATGGGATGGAGGGAGTACATGAGGTGGATAAATTAGATATGGGTAACCTTCATTTGACTGGATGTTCTATTGAAGGTGGAATCGTTAAGGGTTTTGTGTTTCCTAGTCCAACTGATATTACCTCAGAATACTCTAGAGCTCCAAATGTTGAAAGGCCTCCTCAAGGAAGACTCCGTAGGGAGGACACAGTTGTATACAAATTTGTTGGTTCCACCATTTCAGAAGAATCAGCCGTTGAAAATGTTTGCCATCATGGCCTTGTAGAACCAACAATTAACTTGAAAGAGGCTATGGATGATATTAATAGCATGTTTGGAAGGCCAATTGAGTTTACAAGGAAAAGCAAACCAAAGAAACAGGGATTAGCACCTAAGATGGAGAGAGATGGCAGTAGGTTCTTGATACTTCCAGATGATGAGTCACACCATCAACCTAAGAGTTCCCTGCCAACTTCGTCGTCAAAAAGGGATAATGACTTGTTTGAGAAAACCGTGTGCACAAAGGAGGCTATGGATGAGATAAATAAAATGTTTGCGATGCCATTGGATTTCTAATATGCTGGTAAACTCTTATTTTTTCTTTCAAGCTGGTGATTATTCTTTTTATCTTTCAATCTCTTTGTGCAACATTCTTCACAAAGCTGCTGGTAATTTTGAGACGTGTGAGATGGATCTGACACATATAATTAGGCCATATTTATGTTGAAGGTTGAGATTTCACAGTACAAAATTTTATATATATATATATATATATAAGAGAGAGAGAGAGAGGAGAGTCAATTATGAATTGAGCAAAATGTTGCTTGCAATGTGAAGAATGTTGCCCAATTGGCTTACATAGAAAAGGAAATTTTATACTCAATACTGTTATGAAAGCATAAAACCAGTAGAAAGTTAAAAACGTAAAAGTAGATGATGGAAATCAATTAATTTTCTGGCTTAGGAGGACAGTGATCTGGTCGGAAAGCAAAGGGACCTGCAGCATAAATTACAGCCTCGTAATTACTTCGCTTCAATGTCTTGTCTAAAAATCGGAGTCGAGCACCGGTGATTCCATAGTTGACATTAGTGAACACATCACAGTTTTCGAGAGGAGAATCGACCAATTTTACGCGACATGAATGTAGAGGATGGTCAAGATAAGAATGGCCCATTTTGAAGCCATCTAGCTCTGCAAATAAGTAGCCAGTTTCATCTGTTTTAAATGCCTTGTAGAAGCTGACTCTTTTCATGTAATTTTTGCAGATAACACTAACTTTAGCTCCTGCAATGGGCTTAGCTTTTGACAGAGACCATGATCCATAGTTATCACAGCTCTGGCAATAGACCATGCCTTCAACCACCACTTGGTCAGTCTTCTTTACTGACTTAGTTGGCACTTTGTCATAGGCATTTATCAGTGGAACAGCTAATGCAAGGAGCAACGAAACGATCAGGACAAGTTGGCTGCTTGCCATCTTCTTGAAAAGATATTGTGAGTTTTTTGGAATGTGATTCTGCTTTGATGTTAAGTTCATTTGAGTTAGGTTCCTTTATATAGTTTTTGGAATGGGTAATGTTGTCAAGAACGTGAATGCTGCTAAACCACATTTGTTGTTGAGTGAGTATTGATCCTCAATTGTTTCCAGACGTGATGACCATCATCACAAGTTTATGCCCACATGTATCCTTCTACGTGCAAACCACTTACTTCAAAATTTTAGTACAAGGGCCAGGATTATCATTATACTTAATCGCATCCGTGTGTCATACCAATAATTTACTGTTGCTATCACAGATTGAATATTGATTTCAAAATATATGATTAGTATTGGAAATGTTAAACAGAAATAATGCTTAATATTCAATTGCTCAACATGTGAATCCATATGGTTAACCTTTATTTATCTATAATATAATAATAATAATAGAATGAAATTTCTGAATTAAGATAAATTAAACATAATTTCATGTTAGTCCCCCAATCACAAGAATTGAAATATGGATATGCAGGTATATTAGGTCAAAGACATGTATATTGATTTAACTCAAATGATTTCTGTATTAACAATTAAATTAATTAATAAATGAGCTTAATATATAAGAAAGTAATGAAGCAAAAATATATCGAATGAAATAGTAGAGCTCAATCGCTTGATGTTTCAAGCTAGATCGGGGATATGATTCAACAGGGAAAAAGGTAAAACTATCTTATGGGTCTAGCGTGTGTTGATATTTTTTTCAAGCTAGTGTCATATAGGCTGAAAAAGGATAGAAAATTATTTATAAAATAAGTTCAGGGGTAATAGAATCTTAGTATACATAAGTGTGTCTTCGAGATTTTCGGGCATAGGTTGAAGGGTACTTAATATGCATTTTCCCTTTAAATAAAACTAAAGACTCTTTGAATGTAATAACATTAACTCAATTTCCACTAAAAGAAATCTATTGTCAGTAAATATCTTTCTTTTTTGTAGGGAACAAAGTCAGAGGTGAATTCTAACTAAATTCAATAGCTTTAAATTTACATTTTGATTTTTTTATATAAATTTCTAACTCAATATACATACAATTGTCCCTTTAAAATAATCTTTTCTTTGTGATCTAATTATTTTAGATTAATATAATGGTCACACTATGGTTCTTAAACCTGTACGACCTAATACAAAAGAATCCATGGGGTTCGATCGAGCGGGTAATGTGTGGGTTTAAAATTATATTTTAGGGCGTGATTAATGAATTGGGGCGGGTTTAGTTAAAAATGGTTGGATTTAAAATTGTATTAAATAATTAAATTGTAATCAATGATTGAGAGTCACATAATTAAAAGAACTATTTAATTTAAATGGTGCTTCATCAATGAAGTGGCTAAAATTATAGACGGGGAGGGTATTTGTGAGGCAAGAGGTAGATAGAGAGGGTATTTTGAAGTCAATAGATGGATGAAGAATAGTTATGTATCCTTTTCAATACTTGCAAGATATTTTAGGCCCTTTTTTGTTAAGAAAATAAAAATTACTATCTATAATTATAATTAGTTTTTATCGATTTCTCAAAATAAAAATATACATCTTTTTAGAAAAAGGTTAAACATGTAGATCCACCTCTGAACCTTCTGCCCTAGCATGCAACCACTATATCCTCTTATTTAAAGTCACGTCGTTGACAAAAAGAAAAGCCAACTAAACATTGTAATGAATTATGAAAAATTACTTTTTCTTGTACGACCAATAAAACATTGAAACATTCTTGCGTACTTTGATGCTAGCACTGTTTTTGTTAATGCCATAAAACCAAACGACCCCTTAGGTTTTGTCCCTTTTGTCATAGTTTTCATAAGCCAATAGAATTGAATCCCAAGACGCCAATAGAGCAAATTAAGGCGATTTAAAATATACTTACATACTAAAAAATAAAAAAATAAAATTACACATACTAAATTTACCTTTTCTTTTTGTACCCAAACAAAAACTTCTCCTTAGTCCCCACAGTTGATATGCTCTTGTTATCCACACAAAAGAAAAATCTTTGTATATACAGGCGCTATATTACTTACTATCTAAAGGCAAATCTGAGGTACCTATGCATATTAACAAGCCTCAGTTGATAAAATCTCAAGCTCAGCCCACCATAGAGGAGAGAGTCTTGGGGTTGCCCCATCTGGTCCAATATCTGTTATCTCTCTCAATCTGGAAGAAACCTCTCTCATTGTCGGTCGTCGTCTTGGTTCAGGATGCACACACATTTTAATCACAACAGCTATTCTCTCTAGCTGCTCTTCTTGGAAAGAATTTAAAGTTGGATCAACCATTTCTCTCAGGGATTCTCCTCCCCTAAGATAGTCTGACGCCCAGTCGTCAAGAGAACTACTGTTTGATGAGTAAGGGAGCCTACCAGTCATCATCTCAAACAGAACGACACCAAAACTGTAAACATTGCTTTCTGGACTCGACACCATCTCAGCTGCTTCTGTCTCATTCCAGAACCCAAAATCCGATATTTTGGCTGCAGAGTCTTCTGTGAGGTATACGGCAGAGGAGGTCAAGTTTTTATGAGGTAATGATGGCGATAAATTGTGCATGTGCTCAAGGCAGTATGCCATGCCCATTATTATCCTCATTCGCATCCCCCAGTCCAAGTGTTCAGCTTCCCTAACTGCAAAACACTAGAATTAGGGATCTTTTCGGGCATAATCGAGGAGCAGATAATAATAGTTGTTTACTACAGAGAAAGCTAAACATAAATTGTTGAAAGAGCATGTAAAGTGAATACCAAGGATGTCTGGTACAGGTGCGTGAACATTCTGTCCAGAATCAATTACTCTTCGAGTTAATAAGCGAGATAACTTGAAGTACAATGGTCAAATTATGAGGCTAAAGTGAAAATGGTTACTTCTCAAATTATTGACATGAGACCAAGGACACGTCTGTAGATATCATACTCGAGGTAGAGAAAACACTTAATCACACCTAGTGTTTACACCACCCAATGAATACATAAGATGTGCTTTCACACCCACTATTATCATTGAACCAAAGTTCAACTAATACACATTGTCACGTCAATTTATCACATAACAATGGTAAATAAATACGGTTTGTAAACACCAAATGCAGGTATGTTTTTACCTGCTATATAAAAGTTATCACCTAGAGAGTTCAACCAAGCAGATGTAGAAGAGTTGAGTAACAGTATTTGAGTAAATCACAACAGATACACCTTTAGAATCAGAAACTTACTGTGCAGATGTTCAAAGAGGGTCCCGTTAGGAGCATACTCAAAAACCATCATTCTGGTAAATGGATCCTCTTCTTCACAAAACCCAAGAAGGCTGACAAAGTTCTTGTGATTGACCTTTGACAATGTATCAATCTGGTAAAAGTAGGAGAAAAGCATTTAGAAACTCACATATTTGAAAAAATGAGATATAAAATTCCAATTGAAAAACCTAAATCACCTTTTTCCTGAAATGAGTTTCCATATCTTTTGACCAATCCTTAGTAGATGCCACTGTCCGAGATATCACAGCTATCTCAACTCCACTAGATAATGTGCCCTTATATAGTGTGCAAACAGATGAGGAACCAATCACATTGCTGAAATCTTCACAGGCTGACTCAAGTTCTGATCTCTTAAGCTTTGGCACACCTGTTCACGGTAAGAATGATAGAACTCAGCTGTCTATCTGAGACTATTTGCTCATATTGATAAACAAAAGTTTAGAGATATCAAGAAGAAAAAAGGGAAAAGGGAAAAGATTATTAATAATTAGAAAAGAAAGCTTGTAACAAGCTCATATTGGGGGCAAAAAAGTCCATTAAGCTTCTGCCATTTGGGTAATACTTTTAAGGCAAAATTTTGGTTTTACAGCTACATATGTTCATATAAGCTTCTATTTTATGGATCTGATTTTTAAGACAACTATTTTGGTTCTACAAATAGAAATACTATTCATTCATCGAAAGATAGAAAATTACCAGTAATAAATGCTCTCTGCAACTGTCCGCTCAATCCAGTGGCCCAAGGCTTTACAACAGCCATTTTGTTGCTTCGAAAGACAATTATGCCAGCTATCAATATTAATAGTAGAACGGAACCTCCTATAGCTGCAGACAATATCAAAACCCGATGATTACTTCGTCTGGCATTTTCAACTCTACTGCTGTTCTCTGCAGGACTGGGAAGTGAAGATGGAGAAGGAGATGATCTTGGTGAATGAACCACATGAGGTTTTGCAGTAACTGCCGGTGTAGGAGATGGTGAAAGAGGACTTGGTGATAGAGATGGGGATGATGAAGGTGCACTGTTCTCAACAGCAACTTCAGGACGGTCTAGAAGTCGGACTGGCCGAAATTCGTTCCAGAAGTTATTCAGGAGAGAAAAAGATGATACTCTTAGCAATTTTCTTCCAGCTACATTTCCAAGTGCTTCTGAAGTCCTACAAATAATTTAAATTTCATGATAACTGCCTAAGTTGCAACCATAGAAGTATATAGCCGTAAAGAAGCTAGTGCAAAGCTTGATTGAAAATGAGGTGAATTATCACAAGGTGAAAAGAAAAGATTAGTAGTTATTTGTCTTTTCAGAAATATCAGAAAATGAATTGAACATTGTTTGTGCAAACATGAACCAAAATGTGCTTAAAAATCACATCTAGAGATATTCAATGTGAAGGCCAACCATAAGAAAACTAAAGACGACTTGAAGACGGAGAAAATTGATGGGACTTCTAAACATCTTAGCAAGCATCAGGGGGGTCAAAAGAACAAGCAATGAATTGCTACAGATGCATACTTTTTCTAGGAATATGTATTCCAATAACTGAATCTAATTATTCAAGTCATTTTACTCTTACTATATTGGACTTTTAAAGTTACCACTACATACGGTTGCTCTTAAAATATACATTTCATTTGATTGACAGATGTTTACCTTAATATCGTTCTCCCATAGGGAAGTGACAAAGGTTGGGGTCTCGTAGCTTGGTTGTTATTTTCTTGGACATCTGGGACCATTTCAAGTTTATCGCTTCCAGGAAATATGCTGCTAAACAGCTCATTGTTGTCTGATAAGCTGCATTAGTGTAACTCTGTAAGGGAACAAGGAGGTAAAATTAGAAAATGACACCACCTCTGTTTGAACTCACATAATTTCCAGAGAGGGATTATTGCAAAGCTCAGAAGGCAGCGGCTGGCTAAAGTTATTAGATCCCAGGTCCAGAATCTCCAATTCTTTTAGCTTTGCAATCTCATCAGGTATGAACCCAGTAAAGGAATTGTTACGTAAGATTCTGTAAAGAAGTCTCCAGTGAGTTGCCAATTATCTTAAAGAGAAAGACTTAAATATAGAGTTTGTAATGACAGCGACTAGGAAAACGAAGAAGACTTAAATATAGAGTTTGTAATAACAGCGACTAGGAAAATGAAGACATCTAGTTTAAACGTGCACATACATAAACTTCAAGTGAACCAAGAGCGCGAGATCAGGACCTACGGTACCACATAGATGGAGATCTCTCAAGTCTCTGTGAGTAGATAAAAAAACACAGATTAGAACATCAGTATCATAGATAATTTTTACAATAGCCATTTCAACTTAGACACTATGCTACTCACCGACTTGAAAATTATATTCATGATACTAAATGGAGATAATTGTGTATGAAAATTTTGCATTTACAAAAATGGATACAGTAAAATGTGTTTTTAAAGTTAGCTAGGGACGGATATATGCTAGCTATGATATAATTACCCTTTACGAAATTCAACTCCTGGTTACTTCATAGAAATATAGAATCAAGTAACAGATCAAGAAACAAAGAGATCACGTTATACATGTTGCTCTAATTTTCTAGTTTACATTTATTTGAAAAAAATAAATAAAATGGAGGAAGTTAACATCGAAGGTAGTGTGTGAAATTTGCCTCCTTATATTTGATCTCTGATGAAATTTATATCTTTGTTACTATATCTAACTCCATGTTTGCCCTTTCTAGAGGAGCACGGTTTTCCAGATCTCCCTTCCATTAGAGGCACGGTCACATGCTTCATCATTCTGAATTTCGACATCAACTTATTTACATCCATTCTCGAGGCTATGTTTAATTATTTTGATCACAACATATTATAAGATTGTGCTTAGCCTCTCAAACAATTGAGTAACGAAAATCAAATTTTACCATAGCTCTCTCTTTACAATAACACAATTAGCTACACTCCATGAACTGATCTTCAACAGGAATCGGTGCCAAAAACTTCTCATTTATCTGTTTTTTGATCAGACACATACTGGAATCACCACCAACTCATGGAACAAAAGTTCCAGAATTCAAACAGAGACCAAATTTAGATTCATCTATATAAGCCAACCAGATCAAAATTGAAAAAGAAGACTTCTGCAGAACCAAATAACAAGAGAAAAGAGCAATTTTTAGTACTTACAGAGACACAACATTCCCATTAAAGCACCCAACTCCAAACCAAGTACATGGATTTTCCACTCCATCACCATCTTTCCAATTCAGCAAAGCCCCAAATGGATCACTCTTCACTCTCTCCCTGAATCTTAACAGTGCCAAACCTGCAGGAATAAAGACTAAAACTTTAAGAAAAATAACAATTTTTTTTATAGTCATTTCTAACAAAATAAGTCTTAAATAGAAGAAGAGTAATACCCTCATCATTGAGAGACCAACAAAAACACAATTCCTGATGCACCAAACACAAAAACAGCACAATAACCAACAAGAAGCTATGCTCACTGAATTTCCATTGCCCATTCATTTCCCAAAAAACATAAACAAACCCACTACAATATCTTATACCCAAAACTCAAAAACAATCGCTAAAATCACAATTATAAAAGTCCAAACTCGTCAAAAACCAAAACCCAGTAAATAAAATAGTAGAAGAAAGAGAAAAAGAACAAATAGGAGACTGAGTTTGTTCGAAAAACGCGTAAAACACAAACAAAACCAAGCAAGCAAAAACTGGAAGCTCTTTTTTGACTTTAGGCAAAAATGGTATTGTCTTCTTCGCCAATAGAAGAAAGGTTTACTGTGCAAAACGTTTATGAGTTTCAGATAGAATTTTCAATACACAAAAACTGTGACGTAGAAAAATGGTTGAGTCTTTGAGAGAGATTGAAAGATTGACAAAGTTTGATGACTGAGTAAAAGCTAATGTTTGTTATAATTTTTCACTTGTTTATTTGAGGATCATTACTTGGAAACTTCATTTGGTACATCTAGCCTACGTTCACGACCTTTTTTTTATTTCTCTCGTTATCTCTTAAAGCCTAATGTTTTCCATCTGCTAATGTTGACATTAATTATTTTTTAAATATTTGGTTGTTGGGTATTGATTTTATTTTAACATGTTACAAGAATGAGTTTCTACTTTCTAGCAAACAAACATATGTACAAGTACAACCAAGTAGGGTAATGATATAGTGGTGAAATTATTTTATTTTTAATTTAGAGGTCTCGAGTTTGAGTATGTCACCTCTGTAATTTGAATTTAGCTTGAACTCCAATAAATCAAAAAAAGGAACAAGCTAAGTAGCTTCTCATAAGTTTTTATGGGGAACTCACAAAAATTCCACCAGTTTAGAAACTAAATACTTGTATACACTCTAGTTTTTAACATTATGAATCTTACCAATTGCATCCTTACGATAAGATACATGTATTGAAGGATATGTGGGGTTAAAGTTAGGTGTAAATTGTTTCAATACATTGTATCCAAGAAGACGCGCATGTATTTGGAATCACACACACATGTATTTATTTCTTGTATAGTGATGAAATTGGTTTATTCTTAATTAGACATTTCGAGTTCAATATGTCACTCCTATAGGGCGAGATATGAATTTAGCTGAAACTCCAATAAAATCAAAAAAGAAGAGGATATGAACAAATTTTAGTGTGTTTATATACGACAAGATACATATATCTCAGGATATGTGGGTTTAAGTTAGGTGTAATTGTTTCAGTATACTGTATTCAAGAAGATTCACATGTATATTCGGATACATAGCGTTTGTATGGAAAATCACCTGGTAATTGAAATTGATGTAATAACTAGGATAGTAATTATCAGCCTACTAATTACACAGTCAAGTAATTACACTAATCTATTTGGTTGTCTCGATGTAATTACACATGTCTTGTTTGGATGCCACAATGTAATTACACATGTTGTGTTTGGATGCACAATTACAATCATAAAATTATATTAAATTTTGAAAATAATATTTAAAATTTATGTTATACAAATTAGAATTTTTATAATAATATTAAATTAAATCACTAAGAGATATATTCTTTTTTGAAAATATATTACTAATAAACATATACTCTTAACTAATATTATGAAAAAGTTATTGATTTATATTTTTTAAAATTAATATATTTTAATTGAATTGATCGTAAAAAAATTAAAAGTATGAAGTTTCCATGAATATCGTGAAATGCATATTTGATAAAAATATTAATATATAAATGATAAGTCATTTATTATTAAATATTCGACAAAAATATAATCTATCAAATCTAATTAAAAAATGTTTTGCAATGTGAATTCAATATTACTAAAACAAATGAAATTGAAAACATAACATAATTTATAAATTCAAAACAAAAAAGTTAGCATAATACTCTTATAGCAAATTTAAACATAGAATACATAAATATGATTTATTAATTTTTTTTTTTTTAAAAAAAAGTCTATAACCTTTCTCAACAATAAATTCAATTTATTTTGAAAATTAGAATACTAATAAAATTAGGCTAATCAGAAAATTAACATGGCGTAATAAAATAGATAATACGAAAAAGCTGCATAGATTCACGTGAAGAAAGGTTGAGAACGAGAAGAAAATGAAAATATAATAATATAAAATAAAAAAATAAACTTCTAGAAAATTTTAGAATAATAAAAATAAGAATGGAACTTAAAATAATAGAAGTGAAAAAAATAAAATAAAATAAAAAAAGTAATCAACTGTAATTACACCATGTAATTACCAACAATCGACGGTGTAATTACCCCCTGCCAGTTACACCAATTACCTGCTGATCAGGTAATTATCCTATCCAATCAAACAGGATAGACATTGTAATTACACCAATTACATCAAATTCAATTATTAAGGTGTCCTTCCAAACAGGCCCATAGACAAATCTCACTGACCATTCTTCTACGTATTTGGTAATCTAGATGCATGTGTACCATGCCATATATGTACATGTATTACTTGTATATCTAGTGTGATGCACATGTATCTGAATGCACAATATCTCACTCGTCTTTTTCCCTATTTTAATGCATTTGATAGCAAAAAGTACATATTTAGGTGTATCTTTCTTAATATATGATAGAAAATTTTTAATTAGCGGTAAGATAAATAATTGTTTAGAACTATGGATATATGTATTAAGGAGAAAAATGATTTCAATTATTTTATCACATTTTTATAAATAATTTTACAAGCAGATTCATATAAGTCGGCCAGAATTTTTTGGATATAAAACATAATTAAACAAAAACGGAAAAGAAGAATGAATGTTTTTTTTTTTACTTGAAAAGATATTTATTTCAAGAGAAAAAGGTGAATCCTAAGCTTTGCTAGATCTTGATTGATAGTTGAGGAAAATTATAAGGTAAGCAATTGTCATTTTCATTAGTGACAAGTAGTTGACACAACCAATCGAGGAAGGTCTGCAATCTAATTAAATAGGTATATCGAAAATTGCTTATGAATTTCAGTACTAATATCATCAAAGGTGAATCTACGATTTTAACTTTATGTTTTTTGAATTTTATAATAATGATTTTCAAATGTCATTAACCGAACTGTAAATTCAATAAATATACATATCTAATAAACTTCTTAATAGGAATATACTATTTGAACAAAAATTACTGAGTTCGACTAAAACCGTATCTAGGCTTCTAGCTTCGCCCTCGATTACTGTGATCATACAAATTATATTTCAACATCAGCAACAAATTCCTCCTACCGCACCCTCACCCACCCCCACCCCACCCCCCACCCCCCAAAAAAAAGCACAAAGGAGACCCAGACCAATTCAAATGAAAATGATAGAATCACCCAAATCTGAAAAGTATTAAGTGTGCGTGTGGCTGTATGTCTCTCTCAATGTATGTATATATCCTTTCACAATTGTGTGACTAAGCTTTACCAGAGAAAAATTGGGAGTTTGTAACACTTGTTGTTAGGAAATGTTTCTCTCATTCTCTTTTTCTTTATAACTCTTGTTGCTATGTGGGCGAACTAAATGAAATATATATATATATATATATAGACACGCTATAATTTTTGGATTGGAAAACTTATATAAATTTTATTAGTTTAGGAGTTGAGTATTTAGATACACTCTAATTTGCAATATTTTTGTATCTTATTAGGTGTTGGTATTTCTAGATACGTTCAGATACATATACATAGGATACATCGAGTGAAGATTAAGTACTATAATTTATTTTAGATATATTGTATCTAAATCGATTCTTGTGTATCTGGAATATGCTACAAATCTCGTTCACTTTCCTCGTCCCTCTCCCATACTTCTGGTATTCCAGATACATGCGAATCACATGAAATACAAAGATATACATGTATCTAGTGGGATTTGCATGTCTCTGGGATACACGTGAATCACTCTCGGCTCCCTCCTCAATCTCGCTCACATTTCTCCCTTTTTTTATTGATCACAAAAAAATATAAGTGTTTAAGTGTATTTTCTTCAATATATGGGAAAACTCTTAATTAGTGGTAAGATACGTAATATTTTGAAAGTATAGGTAATAATATACATGGTAGTGAACTATGTCTAATTATGTAGTTCCTATCTTTAGATGTTAAGTTGTTAGTTATTATGATTTATACTTCTTTTAACATAATTTTGAAATAAAATTTGTTGCTCTCTCTGTTTCAATTTATGTGACATTGATAGAATTTCGAAAGTCGTCCAATTTTTTTAAATACTTAAACGTTTAATTTGTTAATTATTGTGATTTATATTACTTTTACTTCATTTTTAGACAATACATGCGTCACTTATACAATTCAGAGAGTCAATCATATACTTTTATGTCCTTTATTTATTTTAAATTGTTAGTTATCGTGACTTACAGTAACTTTACGAAATTGTGTGTATGTGTGTGCGCGTGCGCATACGCGTGCGTGTGTGTTGTTAATAGACTTTAATTTCTAGAGTTAATTAAATTTTATATATCTTTTAAAGCAATATAAATTACTCTTTTTGTCATAAATTATGTGGCACAAATAGATTTCAACATTCAATCAATTATAAAAGAAATTTATAATTATTATTATTAAATATTGTAATTTATAGTATTTTTCACTCTATTTTAGAATAATGCATGTTACTTTGTATATTTCAATTTATGTAACAGTGATAAACTTTCAAAAGTAAATTTTTTATACATCTTTTAAATATTTTCATTTGTTAATTATCATAATTTATAATACCTAAAATTAAGAAAGCAGCAAGTAGTGGACGGTCCACCCAAGTAGTCAGCATTGGAAAATAAATAAAAGAGCTAGGGCCTCCATTAATTGTTTGTTGTTAAATAATAATGCAGCCGACTAAGTTCAATGCGACCTTCATTTGGTGTATTATTATTATCCAATAATATACCAAAAAAAAAGAAAGATAAGCATGACCTATTGGAAAATTTTCATATATGGCAAATTTATTTTATGAAATAACATTAAAAGGGTATAGTTTACATAATTACATTATTTGAGTATAGTTTGATTTGTTAGGTAGCTTTAAATTTGTATAAAATACTTTTTTATAATTTATACAAAATAATTTTTACATGAATAGTAACGGTAGCCTTAAATAAGATAACAATAAATTTAGATAATACTATAATATAAGGTAAATGTTCAAAATCAATTTTCTTTTTCCAAAAAATAATTCTAGATTGAAAGACAGATACAACTTGTTTCTGCGCCATCACTGAAGCATCAATTTAATCAATTTTTTGACATATTCAAAGACAGATAATGTTTCATTAAAGGAAACTTTATATTTTAAATTGCAATATAATACAATTGTTTAGAATATCGAAAATATTGAAATTACAAAACGAATTTTATTTGTTATGGCGTTGTAGATTGTATAAAAAAGTAATTATATAATTTTCTCTTGTATATACAAACTTGGGTTTATGTGTCATCGTTTGTGTGGTGTGACTTTGTATATATCCCCAGCGTAATTATATGTATGATAATTTGGCTTATGAAAAATGGATTAAATGTGTATTCTATATGTTTGTATATATGTTCTAATATTTATATATTGCAGTAATGTATATGTTGAAATGTATATTGATTTAGTAGATACGAATGAGTATGAGACAATTGTATACATTTATGAAATTGAGTATTTTATAATATAGTTGTATAAGATACGTTTTCTGTTTTCTAATATTTATATACAAATTTACGCAGCAATGTATGTGTTGAAATGTATATAAGTGTAATATATAGAAAGTCGTATGAGACAATTATATAAATTTGTGAAATTGAGTAATTATTTTAAATTTTTTTAGCTACAATGCATTTGTTTATGAGCATACAAAAGTGAGTGTAATGTAATTTTGTTATTACTAATTAAACTTGTTGTATAAAATTTTTATGTCAATTGTATATATGATATTTACAAATTATAATCTACCGTTATACTTTAGGCATAAAGATAACTAAATACAATTGTTATATATATATATATATATATATATATATAACACAATTGTCTTTTGTACACAATTCACTATATATTTAATAACTTAGTATACAAATTATTATATACATAACTTAAATAATTTGTATAAAAACTAACAGAATATACAAATTTCAATAAACAATTACTCTATACGTCCCATTTTATGTGGCAATATTTGACCGGACACAGAGTTAGGAAATAAAGAAAACTTTGAAATGTTTACGAAATTGACCTTCAAAAAAGTAAATTCACTTTTCTCTCTCCTCATAAATGTATTATAATATAATTTAATTAAGTAGAACCAACAAGGGTAAAAAAGGAATTGTACCTTCAAATGCTTACTATATAAGAAAATGTGACATTCTTGTTTAGAATGACCAAAAAGGAAATGGTGTCACATAAAATGGGACGGAGGGAGTACAATATAATTTTTGGCATAAACTATACATCTACTTAAAGTATTTTTTATGTCTTTCGTTTATATAACTAATGGAAATATACAAATAACTAAAACATCTGTGAATTAAACATGCAATATTACTATATACAATTATGTATATTAAAAAATTACTTTAACAGACAATTTTATGTATCTTTTCACATAACTCTATTCTATCTAAAATTGTATTTTAAGCTCTACTTGATGATCTTGATGTTCTTTAGATCTGCCAATTTCACATTCACTCACCTCTGCCTCACTTGTTATGGCTTTCCTCTTAGTTCCTCCTTCAATAATTCTAATGGCGCTAGCTATGGCGTTGTTAGTAACTTTCTGAACCTCCATTGAAATTTTTTTTCTTTGATCTCAATTCTTCAATTGATTGTTCATCTTGAACTTGTTTGAATTTTGTCATAGCCCGACATTAACCTCAAAATCTTCGGTCAAACCAATTGAAAGCGAGGGTAATTTGTCAACAATATTGACATGCAATGACATATCTCTGGTAAACCTCATAGATGGAGATGATTCATCCATTCTGATTTTGAAGAATTTATAATCTAATAGTTAGAACGAACTTTTTTAAAAAAATATGAAAAAACTAAGAAACACAATACATATACAATTGTTGAAGAAGGAAAAAATAAAAAAAAGATTGATTCACAGCTATATCTTGACGGTTACCTGCAAAAATTGAAAGAAATATCTGAGAGAGAACGTGAAATTTTTGCCAATTCAATATTCAAAACAGGAGAGGAGGAGTGATAATAGGAGAAAGAGGTGAAATGGGGATAAGAGAGATAAAATTAATTTGTATATAGTTATGTACAAAATAAAAAAAAAAGGTTTTTTACGTTTGGATATAGACAGAGGTGGTGGGTCCCATTAATTATGACAAAAAATGAAACTATAATTATTGAAAGTAAATAAATTAAACTATACCCTTATTATATAATTACTTAGAAATATTTGTCATTCTATGTAATTTTCCGTAATTTATTCCTTGCCGGGCCTTCATATTTTCGTTGGCACTTGTCAGAATTGTGGTACAGTAATAAATATTTTTTATCTTTAGTAAAAGATTCAATTTAATTTGAATATTTCTAAATACGAATTGACGATTGTTAATAGCTTTCTATCTCAAATGTGAGACTTTCTAATTTTCCCTTTTATTTTCAATAATTTTTTTTGAGATATGGGAAGTGTTTATTATTATTACTATTATTATTTTTATTATTTTTATTATTATTATTATTATTAATTAATTAATTAAAGATAAAGTACCTTTGTACTTACATTTTCCTACTCAAAAGCAATGAGTTCAAATTCATTAACTTAATACATGAATTACCATTTGTAATTAATGACCATGCACCTTTTGATACCTTTTGTTAACTACTACATGATCGAAGATATTTTAATACTTATTTTTTTTGTTTGGTCAAATGTTGATATAAAGCAATCATTTGAAGAAAATGCACTTGAGCTAGGTATTAATAATCTAATCATTGAAGAAATGCCAAACATTACGCATAATCACGCTTCTCATCCTATCTCCAAGGAGGCAAATTACACCATTGTTTTCCTTTTATTTTGGCCAAGCTTTTAAGGGTTCAAGTGTTTTTTCTTTTCAAAGAGTATTTTTATTTCAAAAAATTGAAGTGTTTGGCCAAATCCTTATCTTTGATCTGATCACAAATTATCTATTTTCTAAAAAGGTAAAACTATTAGACATGGGCAGCTCCACACATAAAAAAAATAAGGCCTTTGCTAATTTGGGGGCTCCAATTTTTTATCAAGAATAAATTATATGTTAAAATATTTATAGAAAAATTAATTATTTATGATAAAAAGTATAATTTTTTAAAAATAAATTATTTATCCACTTTAATATTTTTTGTAGAATACTTTGTTAAAAATGAGAATTAACAGTGAAAAGTGTTACGAAGTGAATTACAAATTCTTTTTTTATTTCTTTTTAAATTTTAGTTTCAAGCATTACTCTAAGCATATTAAAATGAGGTTATACCAAGTCACCAGCTTTTTGAGTCAAATTCTATGGTTCTAATTCTTATTTAATATTTATCAACTTATTACTTGTATCATTATGTTAACAATATATATAATAATTGTCTCACTTAAAGATGTTTTCAATGCTGAGTTGATAAAATCTTATTTAAAACTAGTAACTGAAAAAATAATATTAAGTACTAATAACTTTCATCTTAATAGTATAATTTTTTTTAATAAATACGTATATGAAGTATATTATATTTTAGGCCGCGAATTAAAATTTTGCTTTAGGCCCCCAATTACGTTGAGTTGCCCCTGCTATTAGATGAAGGTTGGTAGCCTCACACCTACGTTATGTTATCTAGTTTTCCATTTGTTGCCCTTTTAGTCCAACAAGTAAAAATAAGGTGAGTTTTTTAATGTGTGGATCAGTTAAAAAACAATAAAAGCAAAGGAAAAAACAATACATGCATGCAAGCTTTTCAAGATTTACTAAATATTAGCAAGATTTGCTTCATTAATTCGTCATGGTTTTCATAATACTAGTTATGTGTTTAGTTACTCATATTTGTATGATAACAATCAATGATAATTAAAATTAAGCTTAATCATGCAATTATGATGTGTCTTGGATTTACAACGCTTTTTGATGCTTAAAACATAGGATTGATGTATATTCTTTAGCGTGCTTTAGTAGATTTGATGTGTTTTATAGTTTTTTGAAGAAAAAAACAGGATTTAATGACTATGTGTTGAAAAACATATGTTGTAGACATAGTTTGTCATTTATAAGTCATACTACAAGTTGTGGTTTGATCAACGAATCGTAGATGACAGTCATAGTTGAGATTTAGAAATTTAGAAAAAGAACATAAGTTCTACGAGTAAATAATATGACCCGTGAAAGTTTTTACGATCCTTAGAGCTAGGTTTGTGGTTATTATTCAGATAAGGATCACAAAGGATCACAAGGTCTGATTTCTACAGAGGAGTAAGGGTCGTAGATTTTCACGAACAATAGTTCTTTTCCGTGGAAAAAGTCCAGAGAATTTATAGGAGATGTCATCTACCAGAGGGGTTTACGACCCGTAAAAAGGACTATAGCCCATAGAAGTTGTCAGACGTTATTTTCCTAATTTATCTTGGATAGGTTTTTAATGTCTATAAATACTCCTCCTAGATTTTCTTTTATAAATCATGTTTAAATTGAGTTCTAAAGAAAACAACGAAACTAGTACTTTGAGTTTTTCTTGAATTTGGGGAGATTCAACGCTTTGATTCTTGACTCTTAAATTTTAAATCAAGATTTGAAATTTTTAATATTCATCTTGTAATGTGAATAATTATGCTTAATTTAATTGTTATTGATTGTTATCATACATGTATGTGTAGCTAACTCATAATTAAGGTTGTGAGAATCACGAAAAATTAACGAAGTAAACCTATTATTTAGTAAACCTTGAAAATGTACTTGCATGTATCATGACATTCGATGAAGCAAACAATAGTTGCTACTTCTTCAAATCATGTAGAGATAATAGTCATTCATGAAGCCAGTCGAGATTGTGTATGGTTGAGATCAATGACTCAACACATTTTGCAATTATGCGGTCTTTCTGTGCAAACAAAGTCTCCAGCAATATTGTATGAAGATAATGTTGCTTGATTAGCCCAATTAAAGAAAGGATATATCAAAAGAGATCGAACAAAGAATATTTCACCCAAGTTCTTTTTCACACATGATCTTCAACAAAATGGTGAGATAAATGTTCAATAGATTCGTTCGAGTGATAATTCCTGCAGATTTATTCACTAAGGCATTGCCGACATCAACATTTGAGAAGTTAAGATATAAGACTGGAATGCGTCGTCTCCAAGATATCAAATAAGTTTTTCATCAGGGGGAGTAAATATGTGTTGTACTCTTATTTCCTTAGCCAAGGTTTTGTCCCATTGGGTTTTCCTGGTAAGGTTTTTTATGAGGCAGCACTCAAGGCGTATTACAAGTGTGTGTACTCTTTTTCCTTCACTAGGCTTTTTTTCACTGGATTTTTTCTAGTAAGGTTTTAACGAGGCACATTATCTATAACATTTAAGGGGGAGCGTTATAAAACCATTGAATTGTGGATGTTTCTTTTCATCATATTAAATGTAAGACTTAATGTTGTGCTAACGTATTTGGTTAAAGGATGTAAAAGGGTGTTTTCTAAATCCTATAAAAGGGTAGTCTTTTCACCCTTATGAAACACACACTTGAAGAGGTAAAGTAATACTCTCTACTACTTTATACTTCTCATTCACATTTGTCTTCCATTTTTTGTTTAGTATGATTATATTTTGCTCTCGTTTTACTACACTTAAAAACTTTTTTTATACATTACTTTTTATATTTATTAAGGATATTTATGTAAAGAAATAAATTACTCTTAAAATTTATATCGAGTCTATATTTTGAATATAACAAATCAAATCCTTAATAAAAATATTTTCAACATAACTTATTCATCATAATTTATTTTATCATAAGTAATCTCGTCATAACTTGAATCCAAACAAATGATAGAAGTAATTGAAAAACTAGGCAACTATTGCCGGCAACGAAGGGGTTTAAATTGTGTCCAACAATCTTGCTGATGGTATAGCGATAATTTATAAGTTTTACTATTTTTTGTTTTATTTTCTTTTTTCGCTTGACTATGTTTTTGTCTCTTTAGTGTCACGGACCTAAAGATTCTGACAAGACTCCGTGCGGCACTTGACGGTTTACTCACGACTCTTTCACGTTCTCGCAAACTCAAGTAAGCCTTAAACTCGGATCACTAAGAAAATAAGAAGAAAGACACAAAGGCAGAATTTCGAAAGAAGGACTTCTATTACTTGTTGGATTATTGGATGCTTTACAAATGAAATGTTCCTACTATTTATACTACTCTAATGCCTAAGAGTAATTAAGTGCTGATTTACAAGTCCCTAAGTACATGCTTCATATCCCTAGAAGATGTCTCTACTACTTCCGAAAAAGGCTCCTAGAATCCTTCTAGTCTGCCTCAAAATCTGCCCCAAGTCTGCTCCAAGTCTCTAGGACGTCCTAGAGTCTGCTGCAAGCCTCTCCAAGTCCCTTGGGCCGCCTGGACTGCTGCCTGCCCCATCAGAATGCTGCAAACTTGGGCCTGCCCCAACAGGCTGCTGCGAATTGGGCTGGAAATGTGGCAGGATGTCACAATCTCCCCCACCTAATGATGCGACGACCGCGACGCATCGCTGCAAAAACTCCAGGACTTTGTCCTTGAACTGCCACAAGTCTTCGTACTTCTCCCATGTGGCTTCTTCAGGAGTCTGTCCCTTCCAATGTACGAGGAACATAGCGCTGGCTTGTTGTCCTCGATTCCGTTTGGCTTGGTAATCTATGATGTCTTCAACCTCTCGATCATGCAAGGCAGTGATAGTGATAGGGGCCCGTTGCGATTTATTCCGGCTGGGATCATCCTTATCTTCATGATACGGCTTAAGGACGCTTGCATGAAAGACCGGGTGGATCTTCAAGTGTGGAGGCAACTCCAACTTGTATGAAATTTTGCCCACCTTGGCAACAATCTTGAACGGACCCTCATATTTACGCACTAAATTATGATGGACGCCTCTTAGTGCCTTAAATTGCCTCGGATTGAACTTTACCAAAACCATGTCGCTTTCTTTGTAATCCGTGGGACGACGCTTGCGGTCGGCAAACTTTTTCATTCTCTTTACTGCCTTATCCAAATAAGATTTGGCAGTGTCAAGTTGTTCCTCCCACCCTTTGGCAAGATGGTAAGCGCCTAAGCTCTTCCCCTCAAACGAAGTTGGCAGTGAATGGGGAGTTTGGGGTTGCTGACCTATTGCCAACTCGAATGGTGTGCGCCCAGTAGACTCACTTTTCTGCAAATTATAAGAAAATTGCGCCATGTCTAGGAGCTTAGCCCAATCTTTCTGGTGCGCACTGACATAGTGCCTAAGATAGCACTCTAGCAAAGCTTTGACCCGTTCCGTCTGGCCGTCAGTTTGGGGGTGGAAACTTGTGGAAAAGTGAAGTCTTGAACCAAGAATTTCAAAGAGTTCATTCCAAAAGTTCCCAGTGAAACGAGGATCCCGATCGCTGATGATGAACCTCGGCAGCCCCCAATACTTCACTACATTTTTGAAAAACAGTAGTGCAGCTTCCTTGGCAGTGCAACCGGCTGTGGCCGGCATAAAGGTAGCATATTTAGAAAATCTGTCTACCACGACCATAATGGTGCCAAATCCGTTCGACTTCGGCAAAGAAGTGATGAAGTCCATAGTGATGCTCTCCCATGGACGATCTGCTACGGGAAGTGGCTCCAACAGCCCTCCTAGTTGCCTCTGCTCCACCTTGTCTTGTTGGCACACAAGACAAGTCTGCACATAACTCTCAATATCGTCCCGCAGACGTGGCCAGAAGTAAAGAGCTTCAATCAACGCCCTCGTCCTTCGCTGGCCTAGATGCCCCGCCCACGGAGTATCGTGGCTCTCCTTTATAATCTGCCGTCTGATAGATCTGAACTTTGGTACATAAATTCTCCGGCCGGTGGTAAGCAAGAATCCATCTTCTACCCAAAAACGCCTGGTTTTGCCTTGGGCAGCCAGTTCCATTATCTTCTTGGCTTCTGGATCGTGCTGCATACCATCTTTGATTGCGCCTTGTAAATCACAACGAGCTGAGGAGATGGCCGCTAGATCAGCCTTCCTGCTCAATGCATCGGCCACTACATTGCCCCTTCCTGGTTTGTATTCCAGGATGTAGTCAAATTCCGCCAAGAAATCTTGCCATCGAGCCTGCTTTGGAGTGATCTTCTTCTGCGACTGGAAATAGCTAGTGGCAACATTGTCGGTTTTCACCACGAATTTGGAGCCTAGTAGACAGTGTCTCCATGTGCGTAGACAATGCACAATGGCTGTCATCTCCTTCTCCTGCACAGTGTACCGTCGTTCAGCTTCATTTAGCTTCCGGCTTTCAAATGCTATTGGGTGTCTCTCCTGCATCAAGACTCCCCCAATGGCAAAATCAGAGGCATCTGTATGAATCTCGAAGGTCTTTGTGAAATCGGGCAGCATCAAGACTGGTTCTTCAGTAACCGCAGTCTTAAGACCTTCGAATGCTCCCTGGCACTCCTCGCTCCACACCCATGGCCTGTTCTTCTTCAGCAGCTCGGTCAGTGGGGCGGCTTTAGCGGAATATCCACTAATGAACCTGCGATAATAATTCGCAAGTCCAAGAAATGAACATAGCTCGGTCACCTTGGTAGGTGCTTCCCAATCTTGGATTGCCTTTACCTTTGCCTCGTCCATCCGAAGCTCACCTTGGCTGATCACATGGCCCAAGAAGTGTATCTTGGGTTGGGCAAACTCGCACTTCTCCCGCTTGACATAAAGCTGATTCTCCCGCAAGATCTTAATGACTTTCTTCAAGTGCGTCACATGCTCCTCCAAAGTGTCACTATAGATGACTATGTCGTCTAAGTACACCACTACGAACTGATCTAAGTAGGGATGTAGAATTTCGTTCATCAGCGTGCAAAAGGTGGCAGGTGCGTTGGTTAATCCGAAGGGCATCACCAACCATTCGAATGCTCCGTACCTGGTTACGCATGCTGTCTTTGGTTCATCCCCCTCTGCGATGCGCACTTGATAGTAGCCTTTCCGAAGATCCATCTTGGTAAAGTACTTGGCCTGTCCAAGACGATCAAATAAATCTGCAATCAGCGGGATCGGATATTTGTTCCTAATTGTGATCTTATTGAGTGCCCTATAGTCAATGCACAAGCGCATCGACCCATCTTTCTTTTTCTGGAACAGCACTGGCGCACCATAGGGTGCCTTGGATGGACGGATGTGACCTGCTTCGAGGAGCTCTTTCAACTGCTTCCTCAGTTCCTCTAACTCAGGCGGAGCCATGCGGTAAGGTGCATGCGCAGGTGGCTTGGCTCCAGCCTCCAACTCGATCATGTGGTCTACCTCGCGCCTTGGAGCTAGTGTTTTCGGCAGTTCCTCCGGCATCACATCACTGTTTTCCTCCAAAACATTTTCTATGATTGGTGGCAAGGGCTCCATAGCACCATGGTCTTCATCCGAACTTGCAATGGTGGCAAGGAAGGTCGGTGCTCCTTTCTTCAGGCCCTTCACAATCTGCATGGCTGATAAGTGAGCATACCCATATTTCTTTGGCACCTTAACAAGAGGTACCATGCATGATTTTTCCCCTTCCATCACCATGAGTTGTTGAAGGTAGGGATCAATCATGGTGTGACAACGTTGAAAGAATTCCTGCCCAAGAATGATGTTGAAAATGTCCAAAGGAGCAACGGTAAAATTCGTTTTACCATGCCATTTTCCTAAGGTGATGCTGACCTCACGAGCGATTCCGCATACGGGAGTTGGTGGAGCGTTGACCGTCTTGATGCGATTGTTACTTGGAACAATTTTCAGTCCTAATTTTTCTGCCATCGTCTTGGTCATGATGTTTGCTTCGACACCGGAGTCCACCATGGCCCGAGCTGGTTGCCCATTGATGGAGATGTCCACATACTGCGTCCTGCAGTCTCTTGGCTGGTCGGTCTGTTTGGCTATGGCACCACACAGACTAACCATGCCTAACTGAGTTGTGTCTGCCAATTTCGCCTTCTCTTGTGCCTCCTTTTCCTTCCGTTCACGGACGATGGCACCAAGGCTCTTCATCTCTGGGCACCTGGCATAACCGTGTGGTCCGCCACATATATAGCACCCACCTCCTTTGCTGTACTGCGTCCGCTTCTCCGAGTACTTTTGGCGTTCAAACCGTCTGCCATCCGATTTGGGCGTGTCATGCTGTTTGGGATGTGCCGACTGTTCTCTGCCTCAGCCACGGTCTCCCCCACCTTTAGCATGACTGCCCCTTGCTTCCTTGCCCTTCGCCTTGTCCAAACGATCATGTTTGAAATCTGTCAAGGTTTCGGCTTGAGTGATAGCTTCGTCTATGGTCTTTACTTGACGCCGCTCTTACTCTGTCCTCGCCCAATTCTGCAGCCCGTCCATGAAGGTGAACAGCATGTCATCATCCGAGAGTTGGGGAATTTGAAGGGTCAAGATTGTGAACTCTTTCACATATGCCCGAATACTTCCCGACTGCTTCAGTTCCCGGAGTTTGCGTTTCACTTCATACACAGCATTATTGGGGAAAAAAGCTTTCTTAAATTCCTCACGGAATTGTTCCCATGTGTAGATGGTACATGTGCCCTTCTCAATCTCGGCATCTTTGCGTTTCCACCATAACATGGCTACATCGGAAAGATACCACACGGCAGTGTTGATCTTGTTTGCATCACTCCTGACCCGATTACACTTGAAATAATTCTCCAAGTGCCATAGGAAATTTCCCACCTCTAGGACGTCGCGGACACCTTTGAATATTGGTGGCTTGGGAACCTCGACTCTGGTCTCCCTTTCCTGGCCAAGTGACGTTGATCCACCAACCTCCCTATCTTCCTCGAGAGTTTCCACCTTGTTCTTCAGCGCCTCGATCAACGCAAGGGCGTCCAAGAACCTGAACTCCAAGGAAGTAATGGTTTCCTTCATCGCTAATTCAGACCGCTTGCGTACCTCCAGCTCCTTCAGGATGTTGTCAATTTCCTCAAGGGAGTGGTCTTCATGGGCTTTGAAGTTTCTGTCCACCCCGTTCAAGCGCCGGCCTAAGATCTCAATGGCCTGGTCTGCCATTTCTACCCTTGCAATCCACTCTTCTCCGACAGTAACGTCCACGGCATCCTCGCCGGTGTCGTCGTCACTTCCATCGACAATTGTGGGCGGGTGAGATGTTTGCACCTCGCTTGGTGGGGGGTCGGGCAGATTGGCTTCATTTACCTTCTGCTTGTTCTTCCCTTTCATGTTTTTCTTTCCTCCATCCTGGCGGACGTTGGTGGTGGTGCTAGCGCCGATAAAGTCCCATTCGTTAGTCATTTTCTTACGATGAACCTGCTCTGATACCACTTGTCACGGACCTAAAGATTCTGACAAGACTCCGTGCGGCACTTGACGGTTTACTCACGACTCTTTCACGTTCTCGCAAACTCAAGTAAGCCTTAAACTCGGATCGCTAAGAAAATAAGAAGAAAGACACAAAGGGAGAATTTCGGAAGAAGGACTTCTATTACTTGTTGGATTATTGGATGCTTTACAAATGAAATGTTCCTACTATTTATACTACTCTAATGCCTAAGAGTAATTAAGTGCTGATTTACAAGTCCCTAAGTACATGCTTCATATCCCTAGAAGATGTCTCTACTACTTCCGAAAAAGGCTCCTAGAATCCTTCTAGTCTGCCTCAAAATCTGCCCCAAGTCTGCTCAAGTCTCTAGGACGTCCTAGAGTCTGCTGCAAGCCTCTCCAAGTCCCTTGGGCCGCCTGGACTGCTGCCTGCCCATCAGAATGCTGCAAACTTGGGCCTGCCCCAACAGGCTGCTGCGAATTGGGCTGGAAATGTGGCAGGATGTCACATTAGTCTTATTCTTTTAGCAATTGATTCCTCACCTTTTTTTTGTGTTTGTTTTTGAGTGAAGTATTTGAGAATATCTTAGAACTTAGCACAAAGCACAAATTACTAGTTTTGTCTTCTACTTATTAATAATTTTAAAAATGACTGTTTATTTGACTAATTAAATTCAAGTATACATCCTAATTATCACATGATATAATAAGTGGTCTCAAACTCTTGAAAGAGTATGAGACTTTTAATAAAAATTGGGGAGAAGTGTCGAAAATATTCTCAAATTTGATAAAAATTAAGAGGTGCATTTCATTAATTTTTGTAAGATCGAGATGTATTTAAATCTAGTTAGTTGAATAAAGAGACGATTTTTAGAATGTAAATAGTTTGAGGATGAAAATTTTATGATGTTTTCAATGCTGGCTTTATTGTCTCTTTATCTTATTTTTTGGAAATTAATTCCTCGCCTTTTGTCTCATATTTGTTTAAGATTTAATTTAAAACAGAATAGGAGATTCTTTCTTTAAAACTTAAAATTTGGTGTCTTTGTTACTACGTTTGGCTTGATGTCTAATAAATAATAGAGAAAATTTTCAAAATGTCAATAATTTGACATTTAATAGGACTCATTGTCAATACTTTCAATATTTAGTAAAAATGTCAAAAAAGAAACAATTGTTAAAAACAGAAAGGAGAAATTAAGGGGAGAGAAAAATATTAAAAAGAAACAATTGCTTAAAAGTCTTATCAGTTACAAAATTCAAAAACAAATAACTAATTGTCAATTTATCAAAATACACCAACTTCCATCTCTTCCTCTTCTTTCACCGTGTTTAAAAAAACACGCCTATCAACATTGTTCTAAAAATTCAATATTCAATTTTCTTATTTTTTTTTGTTTCTAAACACGTTTATTTACCATACATTATCATATTTGAAGCATTTATTCTATTAAGGCATCATTTTGACGTTATGAAATCATAATTTATCTTTAAAAATGTCTGAAATTTTATGAAGTTATTTGGCTATCATGTTAAGGTTATGAAGTTTATGTATCTCCTTTTAAGAAATTTTTCAGTATTCAGAATATAATACTCATGTGTTCATGATATAGGTATTCATCCATCTCACATATGTATTTTATTTTGCTTATTTCAAATATCATTTTGTATATAAATAGTTTGTATTTAGATTTGATTTCGTATTCGTCCTAATGTATACCATAAAGTTTGTATTTATATTTGATTTTGTATTCGTCCTAATGTATACCATAAAACTTTGTATTTATATTTTGATTTCGTATTCATTCTCAACTATAAATAGCTAAAATACAGTTTATTTATGAATTCATTATATGTCTATTCATCCTAATTGCATCTGTCAAATAGTTTTATATTTCATTTTGCTCATTATATGTTTATACAACTAGTTTATCTTTGATTTCGTATTCATTCACAATTTTCAAGAATCAAAATACAAGTTAGTATTTAGACTATCACTTTGTAAAAATAAATTTGACTACATACTACAGAACATTCAAAATACTTTTGCGAAATAACTCAATACCTAAATGCTAATGTGGATTCTACTAAATTTGAAATATAAAAACATATTATAAAAAAGATCAACAAAAATTATTTTAAACACTAAAAACTGAAATAAATAAATATTTGATGAATATGCTAACAAACTCATATAAAAATTAAAAATAAATGACGGAAAATCCTCAATACATACAATCCAAAAATTCAACATAATTGTCACGAACGGAGTCTAGACCCCAGACGAGACCGGCGTCGTTGACCTCTCAGAGGTCGCAGACAAGCCTACATACTTCATCGTTACTTCATCTAGGTTAATTTTAGCGGAAAATTTGAACTTTTTGTTACTTAACCTTCATATAAGACATTCTACTTAAACTCATAAATGTTCACAATCAACCATCTAATATTAAGATCATCAAATGAAAGAAATAGTTCCATACTGCATTAAGTATATACTTGCCAAAATGACACCAATACAATGTCTGAAATAAGATGAGAAAGAAACGCTAGTGGAACAGACTCTACTAACTGATAACGCTCAAACTTACTTCTCAAATAAGAAGTAAAGCGGTCGTATCAAGTAAAGAACCCAACTAATGAGGTTGGGATCGTTCCCACGAGGAAAGTAGTTTAGACTTAACTTCAATCTATTATTACTACTATTTAGTCAATTATTTCCTTGGAAAACAAAGACAATAAAAGGGGGGGGGGGGTATTTCTAAATGAATGAAAATAATTAGCTAAATCAAAGTAGACAACTAACAGATTCAAATGATGGAGTTTAATCAGTTAATAAAAGTAACTAGGGTTTACGTGTTCCCCACAGGTTTCTAACTTGATAATTCTAACTATAACAATTCTTTCATAGCATCTTGCATGCAAAGTGATGAGTTATGTATTTCTAAATCCTTGGTCCGGCATCTATAAAAATTTCACTCCGCACCTTGGTCCGGCTACGTGTGTTGCTATACTAACCCTTACATTTACCTCATATTAAGCATTGTATTCGATATTTGACTAAGTTATTACCTCGTACCAATCAATACTAGCCTATTAGATAGAATACACTAAATCTATGTTGATAATTCTTTTCTTATTATCTACCTCCTTGGTCCGAAAAGTAGCATTAAGGCGAGTTCTAATGTTGGCCATCCGTTAAAAAGACTTTTAAGGGAAAGAATTATCAATACATGCAAGACACTATTCTAGAATTGTTATTTTAGTTAGGTTTTATCTTATTATTCACCCATGGTTCCCACAACCCTAGTTATGGAGTTTAGTTACCCATAGTCATAATCACAATATTCATATATATAATATAAGAATTCATGCACTTACTTCAATGAGAAAGAATAAAAATAGAAATTTACTTGATTAATCGACAAAATCACCAACAATCAACTCCAGAGAAAAGTGTAATAAACCAAAGTGTAATAATCAAAATAATCTCCTCACAAAGAATCTAACATAAAAGTGTCTAATAACAAAGAGTCTAACAACCAAGAGTCTAACCCGAAAAACGAGATTTTTTGAACTATTTATAAAAAACAAAAATATAATCAAAGAAGGACTCTAATTGCTGGAAATCTGTCAAAACGCGGCTGGGTCGACGGACCTTACGACGGGTCATCGTGGTCGCGACGGGCCGTCCTGGACTCCGTCGTCCCATACTTTGCAAATTCTTCTGCTGCTCTCTTCATTACCCTCGACAGCAGGTATGACGGATCGTCACAGGCACAACGGTCCGTCGAGGGTCTCCGTTCCCTAACACTTAAACTCTTGGAATTTTGGTACTGGGACTAGTTCTCTGATCTTCACGACGAACCAGCACGACGGACCGTCATGGCTACGACGGTCCGTCACGCACTTCGTAACCTCACACTTGGTCAGACTTCCCCATCTTCCTTCAGCAGCTTCACTACGATGCCACCTACGAAACGTCATAGGAACGACGGACCGTCACAAGCTCCGTAGGTGGTAACTTTTCTGCATTTCTTGCTCAAAAGTCTTTAGACAGATTTCCTGCAAATAAAGAGAAACTTACATAAAAATTAATACAAAAAGGCTTTTGGACACACACTAAACGTAAAGAAAGGCATTAAAAATACCGTGAAACCACGGTATATCACTAACTCAAACCTATATCTAAGCTAGAATACAATGGGAAAGCGTTCTCAAAAGCATGAGGTCATACCAAATCCGGATGAATGCTCCACGTCCGGATAGCTTCAGTGTCGACCTGTAAGCTCTAACGTCCACCTGTGCCTGCACCTAAAAATGTAGAGTTGTATGGGATTAGTACACACTTGTACTAAGTATGGGTATATGCAAGCACACACCAAGGACATGCATGATTAAGAAAAGCTCTTTCCTATCGATATGAATTATGGAAAGTCAAGTCAGTGAACTTTCCAAATTTGGATTAGGAAAGTCATGCCATGAGAGTCACATGCATCATCATACTTATCATTTTGCAAGCAGCACATAACATATTACACATATCATATCACGTAGTTCATATCATTCTTTCATATGCCATGAGACCTTGGAATCATGGAATTGACATTAGGACTTCCCAAAATGAGGGCTCAACATGTGGGACCTTAACTAGGGAGCCTTCTTTAGCAAACACAGAGTCTGCTTCGTTCGTTCATACGTACTTCATTTTCATTCATTCATATACTAGTGAAATCACCAGTCATACCTAGGATGGAGTTTAACACTCTCATCGGGTTTGTTGTGCAATGACCAAGAATAACCTAGTGTCATTACTTAAGTCTAACTCACCTCTTGATTATCCTATCCTAACACCTTTTGTATCGTTCATTTCATTATGTGCATCATTTGAGGTTGGCCTCATTCTTTATTTGGAAACTTTAACCTTAACCGACATAGATTATGTGAGCATCATGAAATCTAGTGTCTGCCCACGCCAAAAAGAGGTCGAATCACCGGCCAAAGTGACCCGAACATGCTAGCGTATATAGGGATTCGAACCCTGCTAGATCCCTATATTGACAGTATAGGTTCAAAGACTAGGATATATAAGGATAATCATACCCGGCATGCCAGACAGTCTCATCTCTTGAGAGTTACGTGAACGTCCCCCCTTCCCGAAGGAAGGCATCACCGCTCATAGCTAGCCTGTCGGTGCTTAGTATAAAGTTCCATTACATTCAACTCATACATCCTGGAAGATGGCTTCTAGAATGAGGACATCATAGCTCATTAGATAATTTCTCATCTCATCATTAGTATTAAGTATGCATTAACTTCAATACTTTCATTAGAGTGTTCATAGAGACTGATCTATTCATTAACTTTATACTCTCATAGGTGAGTACGTTTTGGTAACATTTACTTAGGCTCATTTGAAATTTCTCTCATCTTTCACATTAGCCTCTTATCATATTGTCACCTCATTCATTAACTTTAACACATTCGCTTTTCATAGTTACTCACCCCTTCACGTGAATGTTCATTTCATCATATGCCAATGCACTTGGCCATTTAGTGTGTTTCATACTCTTACTTAACCCTTCTAGGGTTATATCATTTCATCACATTAGTCTTAGGATCACTTACTTTTAAACGTATGCTAGACTTATGAGTCCACACATACAAGTCATGAGGCTTTATTCATAGTTTGTCTAAATAATTCATGTTTACCCAAGATTATGTGATACAAGACTTATGCATCTTGTAGATATGTCAAGATATTGATTTCGATCTTTAGAGACAGCATTCATTAAATATTTACTTACGTATGACTTATGTGTCAATACGAAATTGGGCAAGGGAACTCGATTTCAAATCCCTTGGACAACACTTAATCTTATTTTAAACTTGATAATTGCATTTTTCAGATTTGGGAGACAGTAGTTTGATCCCCATCATCCCCATAATATTTCCTTTCTGTTTCTCCACTCCTTTTTCGTTTAAATCAAGGAGGTTGTGGGTTCAATCCCCCACAATCTCATTATTTTTCTTTTAATTTATCTTTTAACTTTCTCATCTATCCAAGAGGTTGTGGGTTCAATCCCCACTCTCCATATTTATTTTCTCCTAATTCTCTCATCCATTCAAGAGGTTGTGGGTTCAATCCCCACTCACCACAACTATTTTTTCTCTTGAATTTTTCTCACGAATTTTTTATGAAATTTTCATTTGGTGAGGTCATGGGTTCAATCCCCAATGACCTAACATTTTTTTAAAAAAATTAAAACAAAGTTTATTTTTTTAAAAGTTGGCTGAGACTATAATTTCTAGCAAGCTAGAAATTTAGTCTCCTCCAATCCATTTTTGTCTTAATCTTTTGTTGATTTTTTTTTGTAGCTTTCATGTAATGATGTCTTGGGTTCAATCCTTAGTGATTTTACTTATTTACATTCATTTTTCATTGAATTTTATACCACTTTGATTGACCGAACCCAACCTACCAAATACTGGAAATTTGTTCACTATTTTCAGCTCCTTCTTATCATCATTTGTTCATTAGATCTTAGGACGTTTCATTAATCATTTGGTGCATCGTTAAGTATATTTTTTTCATGGTTATATTCAGCCAAAAATTTACCATTAAATCCAGCAACATTACACCACTTTTGCACATCATGATTTACACAAATATTTGCACAAACATCACTTTTCACATACTTTCGGTTGGCATAAATTAACATGCTTACAATTCTAAATACATAATCATGAACACATATCACTAAAATCACACTTCATACTTAAACTACCAGCAAACATACCAACAACATGATCTCTAACCTATTTCAGATATAAATCAGAAAGATACTAGGGACAAGGAGTTCGAACAAGAACGGGAACAACCCTAGTTTCAAAATTCATTGAATTCGTGGAAAGGCAATTCTCTTGGAGAAAGGAGTCCAGAAGAGAAACACATACCTGACTTTAGTGTTGTTCAACACACGACCTGCTATCCAAGACCCTCTCCAAATTCACGTCCAAGTCCCGAAACTTTAACACAAAACTCAACGAAAACCCTTCTTTTTGCTTTACGTTTTTGGTTAGCTTTTTGTCTATGTTTTTGACGTGTAAACTCTTCAAGTATGAAGAACTTTTGATTGTGTTTTCTGTTCTTATATTTTGTTAGCCGATAGAACGCAAAAGTGAGAGAATTGATCGTGAAAGAGAGAGGATAAACATGAGAAGTGAGTGGTTCCTTAGGATTATGATTGTAGTTTTAAACTTAGTCAAAATAAGTTTTTGTCAAATTGTAAAAACCTGATTTATCACACGTGAAAGGACCTTATTTCCCTTACAAAAAATCAGATTTTAAACCCCATTTAAATTAACTTTGGCGTCGCTTTCGTCGAGGATCGAACCCGTAACGTCCCCATCGCGAAAATGGGTCCCTTCGGGTCGAACCGACACAAATCGGTCCATTAATTAATTAATTAATTAATAATAATCTGATTTTCCTTTTTCTTAAATAAGCATTTAAATATTAATTAATTAAATTAATTCTCCAATATAAATAATCAAGTTAAATCATTGCTCCCACCTAGGTTCGAACCCGGGTGGAGCAAGATTTTGCTCAATGGGCAATTTCAGCCCTTTCTACCCAAAAATGCCCCTCCACCATATTAGTTGAATAATTAATTACATATTTAGGGTAATTACGATACTAGCCTTAGCCTGGAAAAAGACCATTTTACCCCTATACCCTCCAAACTTAAGATTTCCCCTTTTTAAGTCTGGTAAAGACACATCCGGGTAAATCTTCATATTCGGGAGCCCTACATGGCTGGACCCAACCTTTCCTAGCTCTACTAACTCCCCAAGTTAGTTGGCTTGGCTGTCGCAAGGGTTAAGACGTCTAGTTCTACGCCCATCAATTCGTGTGAACCTGGTCTACTCGTAGGCATTCTAGACACACTAAATATTACTTAGCATATTCATTTTTGTTTAGGGTTGTTACATTATCCCCCCACCCCCTTAGGAATATTTGTCCCCTAATGACACTACTAAGTATCTAGCACAATGCAAGTCATAACATAACATAATCACTATGCACAGTCGAGCAATACCAACAAGGAATGGAGAGATAACGAAACTTCGACTTAAGAGTTGGGAATCTAACCTCAAGGACTAAAAAGATGGGAATAGCGGGATCTCATATCGCCCTCGGCCTCCCACGTAGCACCCTCAACAAGATGGTTCCTCCACAATACCTTCACTGTGGCAATCTCCTTATTTCTCAGCCGCTTGACCTATCTGTCTAAGATGTCAACAGGTATGTCCTCATAGGACAAGTCTTCACCAACCCCCAAGCCTTCCACAGGCAAAATCGATGCTGGATCACATAAGCACTTCTTTAACATAGATACATGAAAGACTAGATGGATAGAAGCTAGCTCCACAGGCAATGCCAACTTATAGGGCACCTCACCCACACGCTGTAGGATCTTATATGGACCAACATACCTCGGACTCAACTTCCCTTTCCTGCCAAACCTCATCACCCCCTTCATAGGTGATATCTTCAAATAGACCTGGTCACCAACATCAAACTCTAAGGGTCATTTTCTGTTGTCTGCATAGGACTTCTGCTGACTGTAA
This sequence comes from Solanum pennellii, assembly GCF_001406875.1. Lineage (NCBI taxonomy): Eukaryota > Viridiplantae > Streptophyta > Magnoliopsida > Solanales > Solanaceae > Solanum > Solanum pennellii. The sequence goes on along the minus strand of NC_028642.1, from coordinate 42,914,012 downwards.
GCAGTAGCCAACCTGTCCTTAATCACCCTGACTTTTTCTAAGGCCTCATGAATGATCTCTGGACCCGAAATGGATGACTCTCCAACCTCGAACCACCCAACTGGAGACCTACACCTCCTACCATATAGTGCCTCAAACGGTGTCATCCCAATGCTGGAGTGATAGCTGTTATTATACGAGACACTCTATCAAAGGCAGATGGTTGTCCCAACTACCTCTGAAGTCAATCACACACTCTCTCAACATGTCCTCCAATGTCTGAATGGTGCGCTCTACCTGCCTATCAGTATAAGGATAAAAGGCAATACTAAGCTTTACCTGCATGCCTAAGATCTTCTAGAAGGCTCTCCAGAAATATGAAGTGACCTGAGCTCCTCTATCAGAAATGATAGACAAAGGAATACCATGCCATCTCACAATCTCATCAATGTATATTCTCGCATAATCCTCGGCTCTGTAAGTAGATTTCACAGGGATAAAGGGGGCAGACTTAGTCATCCTGTCCACAATAACCCATATGGAGTCATGCCGGCTCCTAGTCTTCAGAAGAGCAACCACGAAGTCCAAACTGATGGTCTCCCACTTCCACGTTGGAACCTCGATAATATGAGTAAGACCACCAGGCTTAAGATGTTCTGTCTTCACCTGTTGACAATTAGGACACTTGGCCACATATTCAACAATGTCCTTCTTCATGCCATCCAACTAATAGATCTGCTTAAGGTCATGATACATCTTGGTGGAACCTGGATGTATCGAATATTTTAAACCATGGGCCTCTGCAACAATTTTGGTCCACAAATCATCCACATCTAGTACACACAGCCTGTCTTGGTACCTAAGTATGCCGTCACCTCCCAAAATAAAAGACTCATTCATCTTTACGAATTCTAAGTCCTTCAACTCCATCAACACCGGATCAAGATGCTGACCCTTCTTGACTTCAACTATGAACTGAAACACCCCCACTAGTAGATTCAACCAACCGCACACCCAGTATGGCCAGTCTGTGTACATCTTTCACCAACTCCTTCTTCTCATCCTCAACGTGGGTTGTACTTCCCATGCTCATCCTACTCAAAGTATCAGCTACAACATTAGCCTTACCTAGATGGTAGTGGAGATTCATGTCATAGTCCTTTAACAACTCCAACCACCTCCGCTGACGTAGATTCAACTCCCTCTGTGTGAACACGTACTGGAGACTTTTGTGGTATATGAACACATCCACATGCACTCCATACAAGTAGTGCCTCCGCAGTTTCAGTGCAAACACCACAACTGCCAACTCCATGTAATGAGTGAGATAATTCTTTTCATGAACCTTGAGTTGTCTGGACGCATAAGCTATCACCTTACCACCCTGCATAAGAACACAACCCAAACAAACCCTAGACTTAGACAAAGTAAGCACCGGGGCTGAAGTGAGTCTGTTCTTGAGCTCCTGGAAACTCTTCTCACAAGTCTCCGCCCATTCAAACTTGACTTTCTTCTTCGTCAAAGCTGTGAGTGGGGTAACAATGGAAGAAAAACCCTCTACGATCCTGCGATAATAACCAGCCAATCCCAAAAAGCTACGGATATTTGTAGGAGTAAGAGGTTTCGGCCAGTTCTAAACAACCTCAGTCTTCTTGGGGTCTACCTCCACAACTTTGTCGGACAAAACATGACCCAAAAAGGTCACTTATCTAAGCCAGAATTCACACTTGCTGAATTTGGCATACAACTGATGTTGTCTAAGTACCTGCAAGGGTAGTCTCAAATGTTGTTCATACTCTTACTTGGTCTTAGAGTAGATGAGAATGTTATCAATGAATACTATGACGAAAGAGTCAAGGTATTCACAGCAGACTTTGTTCATGAGATCCATAAATGCAGCAGGTGCATTAGTGAGACCAAATGACATAACTAGAAACTGTAATGACCGTAACAGGTACGAAAGGTTGTCTTTGGGATATCTTTATCCCTAACCTTAAGCTGATGGTACCCTGAACAAAGATCAATCTTCGAGAAGAAACTAGACCCTTGGAGTTGGTCGAACAAGTCATCTATTCTGGGAAGTGGATACTTATTCTTGATAGTGACTTTGTTGAGCTGCCGATAATTGATACACATTCTAAGATTTCCATCTTTCTTTTTCACAAACAACACTGTATCTCTTAACTCTGGGCTCAGAATCCCTATCATAGCGACCCTTAAATGAACTTGACTCCCCTTGGTGGAAGAGTCCCTTTATAAATCTGGGCTTATCTCTGATTTCAGTTCTACTCTTCCTTAAAAAATTCTCGTCAGCTTGCCTTGACCTGTTCCCTGCCCTAGTGTGCTTCCTCTTCCTGCCTTTTTTCACCCACTTGATGAACATGTACCATAAGCCTGGAAAGGTCCATGCTATCATGTAGCATAGATGCCCTACACTCCTTCTCGAGATCCTCAGCAATCTTAGATCCAGTATAAACGGGAGGATTCATCCTCATGAAATCCCTTAACCTGTTAGCCATGGTGCTGGCAAGTGGGTTCTCCCTGGGAACACCTTGTTGATCCGCCTAGGTTGTCAAAGCCTGAGCTTGTAAAGTGATGGCTTGGGCCATATCTACCAAGGTTGTCCTCACTTCTCCATTTGTCAACATAGTTGGGTTAACACTCATCTCCATTCCAGCAGCTGGAGCCTGGGGAGGAACTTGATTTACCAGCAGATGCTCCTCCAATCTCTCCGCCTGCGTTTCTCCTAATATTCATCTTTCTGAATCTCAAGAGTTGATGTTAGATACGCTCTTAACACCAAGAAATTAGACATTACAGAAGGCACGATAAGATCAGAAGAAGAGAATTTTCTTACGCATCATGCAATCTCTAATTCAGGATAGTGGTGCACTTCACTACCATGACTTAGAAACTACTCAATGTGGTTGATGGGAACTTATTATCTTCGGAAATTAACCTAGGGCTTTGATACCAACATTGTCACGATCGAAGTCTAGACCCAAGACGAGACCAGCGTAGTTGACCTCTCAGAGGTCACAGACAAGCCTACATACATCATCGTTACTTCATCTAGGTTAATTTTAGCAGAAAATTTAAAATTTTTGTTACTTAACCTTTATAAAAGACATTCTACATAAACTCATAAATGTTCACAATCAACCATCTGATATTAAGATCATCAAATGAAAGAAATAGTTTCATACTGCATTAAGTGTATACTTGCCAAAATGGCACCAATACAATGTCTGAAATTAAATGAGAAAGAAACGCTAGTGGAACATACTCCACTAACTCAAACCTATAACTAAGCTAGAATATAATGGGCAAGCATCCTCGAAAGCATAAGGGCCTACCAAATTCGGATGAATGCTCTACGTCCGGATAGCTTCAGCGTCCACCTGTAAGCTCTAACGTCCACATGTGCCTGCACCTGAAAATGTAGAGTTGTATGTAATTAGTACACACTTGTACTAAGTATGGGTATATGCAAGCACACACCAAGGACATGCATGATTAAGAAGAGCTCTTTCCTATCGATATGAATTATGGAACGTCAAGTCAGTGGACTTGCCATATTTGGATTAGGAAAGTCATGCCATGAGAGTCACATGCATCATCATACTTATCATTTTGCAAGCAACACATAACATTTTACACATATCATATCACGTAGTTCATATCATTCTTTTATATTCCATGAGACCTTGGAATCATGGAATTGACATTAGGACTTCCCAAAACGAGGGCTCAACATATGGGACCTCAACTAGGGAGCCTTCTTCAGCAAACACAGAAGTTGTTTGTTTATACGTATTTCATTTTCATTCATTCATATACTAGTGCAATCACCAGTTATACCTAGGATGAAGTTTAAGACTCTCATCGGGTTTGCTGTGCAATGACCAAGAATTACCTAGTGTCATTACTTAAGTCTAGCTCAGTTCTTGATTATCCTATCCTAATACCTTTGGTATCGTTCATTTCATTATGTGCATCATTTGAGGCTGTCCTCATTCTTTCTTTGGGAACTTTAAGCTTAATCGACATAGATCATGTGAGCATCATGAAATCCAGTGTCTACCCCACACCGAAAAAAGGTGGAATCACCGGCCAAAGTGACCCGAACATGCTAGCATATATAGGGAGTCTAACCCTGCTAGATCCATATATTAGCAGTATAGGTTCGAAGATTAGGATAGAAGGAGACCCATACCCGGTATGCCGGATAGTCTCATCTCATGAGAGTTACGTGAACCTCCGCCCTTCTCAAAAAAAGGCATTACCGCTCATAGCTATTCTATCGGTGCTAAGTATAAAGTTCCATTATATTCAACTCATACATCATGGAAGTTGGCTTCTAGCATGAGGACATCATAGCTTAGTAGATGATTTCTCATCTCATCATTAGTATTAAGTATGCATTAACTTCAATACTTTCATTAGAGTGTTCATAGAGACCGGTCTCTTCATTAACTTTACACTCTTATAGGTGAGTACGTTTTGGCATCATTACACTACTTTTGCACATCATGATTTACACAAAAATTTGCACAAATATCACTTTTCACATACTTTCGGTTGGCATAAATTAACATGCTTACAATTCCAAACACATAATCATGAACACATTATCACGAAAATCACACTTCATACTTAAACTACCAGCAAAGATACCAACAACATAATCTCTAACCTATTTCAGATTGAAGTCAAAGGGTACTAGGGACAAGGAGTTCGACAAGAACGGAAACAACCTTAGTTTCAAAATTTGTTGAATTCGTGGAAAGAAAATTCTCTTGGATAAAGGAGTCCAGGAGAGAAACAGATACCTGACTTTAGTGTTGTTTAACACACGACCTGCTGTCCAAAACCCTCTTGAAATTCAGGTCGAAGTCCCGAAACTTCAATACAAACTCAACGAAAAACCCTTCTTTTTGCTTTACTTTTTTGGTTAGCTTTTTGTCTATGTTTTTCACGTGTAAATTCTTCAAGTATGAGGAACTTTTGGTTTTGTTTAATAGTTCTTGTATTTCGTTAGCAGATAGAACGCAAAAGTGAGAGAGTTGATCGTGAAAGAGAGAGGATAAACGTGAGAAGTGAGTGGTTCCTTAGGATTAGGATTGTAGTTTTAGACTTAGTCAAAATATGGTTTTGTTAAATTGTAAAAATATGATTTATTTAAATCACACGTGAAAAGACCTTATTGCCCTTACAAAAAATCAGATTCTAAACCCCATTTTCATTCACTTGGGCATCACTTCCGTTGAGGATCGAACCCGTGACGTCCCCATCGCGAAAATGGGTCCCTTCGGGTCGACTGACCCAAACCGTCCCATTGATTAATTAATTTATAATAATAATCTTATTTTTCTTTTTCTTAAATCAGAATTTAAATATTAATTAATTAAATTAATTCTCCAATACAAATAATCAAGTTAAATCATTGCTCCCACCTAGGTTCGAACCCGGGTTGAGCAAGATTTTGCTCAATGGGCAATTTCGGCCCTTTCTACCCAAAATGCTCCTCCACCATATTAATTGAATAATTAATTACATATTTAGGGTACCATTTTACCCCTAGACCCTCCAAACTTAAGATTTCCCCTTTTTAAGTCCGGTAAAGACTCATCCGGGTAAATCTTCATATTCGGGAGCCCTAAATGGCTGGACCCAACCTTTCCTAGATCCACTAACTCCCTTAGTTAGTTGGCTTGGTTGTTGCAACGGTTCAAAGGTCTGGTTCTATGCGCATCAATCCGTGTGAACCCGGTCTAATCGTAGGCATTCTAGACACACTAAACATTACTTAGCATATTAATATTTTTAGGATTGTTACAATAATGTGTGATTTTGTAAACAAAATCTCGCAAAATAAATGATGAATTCAAAATACCTTTATCAATTGAGAGATTTCTTGATTAATTGGTAGATCTGAACAAATTGTTACGAACTTGAATAATTAGTTCTTCTTCAACAATGAGAGAGAATAATGGTGAAATTTTGATGAAAAAAAAGAAGAGAAAAGTGAATGATGAGGATGGCGAAACTGAAAAGTTGATGAAAGAGAAAAAAAATTGAAAAGTGAAAGATGAAAAATAAATTTAGTGGTACTAAAGCATAGGAAGAAGTGTAAATGGGTAATGGATGTAGAATTTGATTCCAAGTTGGACTGTTTTGAGAAATAAAATTTGAATACAAATTATTTTAAAAAATATTGACATTTTGACATTTTCAATAATTATTTTAAAGTGTAGATGTTTTTACTAATTAAGTTAGAGATTGTAACTAGTTTGCTAATTTTTCCTAAATAATAACAGAACTGAAAACGGAAAAGGACCTAAAATACCCTTGAAGTATCAGAAATGGTACAAAATTATCCTCTATCCACCTACCCTTCTCATCCACCTATTGACTCCAAAATACTTTTCTCATCCACCTTTAGGTTCAAATTAACCACTTATTTAACGATTTTAAATTTAAACTATTTAAATATTTTTTTAAAATACATGATGCTCAACTATTTTTTATAATTTAACTTACTAATATAATTTTTAACCAATCTACTACCCACCCATTACTAATTACAACACCCAATTAATAAACCCACTCCATTACTAAAACACAACAAGAAAGCTACTACAAATGAGTGTTTCTAAAAATTCGAGGTGAAAATGTCTATAGAAGTACATTATCACACATTCAAGTCCTCAATAAAAATTATAATTCAAGTAGGGGCGAATTTAGGTGTACGGGTGGGGGTGCCACGGCACCCAGTGTTTTCGGGGAAAACGTTGTATACACGTGTATATATGTATAATAATTAAATATATATTAATTTCGCCACCTAACGACTATACAACGGAATAGCCCAATTGGCAAAGGAGAGGGTCTACATCTATCAACCCCTGTTCAAACCTCAGCACCAACATTTAATTTTTTTTGCCTGCTCCTTTTTTTTCTTTTTCTTTTCTTTTTCTCCAATCATTCTTATTTATTTACTATTCTTTATTAATTCAAATGACCCCTTTTTCATAATTAAATTTTATTTTTTTACTTGCTCTTGCACTAATTATTAATCTATTGATGTAAGTGTAACAAATTTATTTTGTTTTATCAAATAGTGAGTATTGAATAATGAGCGTCAAATAAATATTATTAAGAATATATTTAAATAATAGTTTTTAGAAAAAACATAAGTTTCAAAAATATATTTTTTTAATTCAAAGGTTCTTTCGATCTTCACCGACGTTTTTGCTAAGTAAGACGAATAGACTGAAACTACAATTTTTATTTTTTTCCAACTGTATATCTCCAACAACACATAAAGTCAATGGAAGATGAATATATTATGTTAATATTATTAGGATGGTTTATACAAGCTCAAATTTGACTTTTTTTTCTCAAAGTTTCAGCAAATAAGACATTAAATTCCAAAAAGAAAATAAAAATTGAATTGTTTAGTTATCTCTGATCACATAATATCTAAAATAAGATATTACTATAGGCACATTTGATCGATTTATTTATAAAATAAAATAAAATTAATAACCTGAATTGTAATCCAAAATTAAAGCAAACAGTCCTTTTATCTTACTTGAATGTTGTGGCACCCCCGACCTTCAAATCCTAGAGCCGCCTCTGAATTCAAGTGTCTAAATAAAAATTACCGATAAACTTAAAAATCTGATTATGTTTATCTTAATTATTCGTTCGCCTCAATTATGTGATGTTAGTTAATGGATAATTTTTTTCAAAAAGAATATATTGAAGTTGTCATTTTTAAAACAAAATAGATGTTTATAATATTATATTTAAAAGTGCATGAATTAATTCGAGAGGTTCTATTTCTTTACCTTTAATCATAAATTTCGAATTCAAGCTTATCCTATTGAAAGTGTCCTCCTAAATAAGCGGCTCAACCTAAATTTAATTGTGGCTTCAATTCGTACTCAATAGTTTTGAATGTCATTTTCATGAATCGGTAATTTCATCGTGTTTAAGTAGTGGTTAGGGTGATTTTAATATTAGAAATGATTTATTAATTGGGTAAGACTTAATTAGTAATGGGTGGGTAGTGAGTTGGTTTATAAATAATATTAATAAATTAAATTATATTCAATAGTTGAGCGCCAAGTATTTTAAAAAATATTTAAATAGTTTAAATTTGAAACCGTTAAATAAGTGGTCAATTTTGAACCCAAAGGTGGATGACAAGGGTATTTTGGAGTCAACAGCTGGGTGAAAAGGGTATTTTGAAGTCAATAGATGGATGAGGTAGTTTTGTACCATTCTCAATACTTTGAGAGTATTTAAGGCCCCTTTCGAACTGAAAATAGATGTGGGCTGTTGATAGCTATTTTGTTCTTTCACACTGACTCACAAGTTGAGCAAACTCTTATTTGCACAAGTTGTCCTAAAAATAATTTTTTTTTTAATTTGATTGATTTATTTATATATACAATGAAAAGATAAATAACTAGATCAAAACCTAAAGTCGAGTAAATCTTTGCTCTATTTGGGTAATGTAAATAGCAATATTTTGCTTGTAAGACTTTTATGTTCAAATCACATCCAAAACCTCAAAATCCCAGATGCGCCTTCAAATAAAAATAAAAATAAAATATAGGATTTGCTCTAATGCTACAGAGTACACACACAGATCTCCCGGTAGGAGAGCATTATTTATTTAACAAGAAAGTAAAAGGTGTCACATAGTAGAAACCGAAGGAAACTTTAAGTAGGTTGCAGTATCGTGTACAAGTTTGCCATTAGCAGCTGCAATTTCACGAGAATAGGTGCTAGCTTCACCATTATACGAATAACTCTGTTCCGTCGTTGCTCCACCTTGTAGAACAATGCGATCTTTAACAGACGTCCACCCTTTGCATTTTTGCCCATTTTTCAAACGGCTTGAATAAGAATCTGAATGTCCGTCACTCCAATTCTTCTCCTCATTCCATTCATGTTCTAATTCAGAATGCATGATGATTGTACCATCTTCTCTTGATGGCTTCGAAGTCTTAGTGGTTATAGTTAGAGGATATTCCCGCTTCATACTTGTATGAGAAATCTTCCTACCTGTTTCAGAGACTACACTTATTTCAATCTCTTCTTCCACTTTTTGCTCTACTTTTTTTTCAGTTCCCTTGTTATCAAACTTTATCTCGTTCTTGAACTTGAGTTCTCGTGAAATTTTAGTTGTCAAATTGCCTGCTGATGAATTCACCCACCCGTGATACTTGCTCTTCCTCTTCAACTCAACTTCATATGATCCATCCAGCCCCTTAAAGCTTGAAGACCGCTCCATCTCGTAATCTGGAATTCCATAGTCAACAACTTCACCCTGCACTTCACAATCACTAGTGCATTGTTTATCTATCCAAAGGTGCATATTCGCATCCAGAAGCCAGAAAGGGAGACTATCCAGCACCTTAAACCCCATAAAATGGGATTTACCATCAAGTAAATCCCCCAAAAATGGAGTTATATCGATGTCGTAAGAAGGATGATCAAAAGCCCCAATTGAAACAATTGGATCCCAGTAAAGGGGATTAATTCCACCTGGGTAAATTACAGGAAATGGAACCACAGATCCTACCAAATTCCTGTCGATATTCAACAAAACTTCCCTGTACGATCCATGGCCTCTCTGGCTAGTCAAATTATTTGCCCGTATGTAAGAATCAGGGGGATTTGAGTACCAAAACTCATCCAATCCATGAAATGACACGCAAATTTCCATGACAGCTCTGTAAGTGTTCTTCGGTATGATAACACTCTTCCCCTTCAATTCCGAATCACTCTGAATTCGAAACCAAAATCCTTCACCTCTATTATAACCCGAAATCGGAATTATCAAATCTGCTGGTTTTTCGTATAAACTCATTGAATTATCCACAAACACATCATCTACCATTCTCACTTTCCGATTGTTACTAGTAGTTGATAACGGCACATTCATTTCCTCAATATAATAGTATAAGATAGTAAGATTAACATAATAAGCACCTGTATAAACATCGTTGACAATATTTTCCAGCATAACAGAAAGAGAAATATCCTGTTTGGCAAGGAGGGACGAGTACCTGGTAACATCCTTAGTAACAGTCCAGAAACCACCGCTTTCAGTTGGCTCCGCGGTGCTGGTACGTAAGAGATCGGCACCGTCAAGCCAAACGGCAGCGATACGATCATACTGTACTCCATTAGAAGAGGCGTTGAATTGAAGAGCAACATGGTTCCAAGAGCAATTCTCCGGCGGCGCGTAAGCGACGGAGACAGGTGGAAGACCGATAGTATCTCCGAAGTGATGAGAGAGAATTGGAAGAGTGCAGGAAGGAGTGAGATTAGCGAAAGGCAATGGACGATTTATTTCAAAGTATTTTTGTTGAAAGTAACCATGTTTGATGAAGTGAGAAGGGTGCTGAAGGGAAGAACAAATTGGAGCATTAATAAAATTGATTATTATTACTATTATGAAGAAGAAGAGTTGGAGATTTGACATGATTTTAGATCGAAGAGAATTAATTAATTATGAAAAAACTGGAAGTAGCTTATCTTTCTAACGACAAGTTTGAACAAAGGCAAGTCGATAGAATCGATGATTGTTTAAAAGCTAAATCGGAGCCGTACACTTAAGCTCTTTTTTAAAAGAAATAAATAAATTTGAGCCTTTGATTAGAGTAAAATAATGTATATGACTAATCTCAGCATTCAGTCGGTTATTTTAAATATTAAATATTAAACATACTAATTATTTTATTATTTTACTTGCATGACCAAGTTGTGTTTGGTACAGAGAAAAATGTAATACCCCTTCTTTTTATTTACGGAAAAAACTCAAAAATGTACTTAAACTATTGGAAATAATTCATATATTACAAGCAATGCAACAACAACAGTTCAGTAAACTCAAAGACTACAACAATCTCTACCTGAAGCAATCAGCAATGCAACATCAAGAAGAACAGCTGCAGTATTAGAGAAAGGGGTAATAGTATGAAATGGGTGAGAGTTGTATTAGATAAATGAGTGAAATTGTATCTCTTAAAGAAAAATAAGGACAAAATTAGTAATTAAGTCTTTTGAGTCTATGTGGATGTGGATGTGGAGGTGAGAGTTGCTTGGTGCTTATGTGGCATCCAAATCGTGTCTATATAGCGTCTACATGACACAAATTTCTGTTAATAGTAAGGGTAAATGTGATCAATACTTTGACGGTAGGGTATTTTTGAGCCAGAAAATAGTTTAAGGGTAAATGTGAGTTATTTCTAATAGTTCAATGGTATTTTGAGCCTTTTTCGTTTTAATTATTTATTGTTGATGCAATATATGTAAATTTTTTAAAAATTGTTTAAAATACAAATAATTAGAATACCAAGCAAATATGTATATATATATATATATATATATATATATATGTATATATATATATATATACACACACATTCAATTTAGGTCACAAACTTCATATACAAATATACAACTCACATTTCAAATTTGTATTAATTTTTTGGATTTATTAGTAACACTCTCTACATAATTTGTAAGCTAATTTATTTAAATAAACTTACTAGTAGAAATATAAATCATAAAATCAAGAAATACACAAAATAATTAAAATGATTTGAGAAATGTGTTTATCTTTACATAGCTTATCCCATGGTATTATATCCTATGTATTACTAATACCTCCAAATGGAAGGTATTAGTAATACATCTTATAATACCATGTTGGATTCATAACTAATTCATGGATTAGTTATACATAGACTCAAATTCCTACCAAACATTGTACTAAATAATACCCTGCATAATTCATGGACTATTTCTGCTAATGCGGCCTACCAAACGACCCTAAGTATTCAATAGGTATAATAATAAGTTGAGGTGTCTAAGTGAAATATGCAGATATAGGGGGTCGCATATGACTTAAGCCTATAATAAATATAATAAATTATAGTTGAGGATGAAATGATAAAACTGAATAATATAGTATCAGGTGAGATTCTCACTTTCTTTAAAAAAAATTCAAGCTCATTGATATTGTGAGTTTATTATGATCATAACACTTGTCAATGTTTGAATTACAAGTATAATCATTTTTGTAAATTACTTGAAGAAATAATTGGTATACTAGTTAATCATTTCATGTCTATTAAATGGTAGAGTCTCAAACATACTTTTTCTGTCCCTAATTATTTATTTATTTTCTTTTTTTAGTTATTTCTATATATTTGTCTATGTTGACAAATAAAAAAAAATTTACTTTTTGAAAATTTTAAGTTTTATTTCATTTGTTTCTTGATTAATAGAGGTAAAATAATAAAGTCACTATGTAAATTATTATTTTTTAATTGACATATTAATTTAAAAGTGGATAAATAATTAAAATTTTGAAAAAAAAAGGTACTCTTTTTATTTGAGAACATCTTGAGATTGAGATGAAAGAAGACAAAAAAAACTTTAGAAAAGTGGGAATTTGTAAATTATTATTTTTTAATTGACATATTAATTTAAAAGTGGATAAACAATTAAAAATTTGAAAAAAAAGGTACTCTTTTTATTTGAGAACATCTTGAGATTGAGATGAAAGAAGACAAAAAAAACTTTAGAAAAGTGGGAATAATTCAAAAAATATCAGTGTAGTTAAGTAGTTGAGTACCACGACATTTTTTAATATGCCATTTATGAACATACGGCTCAAGTAAGTACCACAATCATAATTGTTTACACATTTCTCCATCGACAAAAACTGCCATATTCAAGTTTTTAAAAAAAATATGGCCAAGTATTCAATGCAAAAACACGTAAAATATTGAATGCTGACAGGTATTATTTTTAAATCTGTTTTACTCAATATGAAGTTTGAAAACGTAATGAAAATTTTGAATATATAATTTTAAATTAAAAATATGTTAAATATGTTAAAATATCTTTTATTTTAATAATATTAAACGCATAAAGAGATTACATCGAATTTAGTCAAAATTATTAGTTTCCTTTTTTAACTATTGGTATTATTATAAACATTTTTTATATAACCGATTAAATTTAAAAGCACTTTTAATTTGTCACATCATATAACAATTAATCACAAACTCTCTTGCAGGAACATAAACTCTCCTAGAAAAGAATCAGAAAAATCGTTAAAATTAAAACACTTTTAAACTTAGCAAGAAAAAAAATATTTTAAAAATTATTACTCCTTTTATTTTAAAAAAATAACCCTATTTTTTTTAATCTGTTTAAAAAAGAATGATATTTTAACTTTAACTTTTCACATGACATATTTAAAATCATAAAATTAAAAAACATTTTAATATATTTAACATAACTTTCCACGTTACATGGTTAATATTTTTCTCCTATTTAAATTAAAAAGAATTTGGGCAACTTTTTGCAATACGTTTTGGTCAGTCAACACTACACATGGGACCCCAGCTTTATGCGCTCACTCCCTTAAATTCATCCAATCACCAAAGTTCAAAAAAATTAAAAAATGAGTGAATTTCTTCCTCCTCTCATGGCGATTCTCATCTTCTTCTTCATCACTATCAGCTTTATTGCTCCATCTTCATCTTCTTTACCTGAACACCATTTTCACTTTACCAAAAACGGTCTTCGCCACAATACTTCTTCACAGCCACAGCAATACATAGAAATCAGTCGTCCATTGTCATTCACAAATCTCCCTCCTTCTTGTACTTTTCATATCCTTACTCATGATTTCGCCTATACCATGGGTCTCCCCCCGGTCTCTGCTTCTTACTCTCCTCCGGCAAATTGCTCCTGGACTCATGTGGCTCTTCAGTTTAATGTTTCTTCTAAAGGTGAGCAATACAATCGAATCGCCGCCGTTTGGCTTGATGGCGCCGAGCTCCTCCGTACCAGCACCGCTGAGCCTACCGATGACGGTATTTTCTGGACTGTAACGAAGGATGTTACCAGGTACTCCTCCATCCTGGTCAACGAGAATATATCTCTTTCTGTCATGATGGAAAATCTGGTCAACGATGTTTATACCGGTGTTTATCAGGTTAATATTAGTTTCCTCTACTATAATAGTAAGAAAATGGATGTTTCGTTATCGAACAGTTATAATCGGAAAATGAAGCCGGATAATGAGATTGAAAAACCGGCAGATATGATAATACCAATATCGGGAAATGGAAGTGAAGGATTTTGGTTTCGAATTTTGAATGAATCAGATCTGCATGGGCAGAGTGTTATTATTCCGAAAAATACGTACAAAGCTGTGATTGAGATTTACGTATCATCACACGGGTATGATGAGTTTTGGTACACGAATCCGCCTGATTCATACATACAAATGAATAATTTAACTACTAAGAGAGGCCATGGATCGTACAGGGAAGTTTTGGTGAATATAGATAGGATGTTGGTTGGATCTGTGATTCCATTTCCTGTTATTTTCACTGGCGGAATTAATCCTATGTACTGGGGACCACTAGTTTCGATTGGGGCATTTGATCTTCCTTCGTATGACATTGATTTAACACCATATTTGGGGCTTTTACTCGACCGTCAAGCTCATTTTCTAGAGCTTGGGGTGAATGATAGTATCCCATTCTGGCTTGTGGGTGCCAATTTGCACCTTTGGGTGGATAACAATTGTGTATTGCCTTGTGAAGTGCAGGCTAAAATTATTGATTTCGGTACCCCTAAGTTCAAGATTGAGCGATCTTCGAGTTTTCTAGGCCTGGATGGATCATTTGAGGTTGAGATTAAGAGGAAGAGTGAGATTTCTTATTGGGTGAACTCAACAACAGGAAAATTGACTACTATAATCAAGCGAGAATTGAAGTTCAAGAACGAAATGAACTTTTATCTAAGCGGAACTGAGAAAAAGATTAAGCAAAAAGTGGAGGAAGAGATTGAAGTTAGCGTATTGTCTAATAGTGGTGGCACGATCTCTAAAACCAAAGTGAAGAGGAAGTTTCCGCTTACTATAACATCTAAGACTATAGCATCAATGGAGAATGATACGACCTTGATGCTTTCTGATTTGGATCATGAATGGAAGGAGAAGAAGAAGTTGGATGGAGGTCCTTCAATCTCATTGAAAAACCGGCAGCAATGCAATGGATGGATGGTTGTTCAAGGTCGCAATGTTTTACATGGTGGGGCAACCACTCAACAAACTTATTCTTACGCCAATGAAGCTGATTGCTATTCTCGAACCGTTTCAGCTGCCAATGGCAAGCTTATGAATGACACTGCAAACATTCTTTGTGCAGCAGCTCCTTTGAAGTTTGGTTCATTTTCTGCTTTGTGACACCCTCGTCTGAAGAGTACGTTCTTGTCCTACGAGAGCATCCCGTGTGTAACACTACAGGAATTTCTTGCCTATGTGGTTTGCCTGTACAATTTATGTTTTTGTGTCAAAGGTGCATGCTTCCATAAGGATGTCAAGTGTTCTAGCTAGGAAATGAACTCTGTTTTTGATAATTTGCTTGATGTAATTCTTTTTCTTGCCTTTGTTTTTGATATGAACCCGAGTTTTGAGCCTTCATCTTGCAACTCTCTTTTCATAATGAGCTTAGAATAACGGTATAAAACAAATAAACCGCAGTCTCAAATAATTGTGATTGGTTATATGAATTTTCACTTCTTTATTTGAGGATCAACTCATGTCATCATCATACTAAATAAAATTTAAGGGGAAAATTTCTTTAGTTTATAACAAGAATAAGTTTGCTTTAAACAGTTGGTGGATTTATCAGTTGCTGCACCATTAGCATTCTGTGATGGCGCAAGTGGTTTTTTTTTTGGTTGCCAATATATGTTGCACAAAAATCTAAAATTACATCAAAAGTACTAAGCGTCTCAAATAATCCACAAGCTTTCGAACTTTTTTTGTATTCATTTCAATACTTCCTTGAGGGGAAATGAATGAATCAATAGGATACATTCAGAGGAAAATATGCTATAAATTGTTGAGAACTATATATATGTCTACTTTTCTTCCTCTCCACTCATAAACTGGAGATATCACTGTAAAATATACAAAACTGCTTGGACTTTCACTCACTTGCAATGTCTTTGGGGCGCCAAAAGTCTTTCTTACCAACAAGAAATTGATGCTGATACAGAGTGACTGACCAATGAAGTGAACGTAGAATCGAGCCTAGTTGTTTAATCATCTGCAGAGTATCTTGAACTAAAATGTATCCACCTGGTCTCACTATTCTGTCCATCTCCACAGCGACATCCACTAGATCACATCTGCAGAAGAGAAAAACATACTAAAAGTTCATCCAAAGAGACATGTGCAGACGCCTCTTAAAATACTGATGATTCTTGTAAAAGAAAATAGAGCTAGAATTACTGCAAGCACCATCTTATGTTATTCCGATTAATAACAAATCAAACTAGTAACCAGGAAGTAGAGACTGAACCTTTGACTAAAATTTCCAAAGAGGAAGCTGGAATGTAGAAGATCATATGTCCGAGGATAGGTATTGAAGGACTCGCACCAGTCATGGTATGTTCCAACCAAGCCCCTATCAAAGATTATAGGTAGAGTATCTGGTCCATTGATAGGAACAACATTCATTACCCACAGGGATCGATCAATCAGTGCTGTAGCAAGTCTGTTTTAATATAGGAGTACCGGTAAGACAATGAGCAGAGCAAGGAAGCAGAAAAGTTAAAAAGTATTTCTTACCCTCCATAGCCTGCATTCATGTCCATCACATTCCTCACACTTGACCAATTTATAGCAAGGCTTCCTAAGTACACATCTGATACCAATGATGCCCAGTGTCTTGTATCCTGGTTGAATGTTTCTTCAGCATCTGTTTCTAGCGATAGACTTAGAGGTTTCGTGTTGAGCCTCTGAGGCCAGGGTGCAGGCCACTTATAGCTACTCGAGGCTAGTGGTAGAAGGCAGTTGTCAAGTGGTGTGTACCTACATATTGGATGTGAAAGTTATGATGATTCGAATGAAGATATAGATGATTATTGTAATTAAAGTGTTTCAAGCGTACCAGGAACTATTCAGCCTATTCTTCTTCTGGTCACACATCGGGGGAATATTTTCTTTGCGATTCTCATAGCAGGAAGATGAATCTGATTTTTGATATATAACTAGCCCGACTCTACCTCTTTTAAAGAAGGTCCTTGCCACCATCTTCCAGCACATTGCTTCAGTCAGATTAACCATAACTGCAACAACAAGACCGAAAATTATGTGCTACCAAGCATAACAAAAAACTCACTTCCAAATTATATAGAGAGTATTAGTAAATGTTAATTCATAGAACTAAGCATCGATGATTTGGAACCTTTCCAGACATTCTTATGTCCTTCATCCTTCTTATAAACTGGCGTTGCAGACCATATGAAGTACCCTCCCGGCCTAAGAATCCTGTTGAGCTCCATCAACGGTCTTCCTCCTGCAGTTTTCAATTAGTTACCATATCGACAATGTAGCTAGTAGAAGGACTAGAAAATCTGAGAATAGCGTCTCACCATCTGCATGCCAATGAACCCTGCATCTTGCGCAATGAATCATATCATATACATTGTCTGGAAATGCAAGTTTTTTAGTTGCAATGACTGAGAGAGTAGCAGGGATTCCACGCTCGAGGGCAAACTGTATCTGAGCCTCATGTTCATCCTTTGGAGCAAATGACATAGTAATGACATTTTTATCCAGCAAATAACCACCAAAGCTAGCAACACCACATCCAACATCTAAAAGGACCCTTATACTCTTTCCCCATTGAATCGTTGGAAAAGTCTGAATAAAACACAACAAGGAACTCAGATAAAACAGATCATAAAACACTAATACTGCGGGGATGTTTATCAATCTCCAGCTGAAAACAAACTGTTCAATTGAAAAGAAAAAAACTGTCAAACTACTAAATAATCCCATGATTTAGTCAGAAACAATGATGTCATAGATAGATCCCAACTACGAGAATCAATGGAAAATGTGATCTACATCAGACAATAATCTGCATGTACACATTACAAATACTATAATTAGGCATGGAATTACATTGGTTTGACACGTCTAGAAGTCCTCTCTTGAAAGCACAAGATATCTCTACCTAATATCCAATAAACATGCAATCAGAGGAGCTACAGCAACACAGTTCAACAGGAATGGACATACATTATACATGACTATTGCGTGTGATGGAGGAAAAGAATGCTACAAATAGATACAGTACCTCTTCAATGAATTCGATATAGTGATTCACTCCATCTCTGAACTGTGTTCCACCACCAGGGAAAACAAAATAATCGCCCGACTTTTTCACCCAATTCTGGTCTTTCTTATATTCCACAAGCTTAGGATGAGGAACATTATCATACCATATCTATCCAGAGGAAAAAAAAAAGAAAAGAAGATCAGGCATAGCTATTTCTATTACGAGCAGAACAAAATGGTATCATGAATTGAAAACACAAAATCTTACCACCAAAGAAGGGAAAATCTCACCATATCCCTACTCTTAGGCCACGGAAGGGGCAACTTATAACCTTTCGGCAATGGAACCAAACATCTGGGACTAGGAACAGGGCAATGCCTTTCCCTATGCTCCATATGCCTTCTCGATTTTATTTTTTTGATTGCCTTCCAGTTATCAAGGCATGGTATGTAATCAACCGCCAGGGGACCTGGACATAGCTTCCAATGATAAGAGAACGTTTCCAACTCATCGCTGATGGTCGTATCAGTCAGCTCAGGGTTAATCTTAAGCGGAACATTAGACGACTCAGGGTCAATCCTGACATTATTCAACGGGGACTCACGATTGATGCTAGTATTATTGTTTTCATCAGATTGGTGTAGATTAGTTGAATTTGAAGTAGTGATAGTGTTAGGATTAAACTCCGGGACTGATTTGATTAGAGCGGCGCGTTGAGCAAAGTCGATGGCAGCGAAAATGGGTGATTTCTGGGAGTTAGAAATGAGGAGGAAAGTTACGAAGATTAGTAAAAGGAATAAAGAGAAGATGAATGGATACTTGCGTTGTTTGAACATATCTTGCATTGAAGACGATGATGATATAGCCATTTGGGATTCAAATTTTTTATTTTGTTGTATTTGTTAGCTCTGAATGGAAAAAAAAAGAGTGAAAAATGCAATGGTGTAAACAGAGAAACTGATGGTGATGAATTGGAAAACTGTTGAAGTTTGAAATGTGGTTAAGAGATTACAAGGATCTGGGTGTAGTGGGGGCCACACAAAGGAGGGAAATCTGGTTAACTAATTTTGGAATTATTGTTTTCATTACCAGGCCAGGTTATTAATTAGCATAATTAATTAATACTAACACCAAAATAATTTTAAGGAAAAATCACACCATAAAAAAATAGGAAATTTTCACATATAGCCACTATAAAATAATTAATTACTCTCCATAACTATAGTTTGATAATTACAATTTGTAGCTACATGTTATTTGGAGGAAAGAGGCGAGCGAGACTGGGAGAGAGGGGGGAAAGAGTAGAGAAAGGTGAATTGTATATGTATATTGATTAGATAATTGTATATTATACATATTTAATTGTATATAGGGCAAGAGATATTGTGAAAGGGAGTTTCGAGGCGAGCGAGACTGGGAGAGAGAGGAGAGAGGCGAGCGAAATCGAGAGAGGGAGGAGAGAGGTGAGTAAGAGAGGGCAGAGAGTGGGAGAGAGGTGAATTGCATATGTATATAATTGTATATAACTGTAAATTATACATATACATTTGTATAAATGGCAAGCGAGATTGGGAGAGGAAGGAGAGAGGCGAGCGAGAGAGGGCAGAGAGTGGGAGAGAGGTGAATTGTATATGTATATAGGCTAAAAAGTTGCATATTATTCATATTTATTTGTATATCCTGGCGAATTATACATATACAAACATGACTAATTATACAAACTCGAAGTCAACCCACGTAATTAATGTATAATGTTAGTCGCGAGTTGTAATTGTAACAAACTATAGCTATGATGAGTAATTAAATAGTATAAGTTTGCTTATCCGCGCAATTTTTCTTAGACCATTTCCAACCCACTTCTATTTTACTCTCTATTCTCTATATTTGGAGCGTAAAATAGATAATGGGCACTCCAACCCACCTCTCAACCCTCTCTATTTTACTTTTCAATATTTTATTATTATTTTCATTACTTTCCAATTAACATATTATCTTACATATAGTTTCATTAATTAAATATCTAATATTCATAAGACATTTTAAATGTAATATACTATTTTAAAAAATATATTATATAATATATACTACTTTAATTTCAAATTAATATATTTTTTATAATTTTCATCAATAATAAAGTTTTATTTTATTATTAATTTTCATTATAAAGAATACACAAAATTAAAATGGTAAGATGAAAAATTTAATTAAAATACAAGATAACAATACGATACATAATATAATAATTTAAATACAACATAAAATACAATAATAACATAACAATTAATTCGCGATGAAACAAGAATAATGTCAAAAAGATTTTGAACAAGAATTCGGAGTTTTGCAATTATTGCAAGTCCGTCACATTTTCGGAGAGAGAAAGTGTTACATGATATAATGACTACATTTATTATACTACACAACGTGATGATTGAGGATGAACGTGATCTTAATGCGAAAAAAATGATACTGTTAGATGAAAATGTCCGATTAGAACAATTTTAGCTACACATAATAAAATTAAGGAAAAAAATAATTATTTTAAACTTTGTAGAGTATTTATGGGAGCAACGTAATAATTTCAAAAATTGAGTGATTATGTAATGTTTATGCAATCGTATTTCAATTTATTTGAAATTGTTCATCAATTTATATATTATATAGGAAAAATGGTATTTTTAGTCCCTATATTAAGGCTAATTTCTTATTTAGTTCTTGTATTATCTAACTTAGCACTATGGACCTTCAATTATATCAAGTGAGTGATTTTAATCCTTCAACTAACAGATCCGAAAAAGTTAACAACGAGTTCACTGCTAAAAGGAGTAATTCGAGTATTTTAAAGTTATTGCTTGAGAAAACAGAAAACTTTAAAAAATATCATTCTCTGCAAATCTATCGTTCGTCCGTGTAAGAGAGAGGGTTAATGCCTATCAAGTTGGTTTTGTTGAATTTATAGCTCAAATTGATGAGCTTGTTCTTCAAGATAGAGACATGGAAGACTTAGCTTGTTTTTCAAAAAGAGAGAATTAAAATGAAATATCTGAACTATCCCTTTTAGCAGTGAACTCTTTGTTAATCTTTTTTTTTATTCTGTTAGTTGAAGGATCAAAATCACTCACTTGATATAATTGAAGGTTAATAGTGCTAAGTTAGATTACACAAGGACTAAAATAAGAATATAGCCTTAACACAGGGACTAAAAATGTCGTTTTCCCTATTATATAATTTTTTCGTGCAATTTATGGTATTTAACTTTTTTTTTGAATAAAATATAATAATTACATAAAAATTGCAAAAATAAAATTTTGTATCATATGAGAATTATATAAAGAAATTATTGGGAAAATAAATGTCACGACCCAAAACGGGCCGCGACTGGCACCCACACTTATCCTACTATGTGAGCGAACCAACCAATCTAATCCCCAACATTTCAACCATAAATAACAAAATATAATGCGGAAGACTTAAAACTCATTAATGAAAATCGATTAAATAACTTATAAAAACTCAATACTTATTATTCCCAAAACCTGGAAGTCATCACCACAAGAACATCTATCCTCAAATTACTAATCTAAGAGTATCTAAGAAGCTAAAATAAGTAAAAAGCTAGTCCATGCCGGAATCTCAAGGCATCAATACTTGAAGAGGAAGATCCAGTCCAAGCTAGAAGCAATAGCTCACTCTGAAATCTGACGTGATGAAGACTGGCTAGAGTTGCGGTTGCG
>NC_028642.1:42891304-42891857 GCF_001406875.1 Solanum pennellii | reverse complement strand
TTCTTTAGATTGAGTATATTAGCATATTTCAAGATTCATTATCTTTATTCCTCTTGTGTCGGTACGTGACACTCCGCTCCACTACTACTATCCTGGTGTCGGAACGTGACACTCCGATCCATATACTATCCTGGTGCCGGAACGTGACACCCGATCCATATACTATCCTGGTGTCGGAACGTGACACTCCGATCCATATACTATCCTTGTGCCGGAACGTGACACTCCGATTTATATACTATCCTGGTGCCGGAACGTGACACCCGATCCATATACTATCCTGGTGTCGGAACGTGACACTCCGATCCATATATATTCTATCCTGGTGCCGGAACGTGACACCCGATCCACTATTTCTATCCTGGTGTCGGAACGTGACACCCGATCCCCTAATCTCATTACTTTAGTTCATCAAGCCTTCTTTTATACCAAGACATCATCAATAACAAAGTAATATTAGGGTTCAAGATTCAATAGCCTCATCATGCTAGTTTCATCACAATTATATATATAAAATCACATCATGCATGCACACAATTAAGCATATAGAAGA
>NC_028642.1:42891034-42891110 GCF_001406875.1 Solanum pennellii | reverse complement strand
CTTTTACCCTAATTAGCATATAATTAAGTATAAAAGATGATGAATTAACCTATTATTTATTTCAAGGTTATCTCTC
>NC_028642.1:42887036-42890761 GCF_001406875.1 Solanum pennellii | reverse complement strand
TCAGTACCCAAATTTCAGAATTCTAAGTGTTTTGGAACGAGACCCCCTCGACGGTCCGTCGTGCCCATGACGGTCCGTCGTGGGATCCGTCGATCCTGACAGTTTTTCCCAGAATAACTCTAATGCTCAAAACGACTAAACAGGTCGTTACAATAAATAAATGATTTACATCATGAAATAAGAAAATAAGAATGAAATAGAAATAATAATATAATATTGAGGAGAGAGAAAAAAAAATTCTTTTTTAGAGAGTAAAATAGAGAATCGGATTGGAGTTGGTTGTCTGAAAAGATAGAAAATTCTATATTTAGAGAGTAAAATATAGTGTAGGTTGGAGATTCCCTAAGACCATCTCCAACCCAACTCTGTTTTACTCCCCATTCTCTATATTTGGAGAGTAAAATAGACAATGTCCTCTCCAACTACGCTCTATTTTACCCTTTACTCTCCCATTATAGAGAGTTGAATAGTAGTTCTCCAAATTTGGAGAACTACTATTCATACTCTCTATTTCACTTTTTGAATATTATATTATTATTTTTTTACTTTTTTTGTAATTAACATATTATTTTTTATATAAGGATATTAATTAAATCTCTAATATATAATTTTTTAAAAAAAATTTAACATAACATTTTTAAAAATATTTTATTTTATATATACTACTTCATCTCGAATTAATAATATTTAAATATTTTTTTTAATTTTCGTCACTTGTGATACAATTTGATGTTATTAATTTCCACTATGAAGAATACACAAAATTTAAATGATAATATAAAAAAATTTAATTTGAAAATATAATACATAACATAATAATTTAAATACAAGATAACAATAGATACAATGCATAACATAATAATTTTAAAAGTCACAACAATAATTTAGTAATCCAGTAAATCGTTTCTAGATTTAACGATATTTGAAAAAGAAATTAGTGTGTGATTTAAAGAAATTGTGATTGTGATTACGGTTGTTCTTGCTGATTTCTTTTTTCAATTATTGTAGTTGTTCTTTAGAAATTTAGAATAATGTATAATTTAATATATGAATAAAAATTTCATAAAATTAAAATTTATATTACATGAAATTATATAGGATGATCATTTATAAAAAAAATTAAAAAAATAATTTATATTATGGAAAAGAAAATAAAAAGAAAATAGAAATAATAATATAATATTGAGCAGAGAGAAAAAGATTCTTTTTTAGAGAGTAAGATAGTGAATTGGATTAGAGTTGATTGTCTGAAAAAATAGAGAACTATATATCTGGAGAGTAAAATAGAGGGTATGGTTGGAGATTCCCGGATTATAACATATCAATTAAATTTAATTTAATTTAAAATTAAATTAAATTTTACTTTATTAAATGATCAATCTATTTATGATTTTACATTATTACTCATTTTATTATTTAGATTGCAGTTCCTTCTTTAAAATCAATAATTATCAGTTGTATAATTGTAGGGATAAAACGGATATATTAGTAGTAAATAATTTGTATAAAATAATGATAATTAATAAGAGACATAAAATAGGAGAATCATAACAAAAATAATTTTTCTTTTCCTTATTCAGCTCAAAACAATTATTGACATTTTCTCTCACTTGTTTAATTTCGTTCAAATAGATTTTTTTTAACTGTTTCTCCTCTTCTCAATATTTTCTCTTGTCGTTACTATCGTCTAACTCCTATTCTTTTCTATTCAATAATTTTTATGTTCTAGTAATGGACGATTTTTTATCAATATTAATAAATTATGATGGTAAATGAGATCATTCAGGTTGGTGTTAGTGTTCTTTTAAAAGTTTGATTGTATTGACATATATAAATAATATTGCGTAAATATTTTCTGTTCAGTTTAAATGCTATGAATTTTTGAATTAAAGTTTCTTGATTGATTAACAACACAACGTAAAAATAAATAAATTATGAAATAGTGATACTGAAAAAATCAGATTTCTATGTGCATCATAGTTTTAATTGTGCTTTTTTTTTTTTAATTTTTATGTAGACCGCTAGATTTGGTATGAACATTGAATTTGTTCGTTTCTTATATGAATCATTTTTCATTTTTTGGTATATTTCTTGGCAAAAAAAAAATACATATAATTTATCTGGAATTGATATACTAGTTATGCCAGACATGTATAACAATTGATGATGTTTTTTGGTGCGATTCTGATTTTTTTTTGAATAAATTTTGGGCATTATAATTGAATGAATTTTGTATATTGTATATTCGAAAATGACAATTAATATTTTAAAATCATATTTTTTTGATATAATATTGCCATGATTCTGATATGAATAAATGATGACTTTTGGCATGAAATAAGTATCAAAAGTGCGTACGAAATTGTTGTCACAAGTGACATTGAAAAGAAAAAAAATAACAAATATCGAAATTGGCCAGTCTTCAAAACCATCAACAACAAGAAGAGAAAAGACATAAAGTCACCATTTAAGTTGTCTCAAATTTTCGAAAAGAGATCTTAACTTTGTGAGTTTCCTATTTCCCTATTGAACAATTTAAAAGTGTTACAAATATCTCACTTTTCACCCAACCTCAGATGTAAGAAAAGAAGTGCAATCACACACCAATGATTATTTGACACGTATTAAATTCTTTTTATTTTTTATTTTTTAATTTCATTTTCATTTTCATTTTTTCATTTTTATCAACTTTATTTTCATTTTTTCATTTTTTATCAACTTTATTTTCATTTTTTTCTCTTTCTTCTTCAACCTTCATTACTCCTCTTTGCTGTAAACCCTCCAAAAGTAGCGGTCATTGTCGCCTTCAACATAGCCTCCATTGTTACAACACTATTTTCATCACTAAATCATCGCTAAAAAAAATCAATTCAACTCTCAAGTTATTAAAGTAAATGGAGTTCTATATGTAGACAAAAAATAAGAATAAAAATGGAGTTTCATAGTACTCACTAATCAATTGAATAATGTTGTTCACATTTGCTTTTTGTTTTCTTTTAAAAAATAAAAAGAAGATTAAAGAAGAAAAAGAAACAAAGAAGAGCAATAGACAGTAAAAAAAGGTGACAAAAATGGATGAAGTAAATGAATCTTCTAAGTTGAAGAAGATGAAGAAAAGGTAATTGAATTTTTAATTTGGGTGAAAAAGATAATGGAAAAGAATGAATTAGTCAAACAGAGAGCACCAACGTTGAGCTTGCTTTGAGAAATAAAAGTTGAAATCGATTTAGGGCTATCAATGACTCTTTTCTCTTTAATTTTGGGGGATGATGATGTAAATTAATTTAGGGCTATCAATTGCTATCAATGACTTTTATCTCACAAGAAGAATAACAAGGAAAAAGGACTCACAAATCTCAATTTTTTTTTAAAAAAAAGAAAAAAATGATTTAGGTAAGTATCATATTTGATTTATTTTCAAATAATTCAATTTAGTATTTTGTTTTGGTTAAAAATATTGTATTATGATTATTGTTGTTACGAAACTTATATTAATGTGAAACCTATACGAAATTTGAATAATATTTGTATGAATTTGACATTAATATATGATATATGAATGTTGTATAATATGTTATTTAATATTGATATGAAGTGTGATTTGACATTGGTATGAAATTGATTTGATATTAATAATCTACTTAGTTGATTTTAGTGTCGTTTGTTAAATGACACAGTGCACATGAATATGATATGATGTTTGAATAATATTGGTGTGATTCTTC
>NC_028642.1:42885142-42886990 GCF_001406875.1 Solanum pennellii | reverse complement strand
CCCAAATATCGTATGTTATAACTAATACTTATGTATATGGATATGGAATGAAACATGAATAATATTGGTATAAACTGAATTTTATATATGGTGTATGAATATTGATATGAAATTGATTTAGTTTTTGTATAAGTTCTGTGATATAATTAATTTATAACTATTTACAAATTGAAGTTGGTGTTGGAATGAAACATGAATAATGTTGGTGTTGGAATGAAACATGAATAATGTTGGTATAATGTCTGTTTTTATTCAATATAAGTAATTTTATTTTATAGGTAAGGAAGACATATACACACTGGTCTTCATGCACAAACATGAATATTTTGGGTGATCTGTTGACTTTCCTCGGGCAAGAGAGATTTCAACAATTTTTGAAACGAACACCAGTTGGTATAGTTTGGAAATTGTGATTTGTCCATATGTCTATTTGTTGAATATAACAGTAATGAAGTTTTTTATATGTGTTCTGTTGATATCGATGCAAAGTGCCACCGTCAAAGGTATGTCATAATCATATGACATTATGGAAAAACAAAGAATGATGATGGCGCGATCAGTGAAAGTTAAGTAAGTGATATTGTTGTTAAAAAATTTGGTGAACCCTGCATAGCAAAATAACATCCTCCGGATACCAGCAATTATTCTACACGAGACCATGAAAATTAAATTTGAGATAGTTAATTGCACCTTAGACTTTTTAAAGTTACAACTTTTTTTTAACTTTTGGACGATATTTTTGTGTTTGTTATAACTTTAAGTGTTTGATATATAGAATATCCACTGTTTTTATTCCAAAAAGGAATCCATCGGTGGCCCCTTAAAGTTGACACGAAGTTTCACTTAGACACTTCAAGTGGTCGATGTTCATTTTAGATACCTCTTGTAGAGTCGTGCTATGTCATTTTGACACTTTTACTTACATGGCTTACTGAGTGTAATACACTCATTGAGTGTGCGTGAAAACCCGTTTTAGTCATTTTTATATTATTTTTTTTCTTGTTCTTTCTCATTTTTAGCCACCATTTCTGCAAACTTAAATATCTAACATGAGGAATAAAAATAATTATAGTAAAATAATGAAAAATGATGATAACTGTTTTTAAAATTTAGAAGTATACCCATTTCAAGATTTAAATATTAAGTTATTCATGAGATTCTTTCTTAAAAGAATTTGAATATTTACTGAGAAGTAAGTTTATTTTTTTTGATGAATTCTAAACCTGTTAATTAGGATTAAAAAATAAAAAAATTGAAGAAGACACTAATTAAAAAGGAACAACGTGTAAATGGGTGTTTTCCCTGATGTTTTAGCAAAAAAAAAAAATGGTATTTGGAGAAAACAATGAGTGGGGGTGGGGGAATGGGGTATGTGCAGGTGTTTCTGCAAAACGGTATGGATTTGGAGAAGACAATGGGGGTGGGTGGGGTGGGGGATTTTATTGGCAGAAATCATTTTTTTAAAAAAATTATTTGGGCCAAATCCATATGTCGTTGATTTATTGGTTACTTAATATTTTAAATCAAAATTCATGAGGTATCTAAAATAAACATCGGTCACAATGAGCTATCTGAGTGAAACTTCGAGCCAACTTTAAAGGGCAACCGATGGGTTAGGCCTTACAAAAATATACCAACTACATATGAAGTACAAACTGTCTATTGTAATTTCAGAATAATAGTTATATACAGACTGCATTCTAAATGGATACACCATTCCAAAGATAAATTACACATTGTAACGACCTGTTTAGTCGTTTTGAGCAGCAGATTTTATTTCTGGAAAGACTGTGTGAGTCGACGGAATCCACGACGGACCGTCATGGGTAAGACGGGCCGTCGAGGGGG
>NC_028642.1:42870431-42875795 GCF_001406875.1 Solanum pennellii | reverse complement strand
TGATCATAGATGTTCTTGTGGTGATGACTTCCAGATTTTGGGGAAATAATAGATGTTGAATTTTAGAAGTTATTGAATTGTCTTTTATTAATGAGTTTAAGTCTTCCGCATTGCTTTATGTTGATATTAAATTGAAATGTTAAGGTTTAGATTGGTTGGTTCGCTCACATAGGAGGGTAAATGTGGTGCCAGTCGCGGCTCGGTTTTGGGTCGTGACACACATTAAGAATAATAAATTTTGAGATAACAGTTATATACAAAATGCTTACAAATTGAATTCAATATTCAGAGTTCATGATTTTACAGTGTCTTATTAATTAGAAACAAAAAATATACTAATTTAAATTTCATGAACTAACTCTGTCTTATGATTGGTATTCAAACTGTACATCTTTGATATTCAAATTCATATATGATTGGGTTTATTTTACTTCATATTCTAACACAAAAAATAAAAATAAAAAACGAATGAAGTTGGTATTCAATCTACATAAATACCTTGTAAAAATGATTATACCAATGTAAAATAGTGATCATTTTATTTTGTAAAAATCCCAATTACATCTTATTTTTATATTTTTTTCAACTTGGACACCTTATGAATATCAAATTGATACTAATTGAAAATTATATTGTCTTAACAAACATGAATTAAGTATTTTAAAGGTGTATGAAGTTGGTGTACAATCTGTATAAATACTGAAATAAACGAATGTTACAATTTAAAACAGAGATCATTAAATTTTGCACCAACATCAATTACATCTAATTTTATTTTGATTTAGAGAAGGACACCAGTTTAAAATTAAATAAATACACATACTACTTACATTACTTAATATTTGTTGCTATTAGATTGCATACCAGATGAAAATCAAATGCATACAATTATTATATTTACTAACATGATCATTAGCTTATATATTAATCCGACATGAATTTTATTTTTAACAGTATATTAAACTCTTAGATGGAATGTATTGTCAATAAATATTATTGGAAAACAAATGAATACATTGTAACAATTAGAATAAAACATGAATCTAAAAGACAATTTTTTTTGTATAGTC
Organism: Solanum pennellii; assembly: GCF_001406875.1. Classification (NCBI taxonomy): domain Eukaryota; kingdom Viridiplantae; phylum Streptophyta; class Magnoliopsida; order Solanales; family Solanaceae; genus Solanum; species Solanum pennellii. The sequence goes on along the minus strand of NC_028642.1, from coordinate 42,874,725 downwards.
TAAATAAATAAGCTATCATTTTAGCAATTATAAATACGTTGTATTTATAGTATCATTTCATACCAAATAGAGTACAAATTTCATCCACAACTTTATTCTACTCACACAAAACTACAGACTCGTCATTACTTATTCATACAGATATCATTCTCGACAGTCTACCAGAATCCATACCATAAAACAAATTTTATAAAAAAAATAATATTTCACATTTCATATCAAGTTAATACAAATTTCAAACAAATAACCATACTTCTTACTCATGTTTTTTACACAATAATGAATACTTATTTTTGGCAATTTAATTTATTCTTCTCACACAAATTTATACACAATCATCACTACTTATTTATAACAATACCATTCCAAAAATATTCTACAACAATTCACACCATCAAACACATTATATTAAAAATAACATTTCGCATTCCATACCAACTTAATGTTCTTTTCATACAAATCTTCATACTTCTTACTAAACTTTTTTACACAATAGTAAATAGATTTTCATACCAATATCATATCAGTTACACTATCAAATTCATTCATACCTATATATTTTATTTATATTTTTTTATAAAAAACAGTATTTCATATTGTAATTTAAATCTGCATACCAAATTCATCTCAGTATTATTATTATTAAATTGACTAAAGAAATACTTATTACATAACAATATTACAATAAATTTCATAACTTTACAACGATAAAATTATTAATATTCTATACATTAACTCAAATCATTCATATATTAAGATAATTTTGCAGGAAATCATACTTTATACAATATACAAAATAACAAAAACAACGTTCCAACAAAATCATAGAATGTCATTAACCACACTTTCACAAAGATTATTACGTATTATGAACAAAATGCGATGTTTATACAAAAAGACATCACAACTTAAATCTAGTATACAAAAACAAAATCACAAAAACGTGATTTACAATTTCATTGCATATTTTTTTCATTTCAGTAATATATGCATACAAATAATAAATCATAAAAAATTCTAAAGGATTCCAAACTTTCACTATGCTTAATTAATATAGATAGGTTGTTGTCTATCATAACAAAATCAAGACTTTTTCAAACAAAAAAAATTGAATAAACCTTCAGTTACACGATTTCTGAAAAACAAATTAAAGAGAGAAAACATGAAAGAAATGAATCAAATCAGAAATTTTTAATTAATTTAACAAATTAGAGTGAATTAAGGAATTCAATATTCTTATTAGTTTAAATTTCTAATTATGCTAATCAACAATTATCCTCAATCAATTCAAATTCAATTAACAAACATATTTTCATTTTTTACCTTTTTTTTATCTTTTTATTTTTTCAAAAACAGTTTTTTTAATTATTTTTTTTAAAAAAATAAACTGTTACAACCTAAAATTATTTATTGTCATAACTTGAAAGATAAAGTCTACTGCTATAACTTGAAATATTAGTCTTATATATGTCATAATATATATAAAATTTTCACCTCAGTATATCTACCCTAATTGAACCCACGATCCAAATCATTTACCCAATTGTCTGCATGTTTTTTACACTGAACCACTGTTTCTTCATCCTAGATACCATCACAGTATATATATACTCTGATGGTATGTATGTACTATGATGACATCAAGTGATAATTGAGTAGTCTTTTCACTGAAACACTATATGTTCCTCATTGATGTCATTAGAGTGTGTATATATAGAGAACACTGATACTCTTTAAATCTGATCAAATAATCCATCAATATGTGGGAGAAGATACTTGTTTTTCATCGTTACCTTGTTCAACTGCCTGTAATCAATACACATCATCATAGTCCCATCCTTGTTCTTGACAAACAAGACTAGGATGAACATATCCTTGTTATTTGTTTGTGTATATGCTTGAGGTATCATTCCATGTGGCTTAATGTTTCTTCTGGGCTTATGATATATTTTTGTTTAGATAAATTGACATTGTAGCATTGCATGAGTTAGTTACCTTTGAGTGCATTGATTGTTTGGTTTGTGTGTATTCTTGCTAGTTGTTGATACTATCTTACATGTTCTCCTTTATTAGCATGTTTTTTCCTTTGCTTGCCCTTAACTTGTTAGTTCATCATGCTTCTTATTTATATTTGATCTTCTTGAGGCCGGTCGATCTAAGACGCCTATTGGATACCCTGTGTTTGGTATTAATACTGCACTTTTTGCATCTCTTTTTATGTAGATCTTGGTCGAGACACCCTCTGAGCGTTTGGATCTCTAGTGGTCATTCCATACTTGGATTGTGGTGAGCTCCTTACGTTTAGAGACTTGTTGTTGTCCTCTTTTTGTACTGACTTTCGTTTTATATTTTGGATTAGTTAGTTCTCTCTCTCTATATATATAGTGAGAGAGACTTTTTATCCGTAGCAAGGTCCCGAGAATCGGTATCTTGCGTTAGTTTGTCTCTTGATCACTTTAGGGCCTATTTTGTATATATTGTATTATGTTGCAGATATATTGTATGTCCCTTCTTTCTATATATTGTATTCCAATCTTTCCGCTTTTATTACTTATGTTAATTTAGATTATATCTTCCGTGTCGTGTGTCTTGGTCTTGGGTTTAGGCTTGTCCACTAGGTGGGTTGTAATGGACGCCATCATGGCCTGCCTTTGGGTCGTGACATGATATAATATAAATTTCATTACAACCTCCAGTAATGGACATTATCACCTCCGATAATATAATATGAAGAACATTATCACCTCTAATACCTCCTCCAATAATGTAAAATCTATGACTCTGAATAATGTAATGTATGATGAATAATATCACCTCTAGTAATGTAATATCATAAACACTACCACCTAATATGATGGACATTACTACCTTCGATAATGTAATGTAAATGGACATTGCCACTTATGGTAATATAAGGTGATGAACAAAATTACCTCCGATAATGTAATATGATGAACATAATAATCACCTCTGATAATGTAAATTTGTTGAACATTATCACCTCAGCTAATGTAATAATATGTTGAACGTTATCACCTCCGATAATGAACACTACCACCTTTGATAATATAATATGATTGACATTACCTTCTTCGACAATGTAATATGAATGAACACTACCACTCCCCATAATGTAATATAATGAACACTACCACCTCCAGTACTGGTTATTATCACATCTCATAATGTAATATGAATGAATACTACCACTTCTGGTAATGTAATATGAATGAACAGTACCACCTCCAGTAATGTAATATAATGAACATTATCATCTTTGATAATGGACCTTACCACATCCGATAATGCAATATGATTGATAACCACCTCCGATAATGGATATTACCTCCTCCGATAATGTAATATAAATGAACATTACCACTCCCAGTAATGTAATATGATCAAATGTTGAGAAAGCTTGCAACCTTCTTCAATGGAGGTTGCAGCTATGGAGAATCGAGAAAGAAGGAGAAGAACTAGAAGAAAAACTGCTAATGCATTTTCTGTATTTCCTTATTCTGTAGTCTTTACATTGTGCAACAACATGTATATATACAGATTACAAAGCATTTATTCTACACTTTAACTAACATCTAACTTCCTAACTAACTTCCTAACTAACTTTCTGACGCATTTAACTAACTAACAAAATGACTAACAACCTTCTTCTTCACACCCCCTCTCAAGCTTAGTCGTATGAAACAAATTGAATACTCCAAGCTTGGATAATAAGAAATCATGTTGTGTGTGTCCAAGGCCTTTTGTCAAGATATCTGCCAATTGATGGTCTGTTCTTACATGTTCTGTTTGTATAATTCCCTTTTGTATCTTTTCTCTAATAAAGTGACAATCGATTTCAATGTGTTTCGTCCTTTCATGATATATGGGATTAGCTGCTATTTGTATGGCTGCCTTACTATCACAGAACAACTTCACTGGCAATGTTAACTTCCAATTCAGTTCTGCAAACAAACCAATCAACCAAATCACCTCTGCTGTAGCACTTGCCATGCTCATGTATTCTGCTTCTGCAGAGCTTCTGGATATGGTATTTTGCTTCTTGGATTTCCAGGATATCAGTGAACCTCCTAGTTTAACAACAAAACCACTAACTGATTTCCTTGTCATGGGACAAGTAGCCCAATCAGCATCACAATAAACATTCAGTGCATGTGAAACTTCTGATGACAAGATGATTCCTAAGCCAGGTGCATTCTTCAAGTATCTAACCACTCTTAATGCAGCTTCCATGTGAGACTTCTTAGGCGAATGCATGAATTGGCTGAGGTTTTGT
>NC_028642.1:42862876-42870353 GCF_001406875.1 Solanum pennellii | reverse complement strand
ATGTCCATTCTGATTATAATCATAAGGAGATTGAGGCATTCTATTCCCATTGTAACCATATGGATTCCAAGTCTGAGAAATACCAAAATGCTGATCATAATTGTCCTTGATGTGAGATGAACCCTCACTCATAGAAGAACTATTTGCTGCAATACCTTCTTTCTTCTTACCTCTGTAATTTGGTGGATATCCAATGAGTCTATAACAATTTGCCTTGATATGACCTTTAATTTTGCAAAATTCACACTTCTCATTCCAGTGTTCATTATGTGATTTCTTATAATTTTGTGATGGCCCTCCAGCACTCCACAAAGCAGTGATATCATTACCTCCAGTAATCGATTGAGACACAGTGTTCATGCTAGATCCTTTCTGACATTCATCCTCAATAACAAGAGCATAAGCTTGATTCAAAGAAGGCTCAGAAGATTTCATGAGAATCTGTCTCCTAGCTTGATCATAAGAATCATTTAAACCTCCTACAAACTGTAGTAACCGTTGCTGTTGAAGATGTGCCACATACTCCTTACCTCTAACACAACCACAATCAGGAGAAGGAACCACTGCATCAAACTCAGACCATAGTTCTTTCAGCTTTGTAAAATACTCAGACACAGTGCTTGTACCCTGACTAATTGAATTGATCTCCTTATGCAACTGATAGATCCTCATTCGATTGACTTTATCAAACCTTTCTTTCAAGTCTTCCCATACTAAAAAAGCATTCGAAGCATATACAATTCCACTAAGAAGTGAAGGTGTGACTGTATTCATGATCCACGAAAGAACCAGTGCATTGCAAGTCTCCCAGTTTTCATGATGTTCTTCACGTACTGAATCCTTCTTGCAAGCACCTGTAACGAAGCCTAACTTCCTCTTTGCCTGTAATGCTATTGTCATTGACCTTCTCCATATGCCATAATTTTCAGATCCTTTCAGCTGAACAGAAATGAGAACAGCTCCAGGAGTGTCTGATGGATGTACATACAAGGGGTGATTATGATCAATTCGTTCCGCCATTGATGGAGGATTCAATACAGCAAACAGAATACAGAAGAAGAACAGAGAAAGAGAGAAAAAAAACGAGAGAGAGAGAGGCTTAACAGATCCCCTGCTTTGATACCATGTTGAGAAAGCTTGCAACCTTCTTCAATGGAGGTTGCAGCTATGGAGAATCGAGAAAGAAGGAGAAGAACTAGAAGAAAAACTGCTAATGCATTTTCTGTATTTCCTTATTCTGTAGTCTTTACATTGTGCAACAACATGTATATATACAGATTACAAAGCATTTATTCTACACTTTAACTAACATCTAACTTCCTAACTAACTTCCTAACTAACTTTCTGACGCATTTAACTAACTAACAAAATGACTAACAACCTTCTTCTTCACATCAAACCACCTCTGATAATGTAATATGACTATAATATAATATGAATGAATGCTACCATTTCATGAACTGTGATATGATGGACACTACCACCTTTGACAATGTACATTGATGAACACTGTCATCTAGGTAATGTAATATGATGAACATTATCACCCCCGATAATGGACATTACCACCTCTGATAAATGTAATATAATTGGTATCATCACCCGTGATAATGTAATATGAATGAACACTATTAGCCAATCACACCACCTATAGCAGTGATGTGAGTCACGAATATTCTTCAACGCTAGTCTCTTCCAACTTTATGAAATAGACTAGGTGCACATCTTTCACCTCCAAATTAATGCGATTTATCAATTATCATTTAATGATAATCCGACTTCAACATGAAATAGATAAGGTGCATATCTTTCACCTCCAAATTGATGCGATTTATCACATATCCTTTAAGAAGACAATACGGAAAAGGTATATGCATCGCTTGTATGTAGAGGATGTATGCATTGTATACGTATTGTAATGTTGTGATGGGATGATGAGTCAGTGATGTTGTAGGAATGAGAATTGGGCTACTTATGTATGCACTGGGTATGGAATGGTTGTTACAAATTGTTATTGTTGTAGTGAATACGAGTTGGGAATTTGCTGTATGTGATGTGCTAGGTGTGGGAAATGAATAGGATAATGGACTGATTTATGGTCTCAAAATTGGATGAAAATGGATCAATCTTTCGAGTCAAATTTTCTAGACGTGTAATTAAAGAAATGACCAATGGATTGTCAATTTGGACAATTAAATTGTAACAACCAGATTTAGTCGTTATTAGAATGCTAATGGAAAAATAATTGGGGCCAATTTTTTTTTCTAGTAACTTGGATTTTCTAGCGTAGTCTAGATTTGGACGAAATATGAGTGAGTGAGGTCTAGGGAAATCTAGTAAAGAATGATAGATCTAATTATAAATTTTATTGCATGAATAGAAAGCTAAGATGATAAGAAACTCGTACGACTTTTCAAAAATTAAATTCGGACGAGTAGAACTCCTGAAAATGATTTTAGCGTGAACGGACAACATTCTATCTTAGTGAAATATGCCAGAGCGGGATTATGGCACCAGAGCGGGATGGGGTCCGCCATAGCGAGATTGACACTACTTAAAGTCGTAAGTAAACCGCAAAAACGTTATTTTACTGCATTTTTGACTTTGAGAGCTAAGAAATGACCCTATGAGTATTCTTGACGGTTTTCCACCATTCTTGAGCATAAAGGTAAGATTTTAACTGCACGAACCTATTTGTTGATCCGTAGAACCTATTTTTTGGATTATTATCGATGGGGAAGGATTTTGATATGAAAATTATGATGGAAAAAACCTAATTTGGGTATGGGGACCAAGGGTTTGTTCTAGGGGTTTTGAGTTTGTTATAATCCAGATAATTAAACCTATGATTGTTGATTTTGCATATATTAATTGTTTGTAGACCTAGAACAAGCGAAAAGTATCCAGAAAGGGAAGATTAAAGTGACTTAGGGTTCAATCTTGAATTCGAGGTATGTGATGGTTGTGATTTCATGTTTGTGCCATATATGTTTGTTCTTGCTTCATTATGATGCATATATGTATGCGAATGTTGCATTATTGTTCACACTAATTGTAATGAGATAGAAAAAATAACTATATGCCATGAATCACTCTTATTGTATGAATGTGAAATATACATTGTGGTGTGTTGAATGGATCGGATTGTCACGTTCAAGCATAACATGGATCGAATTGCCACGTTCCAGCATAATTAACTTGGATCGAATTGTAACATTCCGGCATAACTAACTGAAATCGAATTGCCACATTTCAACATAAATATGAGATTGACTGCCACGTTCCGACATAAATATTGAATCGGGTACCACGTTCCGGTGCACTAATAGTTTGGGCTTGGGTTCAATGAGAGGACCATTGACTTGTAACATACCGACTTATTGTTATGAACATGAACATGGACTATGACTTATGACTTATCAAACGGGGATATAACTTCATTCATGCATTGCACAAGTGGACTTTAAGAGTGGTTGTGGTTGGGTTCTCTTATGATATATGAAGATTTTGTTAATCAATGTTGTTGATATTCAGTACATGGTTATATTGTTGTAATTACTTATATATGTTTCACTTAGTAGGATAGCCGCATAATCCTACCAGTACCGATACTGCACTTACTCTTATTTTTGTTGAGTACTGAGCATCTTCCGATGGCTATTGATAGACCTCAACTAGGTGACTACTAAGCGTGATCGGATTCAAAGATGAGCCAGTTCTTTAAGGCTCCAGGGATATATCTTGTTTAAGTTCACTCTCTTCGGACTCAGATTATTTGTTTGTTGTACCCTTTGTTCTTAGACTTGTCGTTGTTAGAGTTTTGGTACATTGACTTTCAAGTTCTAGGGGTTGTATTTCCCATTCGTGTTAGTTCATTTGTTTTATTAAACCTTCGGAGTGTATGAGAACTCCTTAATAAATAATTTAGTCAATTAAGGCTGCTTCCGTAGCTTTAAATTGTCAGTTAGACTGTAGTAATGGTTCTACAACCAAAGAGTTAGTACGGGTGTCCATCACGACGGTCTGGGTCGGGCGACATGAATTAAGAAGTTAGCTATAATTGAATTTAATTGGTGAATTCAACTAAACATTAAATAAGATGAATTAATATTAATTAATTAATGAAATCCTTAATTTTAATGAAATAAAATATAATTAACTTAATTATAAACTAATTAATTCAAAAATATAATCTACTAATGGAACCGAACTAATTAACAACTTAAAAAAAAAGTAAAACGATTTTTGTATATTTGTATAATGTAGTAATTATATACATAATTATATCGAATCACATATATTATTTAAAGTCATAAAAATCACTAAATTATTGACAATAACTTGAAAAATATTTTAGATCTTTATAAAACTAATTATTTCAAATTATTTAAAATTAAATAAACTCGATAATTAATCTATATCATGGAGGGATAAAATTAGGTGTTAAAAATCATTCCTTTCTTTGGATAGGGTCAATGAAAGAGATCTTGACATAAGAAAATTGACAATTCTAATTTTGGCTAATTACATCTTCATCTTCCTGAAAGAGATATTGTACGTGCTTTGGAAAATTATGATCAGACTTCGGTATCAGATTTTCTATAGATCTTAGGCTATATTAGAATCCAGACCACTTGTAATTCGATAAGATGCTTGATTTGATGCACAAATTTGAAAGAATTCGAAAGCTATCCCAATATCAAATTATGAGAAAATCAGGATGCTCGAGAATAAGATTTAAGAGAGATTATTTGAATACAACTGATTTTTCAACATTAATCCCAATACTTCCTTAAACCTTGGGAGTCGGTTGTTTGTATTTCAATCCAATCAGCTGAAAAGGAAATTTAGTATGCAAAGATAACCTTCGGTTCTAGAAGATGACAAATAAGTCGAGTTTTGGGTGTGAAACCTCTTAGCTGTGAATGTGGAGATCTTTACCAGATCTTATACAGATAGAATTTTCAAAGTTTTGGGTGCATTATCACTTGGATCAAAAAGTTGCCTCCGATCTGGGTCAAATTTTTTCAAATGAGAAATTGAAACTAATAAGCCTAATGAAATACCCACATACATCCTGATAGGGGTATGACTTGATTGTGGTGGAAGTCATTCCTCAATTTGCATCCAAAGAATTCGATATTCATGTCCTAGTTCACTACTAAGAAAAAGTTCTACATCGTGCGACATCTTTTTTTATGTAATCCATATTTATAGTTTGATTGAGAATTTATCCTCTCAATTTCTCTCAACAGAGACTGATATTAAATTCCTTTGCATAAAATATATTTCAAAGAGAGAGGTACTACCCTATACTATGTCGTAAATATTATTCATCTCTTTGAAAATCTGATGTCAGGTTCCTTCAGTTTGATGCAGAGCAAAATAAAGCTCACATCCACCACTTCCAAAGTTGATGCGATTTATAATATATTTCTCAAACGTTCCTCTTCTGGTTTTGACGGAATAGGTAATGTATCAATGTGATGCAGTACGTTGATGTCCTCCTTAGCGATGATATTATAGTGATGGTTTTCTTAACGTGAAGATGATGTTCCTCTACGCAATGAAGACGATGTTCCTCTGTGGAATAGTACTATTTCCTATGATAATATGGTATGGATGCCCCTCTGGGCGATGATATTCTTCTTTGATTATATTATCTCCTAAAAATTGTCCAATTGCAATAGGAAATAGAAATCTTGAGGATTCTTGAGTTTCTCTAAAATATTGTCTTGATTTAAATTGCAGTGGGAAATAGAAATCTTATGAGGGGATATATGAACCGTACTTGTGGCGCCTATGTATTTCTTTGAATAGATTTCAAGTCAAACATAGATTTCCTCTCAATACATAAAATGAGAAATTTTGACAAGGAAACGATTTATACCAACATATACCACCTACATATCTTATTTTTGTGAATTAAGGTCAAACATAGTTTAAGTACAAAGAAAATATTGAAAATATATAAAGAGATGATCGAAGCCGACATAGACCGCCTAATAAAAGAGAAAAAAAAGAAAATAGGTTATTAGGTTTAAGAGAGAGAGAAGAGATCGATCAAATCTTTTATGGGAAATTTAGCTAATTAGTCAAAAAAATTAACTTATTTAGTAATAATATTCATACTTTAATAATATTAGTAAACATGTCAAAAATGTTATTATTTTAAAAATAAATAATTATTATGATATTATTAATATTTTCTCTCTCATTATTTACACCCCTTTTTCTCTCTGATAGATTACACATTTTCCTATATTTATGTAATTGGATAGCTATTAATGTCATTTTAATTTTTCTCTCTTTTCTTAAGCTTATCAATTTTTCTCTCTTACTTTCTTCCTAATCAAATCTCCAGATTTTTCTCTCTTTTCTTACTCTTCTTTTCAATTTCTCTCTCTAACATTCTTCCAAATCAATTCCACAGATTTTCGATTCAATATATTAATATTTTCTATTATTCTCATTTAATTTCATTGCAAGATTTGATTTGAAGATTAACATTGATTTGGGTATTATGTCTTTCAGATTCCTTATTTATTTACTTACTGATTTTAGTGTTCTTTTTTAATTTTTTTTGTTTTGTTGTTGTTCTTAAAACATTTTTTAGGGTTTGAGACTACATAATTCTCTCTTCAAGGGACGTTTCAAGAGAGTTACTAGAGGTATTGGACAAAATAATCAAAGTTCTTCCGATTTTCCATCATTTAATTTTTTTTTTCACTCAAGAATTAAACAATAATGTAGGTTCCGCTTCTAAATCTGAGGATACCCAATTTGTTGGAGAAGAGATTTTTTTTTGCATGTTTTGTGTCTTGCATGTTTAGTTTAATTTGTTTAGTAATTTTTAAGATTCAAAAAAATTCATGTTGCAATACGTAAGTGTATATGGAATTTTTATTATGTTATAGTTAGTATTTATTTTTGTATTTCATATATTTATTGTATCTTGTGTTCTGTTTTTTTTTTTTGTGTGTGTGTTAGTTATGTCAATGTAGCACATTATATGAGTTTGGTTGTGTATATTTCATAGTTTTAATGTTTTTTGTATTCATAGATTTGGAAGTGTATATTGAATTTTGTTGCTGTTTTAGTCAGCATGTATTTTTGTATTTCATTGTTTTATTGTATTTTGTATCCATAAATTTGGAATTGTATTTCATATATTTAATTCATTTTGTATTCTGTTTTTTTTTGTGATAGTTATGTCAATGTACCATAGTTAGTATTTATTTTTGTATTTCAAAGTTTTATTGTTTTTTGTATTCATAAATTTGGAAGTATATATTGAATTTTGATACTATTTTAGTCAGTATGTATATTTACAATTAATAGTTGTTGTCACGACCCAAAACCGAGCCGCGACTGGCACCCACACTTACCCTCCTATGTGAGCGAACCAACCAATCTAAACCCTAACATTTCAATTTAATATCAACAGAAAGTAATGCGGAAGACTTAAACTCATTAA
>NC_028642.1:42818441-42852505 GCF_001406875.1 Solanum pennellii | reverse complement strand
CCGTCGTGTCCACGACGGTCCGTCCTGCCATGTCGTCACGAAGTTCAGAGAGTCGATTTTAGTACCCAAATTTCAGAATTCTAAGTGTTTTGGAACGAGACCCCCTCGACGGTCCGTCATGCCCATGACGGTCCGTCGTGGGTTCCGTCGACTCACACAGTTTTTCCAGAAATAAAATCTGCTGCTTAAAACGACTAAACAGGTCGTTACTGTTGTATTCATTCAAAAATTATGTTGCATTGTTTCTGAATTTGACATTTTTTTTCTAATTTATATTTATTCTAAAGGTATGTCAACTAGTTATGCATTTTATTTAAGAATGAGTACACCAAATATTCAATTATTTCTTTTCAATTTTATATTTCATTCACTTTTTCATCGTACTAATTTTTTGTATTTTATATATTATATTACAAAATTCTAAATAAAAACTAGAATAAATAGAAATACAAATAAAATACATATTGAAATGAATACATACAAGATTTTTGAAGAAAAAAATAACTATATAAGGAAAAAAATATATGAATACAAATATATTTCTTAAATGATTATATAGATACATTCGGCATACCAATTGGAATGAATACAAACTAATAAAAAACTATAATAAATATAAATAGAATATATTGTGGAATGGATATAATTTTAAAAAGGTAAAAATTCTGGAGAAGAAAAAACGAACAAAGTTTAAATTTTATTTAAAAATGTAACTGATCCTTATTTTGAAATATTCTCTCCCTTGATTTTCTCCCTTTTGTTATTAAATAATTATATTCTTTAAATAAAAATAAATAATAAAAACATAAATAAAATACATAACAAACTAAAAATTGACATTTTTACTAAATATTGAAAGTGTTGCTAATGAGCCCTCTTAAATGTTAAAATATTGACATTTTGAAAAATTTCCCATCTTTTATTTTTTATGAATCTCTTAATTGAGCTTGGGCCAAAGAATGTGGATATGGGTTGAACGGATAGAAAAAAGATTGGAGGATTGAAATTTAAATTTATCCAATAAAGAAACATCACGTAATTATTAATAATAATAAAATTACATAATAAAAGCATGTTATTTTTAAAGGTAATAGTAGACCAAAAAGGTAAATTGAGTGATATTTTTAACCAATAGATGAATGAGGGATACCTAACTTTTTTTCAAACAGTCCAGAATAGTTTTGATCCTTTTCCGTTGATATAAAGGAGATAAATAAGAAAAAAAATTCAACCATCTCAAGGAGTACTACAGAAACTATGGAAGAACGGCTGGGACAATGTCAAAGTTATAAGCATGGATTCATGCTTTACTGAAGGAATTGGTGGGTACAAATTGAACTTCCTATGAACCTTTTATGAGTGCACAAAGCACGTAGAAATTGTCATTTTGTTAGAAAAATTACATTAACTGATCAGAAACAGATCATGTGGGCAGTAAGAACAGATGGCAGACTACGGGACTGTAAAATAACAGCATGATTACCTTATTAGCAAGTTGGCAATGATAATAGTGTTCATGGATCTATCATAATTGTTGATATTTGTACTAAGTTAGTCAGGCTAATTCAGGTTGCACAGTGTTAGCTAGAAAATGTCTGCAGTTAAGAGATAATTAAAGTCTGTTAGCAAATTGTATAAATAGCTACAATGTGTTTGGAATTATTGCAGAAATGAGAATTACAATTTGATTCACTCAATCCTTAATTCTCTTCATAAACTAATTCTTCTTGCTTCCCTTTGAAAGATGCTTTGGGACACATCTCCGTTTCAAGAGCAAAATCGATCATTCAGCACATCCCAATTAATAATGGATTAGTAACCAAATCTGGGTGCCATATTTATGTTAAGGTTATTGCAAAATCTATGTTAACATAATATGTAAGTGCAGATGGCCAAGACAAATCAAGATCGACATACTCTAGGAATATGGCCATTACACAAACTTCCCGTATGTGAAAAAACATACAATTAACACTAGTAAAGATTTCCACTGATTATATTCCTTCTTTGCTACCTATGGTTAGACCTCCAAAAATCCACCAGCTACCTAAAATTCATCCATTCAGTATTTGGCCTAGCAATCGTAACCTGCCAGGATCATCTGCATGGCCTAACGATTGAATCATGCTAATAAGCAGACACAACCAGCCAAACATAGAAAAAAAGATTTAAAAAAAGAAGAAGAAGAAACGAAGAGAAACTTGTGAGAAACTATAAATCATCTTTCCGGGCCAATGAACCAGCATTTCTCAAAGACCAAAACCAACCAAGTATTTGTGATAACTTACTGGAAGCAGAATCCTTCTGTTTCTGTTCTATTACGTTGCAAAGCATGTTGTAGTCGTGTTTCAAATGAGGAGCAGCTATTTTATCCTGTAGAGGACAGTTAGAATGGGTGAGACTTAATGGATAGCCTATGCCTCAGTAATCTGAAACATCTAGTGATATATGAAAGTAATACCTTGAATATTTCGAATGGGCAAAAACTCGAACCATGGCAACCCTACAAGAACAGAGAGAAGCATCAAATCAGAATGGACACAATTAGCAAGTATCAATAGCCACCAAAATTCCCAAAGTGAACAAATATATGTCACCTGCAGCACAAGTTGTTAGCAGCATTTTGACAAGTGGTTTCTATAAGTAATGTGATGTTTCCAGTCACTCTCTCAGAAAATCTTATTATTAAAGAAAAAAATGACGGAGAAGAGAACGCGCAAAGAAAAACTAGAATGAAAGCTTACACCATCATTCTTATCTAAGGGTAACCCGATACAAACTGTTTCACAGGAAAGTACTCGTGGGCTTTTATGTACTTCCCAAAATTAGACTGAAATAAGGCATTTTATGAACGTGTAAGTTCACTGCTCTGACACGATCACATCAGATGAACGATTGGAACAAAACCACTAATTGAGCAACATGGACTAGGCTGCCAGTGAAACAATTTATTTCTTTTTAATTAAAAGGTCTATGAAAAATCTCCAGTGTCCTACTAATCAGCGAAGATGAATTGAAAAGCAAGGAACAAACATATTCATATTCGCCATAATATGAATCCCGAAACACTTACTGGCAATGCTATGGGACGTTCATTATGTAGCACTTGCACAAAGTACTTGCTTGAGTTGTCCGATTGGCAGCTATAAAGGATTAACATGTTATTTCCAGCAAAAGGAGCCACATTACTTCCCCGCCAGTTTCTATTCTTCGGAGGCTTAGGAGGGAGTTCCAAGCTTTCCTCTCTTTGTATCCGTTCAAACTCTGCAGCCATCAGAAACAGATTTACAAAATCAGAGTAGGACCAATAACTACTACAATTCTACTGTACAAACACTCACCAGATTCTTCAAGAAAGAGCCCGATTAGGCATGAAAAGGGAAGGAGAGTTTCTGCATGAGCAAAACGCATTCTTGCTTTTTCATAGATCCCTGTAGCATATCCTTCTGAAGGAGGAGAATGTACAGAAGAGATTAAGAAAAGGTGAAAGCAAAAGAAATACAAAATTAGATACAGATTACCCTCGGAGTATAATTGATTCACATATAAACAAATTTATTGTTTGGATCTAAGTTCAGTTTAGGAAATACATACACATACATGATGAAAAATGACATTAGTAGGATAGAAGAATTTCAGATAGACTAGAGTGAGTGATACAGGGAGACATTCATACTAGGAATCAACAGAATGAGGATAATTTGTACAACAGAAGCACCTAATTGAAAGGACAGCTTATAAATAGAAGCTTAAACCTCAAGGAATAATTACAGAATCTGCAAATTTAGTGGCTGATCTGGGATGTAAATTTTCTGGATTGCTTGGAATTAGAGACGAGAGATATACACAAATCATATTACAAAAGAAAGATAAATGGTTGAAGCTTAAATTCAAGGAACAAGGACAGAATATGCAAATTAGCGGCCAATCTAGGATATAAATTTCAAGATTACTCGGAAGGAGATAGTAGCGAGATAACAAAGATCTTATTACATTTACTGGTTTGGTTTTAGTAAACATCAGTTACACCATAACTATCTCTTCCTTTGTGATCTCGTTAGCTGCAACAAGGAAGAACAAGACATCCATATGCCTTATGAGACACTATTTAACCCCCAGGAAAAAAAAAGTGAAGAAAGAAAAGCTTGTTGACCTAGTATCACCTTCTTTAGCCTTAATTGCCTGTTCCATTGATTGAACAACATCCTCAAGAAGTGGCACTCCCATTCGATAATTTAGTGTGTCACCATAGCCTTTCAGAATGAACAACTCCAAATCATCAGTCCACTCCAACAAAGAAACCTAAATGTGAACTTGTCAGTAACCAGGGATGGCAGCAAGAAAGCTCCAATATTCCATATAAATGAAAAGTTGGGATGTACTTAAAATACGCGGAGCTCAACAAGTAAATCATATGTTTTAATCAAACATCAAAGGAGATGGACTTATCTCTCACCCTCTCCCTGCATTCCACATTCTCCCCCAAGAAAATGGAAAGGGAAAAAACATAGAGCAGCAGGAACCATGAAACCCAAAACAGGAAATAGAAACGAAAAAAACCAGAATAGGATTAGCACTACCTCAGATGGACTGAACAGACTACAAGCTTGATTGGTGATGTTCAATAAGGATGCTTCCTGGGAGAAAAGTTATTTAGGAAATAAGTTCTTGATATAATTTATACAAGGTTTAGCACTCATCAGAACACTAATATTACTATACTCACCTGTTTGCAGAGAAACCATAAAGAAGATACATCTTGATTTGTAAAATTAAGCCCATATTGCCTGACTAATTCACGAGTAATTTCATTCAATAGAGGTTCTTTGAGCTTGTCAACATTTGGCTCCTGACTTTTTCTAAAAGCCTGCAACCAATGAAAAAGTATCATAATTTTTTTGCTCACTCGACTCTCCAATCAAACCCCCATTCCCACCCACTCACCAAAACCCAGAAAGAAATAACACCCAATCTGTAAAGTCTTGCTTAAGTCTTCTTTAGATCAGATAGCACCCATATCGATAAAAAGGCGTAAGAGAGACAACAAAGGCGGTTACTTCAAAAAAGAAAAAAGTAGTAACAGTGTACAATACAGAACACTCCTTTATTTTTATTTTTAAATTAGCAACATGCAGAGTTAGCACTTCGTCGATAAATGAAAGCAAGTTTGCATTTCTATGTGCATTAGACTTCTAAAAATATGCAAACCACAAATAACTTAACCCATATTTAGGAGTTGTGTTCTATTCCAGCAACATCTTCAATAATAAGTTAATCTCCATTGGCTCAGTCGCAGTTTAGTCGGTATGTATTTTATTTTTACACCTCTAGGAGATGTTTAACTTTGCTATTTGAGGAAAGAGACTTCATTGCGTGACAGAAAATTGTTAACTTTTGAAAACAATCAAACAATGTTTCACTCTAACTTAACCAGCATTGATGTAGTTATTATTACTTCAAGTCCCAAATTTACAAGCAAAAGCTCAAAAAACTAGTTAAAATGCATGAATGGCAACTAATTTTGATGTTATTCATACAGAAACCTCCACCATAAAGGAAGATAAAATTTGCATGTGTACCTTGTAGCTTTGACAACAATCATGAAATCTCAAAACTATGTCACTTGCACGGCTTTCGCTTGTAACTGCAAAAGCTCGATGCCTTCCTGGTCCAAGCTTCCCTCTTTCATTAAATAGACCCATCCCAAATGCCACAGCACTAGCTGATGCCCGAGGAACCTATATATGTAAACATGAATTTGAAGGCAATATGACTGAGAAGCTAACAAGAAATTGACATGGAATTAGAGACTGCAACCTTTGAATACAAAGGGCATATTTGTAGAATGTAGATAAGTTCTCCAATCATGCAAATCCAAATACTAGTAAAACAATTGAATTCTTGATGCATCACTTAAATATGTGAAACTTAAGATGTGCTTTGGTGGATAAATAAAGACGCTCCGCAGCTACTTCTAAAACCATATGATTTGCCTGACAACAGCAGCAAAAAAGACAAAAGCCTCTACAAATATCCCTGTTGTCTATTTAAGTATTTATTTGGAAATCATCTGTGCATGACACATGAGGAAGCCAGAAAAAGAAGACAAGGCAAAGGCAAGTCAAAGGACCAAAAGTCCTTGAGCTTACAAGATGATGAGATATCCTCTTTGGATTTTCAATAACAAAAAGATGTATGATGTCCTAGCAAAATTTGGCTCTTCAACTACTGCTAGCATGTTAGATTTTTTTTATCATTTGTTGCAAAAGTTCTTTGACTAGTATTGAGACCAGCAGAGGGAAGGATAACTTCATTCATACTTTCTTCTTTATTCAGTAGGATGACTCTAGTCATGCTTTGCCATTGTCTCAGACTGAATATAAAGAAGTAATAAACTGATCTATCAACCTGGGTAGTCTTGATTGAATATACATCTGGGTGGTATTCTTCATTGAAAAGGTCTGGAAATCTTTCTCTGACTCTGATTCCGAGATGATATAATTCATCTTCTCCTTCAGTGATCAACTCTCCACCTGTAACTTTTCCTTTCCAAGGAGACCTCCATTCCGCTAACCAAGAGGGAATTTTCTCCGAATATTGCTTATGTTCTTTTGCATCACGTACAAGGACTTCCAAATGAGCATCCAAGGCTTCTAATTCCCTTATCTTCTTCTTTGTTGGTGCACGAGTGCCATGTCTTGCCTATCAAAGAACAAGAAAGCAATCACAACAAATTATCTCTGAAAACATCTCTTACAGGAAAAGCATAACTTCAGCAATTCCAGCCAAATTGCTCAAGTTTATCATCAGACAGATATCCATAAAGAACTTCAAACTCAAATCTCTGTGGTGCACTAGATGTTCTCGTCAGTCATATAATTTGAGGAGAATACAGAGTATGCAGCATGGGAACAAACTAAGCGTCTGTATGTTACTACAACATTAGATGCCTTACGACAAGCAAGTGAGGGAGAACGCAAAGCATGTTAAGTGCCAAAATAATAACTAAAGTGGAACAGAAGCATTTCTCATTAAAATGGAGGAAGCAACGAAGTAAAGACACTCTAAATGAAAAATACAACCATAAAGGTTCTGCAAAATTTGACCTTGGACTCAGAGAAGGAGAAGAGAATGGTGTAGTGAGTGAAAATTAGTGATTCTCTTCATCTAAAATTCTTTGTTGAAAATTCTAAAACATTAGCTAGCAAACTAAATTTTTGGATTGCATTCTCCTCTTCTGTTTTAAAGTACACAGTAGTTTCTCATTTGAAAAGCACGAAATTTTCTTCTTTCAAAATGGTATGATGCAGACAAGCTTCAGGCACCAAAATCCTGTGTATAGCCCTCCCTAAACTAAATCTAAACACATATACGTCAGGATACCCTAGATATATATCAAGAGATTAACAGTAGTTGAGATAGTTCACTCCTCAACGTGTAAGCATCAGTTAAATATTGTTCGATCCAAATTTCCGTTCTCTTAATAACATGAATATTTTATCAATCTGCCAGTTTTCATCAAAAAATAAGTAATTTATTATGAGTTACCCGGACATGAAGGATAATACTCCTAAAATGATCATAATTTTTTTAATTAAGATTGGCTCAGGAAAACAGACTCACCACCAGATTCAAATGAATTGGTGTACATTGATCTGGAATTTCAGAAGATACAAAAGAATTCGCAGATATGTCCTTCGAATCAGCATACCTGCCAACAAAAGGTGGAGTAGAATCGTAAATGGAAACGCCAAAAGAAGGCTCAAATAAACACCAAATTTAGCAATGAGAAATTGAAAATTGAGTGTAGATGCAGAAATGTAGAACCCTAGTTCGATGTATATGAGGGATCAAATGGACCTGGTTACAGTGGCAAGGTGTTTCCGAACGTCGAATGGTTCATCAGCGTTTGAGAATTGCGTAATCGCTAAGAAAAGGAGTAGCAGGATCATGATATTCATACCTTCCTTCAACATTTATCGTTTGCAAAATATTTCTCCCTCTCAACCCTTTTATTTATAGTTTAGTCTTTCCATGGAAGGAAGTGCGAGATGAAATACGTGGCACTTGATTGCAAATTTTTGGTCGGGACTCGGGCCTCAAGATATATTCTCCCAAAATATCTACATAATTAAATATGTCTTTCGTTTCTTTTAACTCTCTCCATTTATTTTTAGCTATCATTATTTAAATAATTAAGATAGACGGAGTATATAATCACATTTTATCTACTAATATTGAATAATTAATTTTAGAATGACCTACTTTTCTTTCTTCATTTGTTTTTCTTTTTGAAAAAAAAAACTCATTTTTTTCTTTGATAATGATTTAATTTATTTAATTTTATCATGTAATATGTTTAGCACTACAAGATTAAAGGACATCCTAGTATATTTGACATAAGTTTAATTTAAAATTATAAGATTGAAACGTCTTCTTTGATTTTTTAAATATTGTGTGTCAAGTTAAACTAGATAATTCTATTTGACACAAATGAAGCATATCGCATTCCATTATTTGATAGTTGTGTATTAGATTTATAAGTTAAGATACAACACTTCTTAGAATTAGTTTAATATAAAGTTCTACCCACTTGATTATTTTCTTATGGCTTAAGTCATCAACAAATTCTTAAAGTTATTCGCATAATTCACTTAGACACCTTAACTAGGACTTGTACCTATTGAACATCTAAATTATTCAAAACATGTACCTATTAAACACAAAACACTGATATGACAATATAAGTGTACTTCACTTAGTATTAGCACGTAAATAGGTTCCAAATGTTACTTTTTTTCTTAAAAACTTACACTTTTTTCTTAAGAAATAAGACTTTTGAATCTACGAATTGATGTGATTTTGCAAGAAGAAAAAGATTTTTAGACATTGAAGTTAAGAAGTTAGTCGACCTCCGTTCATAACTAGATTTATTTCTCGTCACTCAAACAGACAACACCACTTCAAATTGAAATGTAAACTAATTAAGCTTATTAAAAATGGTATCATGAAATTTCATATAATTAAAATTGATAGTTAAAAAGAAATAAAGAGTTCTTCAACTCCAAATAAACATTAGTTATGGAATTCAGAAAAATATGTCAGATAACTCAATTTTTTTCGATCATGATAATAGAAATTCACGAGTGTAGTACACGCATATCATATTTTATGATAAATATCAAAAAAATTTCAAATAGATATCAATTTATGGGGCATAGTTGTGTAATAGGAACAAACCTTATTTGAGGTCTTCAAACAAATTATGCGCACAACTTTAATGGACCACATATGACTTAAGTCTTTTCTTAATAAACTAGTTCCTTCATCCAAATCAGTCCATACTCTCTCTTAATTGTTTTAGCGCACGTTTCTTCCAGTTTTCTCTAATCCTTCTCCGCATACAATACTCTTCAATCTTAATTATTATTTTTCTTATTATATTTTGAAAGCAAAACATTTTGTATCTCAATATTGTTAAATTTTGAATTCCAAAAAATTATTAGTAGAATACATTTTTAATTAAAATTTCCTTCAAAAATATATGAAATCAGGTCTAGTGAGTAAGAATCAAATGGAGAGGGGCATTGTCTCAAAAATAGCTTGCAATTTAGAAAAGTAAGATTTAAAGGTTTGAGTTATATATAATGTTAAAAGAGAAAAGATATAAAATTGTCATTGAAGTTATTCCAAATTTTTAAAAAGATACCTTAATTTTGCAACCGTCCTATTACCCCATTAAATAATTTTGAATAGATATAATTACATTATTTTTCGTTCATCTGACATAAAGAGTGGTGTGCACCATCTTAAAGAGAGTGAGCAACCTAAAATAACTAATATAATTTTATGGCTTAAGTCATCTGCGGCCCCCTAAAGTTGTCCTCATAATTCACTTAAACACCTCAACTAAGGCTACTACCTATTAGACACTCTAATATTAACAAATATGTACCTATTAAATACAAAATAATAATAAGCTTTTAAAATGTTGTGTGTGTAACTCACGCGCACTATTTTTAAAAAGTAACCAATAAAATTGCAGTATGTGGCACATGGGCCCCATCTAATGAATATTTGATTATTTTTTAAAAAATGAAAATAAAAACTCCAATCATTAATAATCCTAAAAATTAATTAGCAAAAAGGAGAAAAAAGAAAACCCCCATTCCCACACAAACCCACCNTTTTTCTTTTTATTTTTTTTCTTTCTTTCTTCTATCTTTTCAAAAATTCATTGTCATCTCTATTCATTGAAGCTTCTTACTTTCAATGTCACAATTTTTACCACAACTTCACCTTCCTTTTTTTTTTTTAATTACTATTAGTTTTACTCACTTTATTTTTGGTCAAAAATATTATTTTAAATAAAAAAATACTTTGAGTTGTATTAATTAATGCTGATTAGGATAAAAAAAAAGAGTAAAGTTTATTTTTAAAAAGATTAGGAATATATTCACGCGCTACTAGGCTGTGAGATACACTTATTTAGCCACGTCAGCATTTTGTGCTCAATAGACACAGTTTTGAATAATTAAAGTGTTTAATAGGTACAAACCTTAGTTGAGGTGCTTAAATGAATTATGCAGACAACTTTAGGGGGCCGCATATGACTTTTTTACAAGTATTTTATAATAAAATATATTTTCTTATTATTTTAACTTTTTTTCTTTTTATTTTTTTTCTTTCTTTCTTCTATCTTTTCAAAAATTCATTGTCATCTCTATTCATTGAAGCTTCTTACTTTCAATGTCACAATTTTTACCACAACTTCACCTTCCTTTTTTTTTTTTAATTACTATTAGTTTTACTCACTTTATTTTTGGTCAAAAATATTATTTTAAATAAAAAAATACTTTGAGTTGTATTAATTAATGCTGATTAGGATAAAAAAAAAGAGTAAAGTTTATTTTTAAAAAGATTAGGAATATATTCACGCGCTACTAGGCTGTGAGATACACTTATTTAGCCACGTCAGCATTTTGTGCTCAATAGACACAGTTTTGAATAATTAAAGTGTTTAATAGGTACAAACCTTAGTTGAGGTGCTTAAATGAATTATGCAGACAACTTTAGGGGGCCGCATATGACTTTTTTACAAGTATTTTATAATAAAATATATTTTCTTATTATTTTAACTTTTTTTCTTTTTATTTTTTTTCTTTCTTTCTTCTATCTTTTCAAAAATTCATTGTCATCTCTATTCATTGAAGCTTCTTACTTTCAATGTCACAATTTTTACCACAACTTCACCTTCCTTTTTTTTTTTTAATTACTATTAGTTTTACTCACTTTATTTTTGGTCAAAAATATTATTTTAAATAAAAAAATACTTTGAGTTGTATTAATTAATGCTGATTAGGATAAAAAAAAAGAGTAAAGTTTATTTTTAAAAAGATTAGGAATATATTCACGCGCTACTAGGCTGTGAGATACACTTATTTAGCCACGTCAGCATTTTGTGCTCAATAGACACAGTTTTGAATAATTAAAGTGTTTAATAGGTACAAACCTTAGTTGAGGTGCTTAAATGAATTATGCAGACAACTTTAGGGGGCCGCATATGACTTTTTTACAAGTATTTTATAATAAAATATATTTTCTTATTATTTTAACTTTTTTTTCTTTTTATTTTTTTCTTTCTTTCTTCTATCTTTTCAAAAATTCATTGTCATCTCTATTCATTGAAGCTTCTTACTTTCAATGTCACAATTTTTACCACAACTTCACCTTCCTTTTTTTTTTTTTTATTACTATTAGTTTTACTCACTTTAGTTTTAAAATTTTATCTAAACATTTTCTTACATTTCGAACAATTTGACAAACTCATTAGATTTCAAGATGATTAGGAAGTATCATATAGTTTTTTTTATTCGATTTCAATTAAGTTCTTTCAATTTTCTAGAAATTAATTGATTCTTTTAAAATTATCATTTCTAATTTTGAATTTATATGAAAATAAATAATTGATGATACCTTCAAAATTTTAAATTTTAGTAAAAAAATAATTAATTTTGTTATGAATAATCCAATAAAGTCTAAATAATAGTATGAATTTTATAAAGAATTGACTGGAGAAGAAGAAGAAAAAGAAAAGGAAAAAAATGAAAGTGCGTTTCAATTTGACATGGGGGTGGGAGGTGAAGAAAATAAAATGAAGGGATGAATCACTTGAAAGTGGGAGGTGAAAGATGAAATGAAATTTAAGATATATATCAAAATTAAAATTCAAAAGTAAGAGAGAGAGAGAGAGAGAGAGAGAGAGAAATAAAGAAAGAAAAGATAAACGAAAAGAAAATATATTTTAAATTAATTAACACGTGTCATGTAATGTTTAGGGTGTAAACTCACTTTCTTCTTAAAAATTTGGGGCTGATCGGAAAATGATATAATAATATATGTTCAAAATTGTTTAGTGGGTAATAGGACAATCGCAAAGTTAAGATGTCTTTATAAAAATCTGAGACAACTTCAATGGTGACTTTATGTCTTTTCTCAAAGTTAAGACTTTTAAAATACGTTGATGCATATATATTATACTAGTTCTAGACAAGTGTTGCACATATTTTTTTAGCTAATCGATACAAATATTCTAAAACAACATAAATAAATTTTGGAATAAAGAAGAAAATTACATAAATAATGTTGTTAATGTTGTCCGAGATAACCTTCTTTTTACTTGTGATATTGACACTATCATTTTTGTATCTCTAAGATACAAGTTGGATAGTACATCCGGGAGCTACATGACATGTCACATCAAAAAAAGACTTTTTTTCAAATTATTCTTCTCTTAACTCTGGGTGTTAAAGATTGGTAATTTTGGTAAGTTTAGGGTGTTTGGTGTTGACACTGTTTATTCGAAAACCAATATTGGTAAAATGCCAAGCATGCTCTTCAAGACATTTCCATGAATTTGATCTCTGTAGGACAACTAGATGATAATGTCTATCATAATGACTTGTTCAATGGCCAATGGAAGCTCACCAAAGGCTCATTGACTATAGCTCGAGCAAGAAAGTATTCAAATTTATAAGTGATACAAAGATCTATTCTTTGTGATCTATAAACTTTGTGGAAAGAGAGACTTTTCCAGAATTGTGGCACGAGAAGCTTAGTCATATGAGCGAGAGGGGGATCACATATTTGGCTAAGAAGAATTTGCTTGCAGGTGTGAAATAAGAAAATTTGAAAAGATGTGTTCATTACTTAGCTGGGAAGCAGAAAAGAGTTTCTATTCATATTTTTCCTCTTTTAAGAAAGGCTGAACTACTAGAGCTACTGCACTCTGATTTGTGTGTTCCTTTTAAAGTGAAGTCATAAGGTGGTGAACTTTACTTTGCAACTTTCGTTAATGATCATTCTCGTAAGGTTTGGATATATTCTTTAAAATTCAAAGATCAAGTACTTGATGTGTTTAAAGAGTTTCAAGCCTTATCTAAGAGACAAACATAAAAGAAATTAAAATGTATTTATACTGATAATGGTGGTGAGTATATTGGTCCCTTTGATAATTACTACAAATCGCTAGAAATTTTTAATCAAAAGATTCTTTCAAAGACTCCTCGATTAAATGGAATGACAGAAAGAATGAACAAAACTTTAGTTGAGAGAGTTAGATGTGTGCTATCAGATGCTAAATTTCAAAATTCATTTTAGCCTGAAACACTTAACAATGTTGCTTATGTTATCAATTTCTCTTGTTGTTGCTTTGGATAGTGATGTTCCAAACAAAGTTTGATTTACTGAGGATGTTTTCTATGATCACTTGAAAGTGTTTGAGTGTAAAGCTTGTGTGCATGTTTCAAAACACGAGAGGTCAACATTGGGTATTAAAACTAAATAGTGCATCTTCATTGGTTATGATCAAGATGAGTTTAAATATCGCTTTTACGATCCAATTGATAAGAAGCTCATTAGAAGTCGTGATGTTACGTTCTTTGAAAATCAAACTACTAAAGTTATTGATAAGGATGAGAAACCATATTCTCAAATTGATGAGGTCTTAATTGATGTTAATCCAGTCTTTATTATTGATACATTTTTTGCATATGAAGAAATCCAAGACAACGTTGTAGATAATGATAAGTGTGTAGTACCTATAAATGCTCCTATTGATGATGGTATGGTTGATCATCCATAACTCGTGTTGAGATGACTACTTCGTATGCTCCAGAAACCTCGTGTAGAAGATCCACTATGGAGAAGCGTAACTCAACACATTATTCTCCTAATAAGTATGTTCTTTTGACTAACATGGGAGAAACTGAAGGTTATGATGAAGTCATGTTAGGTACTCATTGAGCTAAGTGGAAAGAAGACATTGTAGACAAACGTGAGCTTTGTACTAATGCGGTAGACATGAAGCCTATCAAGAGATCCTCCACTTGAAGTCCTTTTGACCCCTTGGCTGGAGGGGGAGTTCGTTGAGCTATGACCCATGTTTCAGCCAAATGCCCATCGCATAATCCTACTTTGAAAATGATTGAAATTATTTCCATTATTTGGTTTCCAATTCTATTAGCAAGATGGGAAGAGCTACTATCTTAACCATATTCACTCGGTTTTTAGCCTTAGTTCCCATAGAGTAGTTTCATTCACATGTATATACTAGAGAGGGCACCAATGTTAGGTCTGCCAACCCATAATACTTCTACCAAGAATTAAGGGCACCATGATTAGGTCTACATTCAAGGTTCATTAAGGATAGCTAATTGACTTTCTTAGAGAAGGTTTTCTACCATTCCGGCCAACCATCTCTAAGTTTATCATTTCACACAAGAAGGAGGCACCATCATAAGGTTTACCGCTTCAAGTTTTTGCATTCACTTAGGGGTCTAGACTCATCTGAAAGGACCAAGCTTAGGTCTACCAGTTCAATACATATCCTAGAGGCCTTATTAATCATTCTTAGAAAGGGCACCATACATAGGTCTACTGATTTTAGACATTTATTCATTCATTATTCAAGAAAAGGGTGCCTAAACTTATCAAGTCAAGAGATCACATTCAACTACTTCCATGCGTCAAGGAGAGACACCTAAGTCTACCAATCAAGATACAACATAACATATAGAGACCCTTCACATTCTAACATCAACACATATGAGCATTAAGAGAGAACGTACCTTAAATCACAATAGGATAATACTTTATACAAGATCTCATTTAAATCACATGAACACCTTCACATTATATTCTCACATATACCTTAACATGATAATACTCCCATTTACCATATAATGCCTTCAAGGCTATGATCACAATACATATACAATAAGTAAATATCTCCACCATAAGTGGATCAAACCATACAAGAACAATTTCATTATAACAAGAGAATCAAGTCAACTTACCCTTCACCCAAGCCATGATCATATTACTCAAGTATCCAACAATTCATCATAAATAGGTATGTATAACAATAGATATTAACAACACAATACAATCTAAACACAACTCTAACAAAATTCAATTATAATCATAAAACCCACTTTATAAGTCAACTTTAGAGATTTAGTGAAATCATGGGTTCATAGAGTTTTTCACCTTAAAATCATCAATTAACAACTCAATATAATCATAGTCATCAATTGAAAATGTTTGATGCAAGAACCCATGAGTTTGAGTAAGAAGTGGTGTTTTTCACAAACTTTGGAAACTTGAAAACTATTTTGAGATTGACTCTAGGGTAAAACTTGCTCTAGATAAAGGATCACCATACCTTAATAGTTGAAAACCTATGAAAATTGAAGAATAAAGCTTTTGAAATCTCCTCTCCTAGCTTGAACTTGACCTTGACCTTTAATGGTGTTCTTGAGAGAACTTTTTGGGAGGGAAGGATTTTGATTTAGGTGGTCAAGTCTAAATGAGGGTTTAATTGATTTAATATACTTAAAATACCCAAAAACACTAAAAATAACCTCTTATGCATCTAATTAGACAAGGGTAGAATTTATCAAACCACCCTTTGCTGGGTTGACTTGCACCAGTAAAATAGTGGTGACTTACGGGACCTCCACCTACGAACTGTAGTTGGAGTGATAGACCATCCTGTCATGTCGTGGTTTTGGTCAGAGACTTGGTCATGGGATCTAAGGATCCCTAGTCTAAGTCTTGACCTATGGATGAATACTTACTGACCGTAAGTGGACCTACTGGTCATAGGTGGCCAACCGTAGGTCACTAGTTTTTGGCAGCTTCGGGGTTTAACTTAGGGTCCTCCTCAAGGACCCTTAGGATGGTCCTTGGGGAGTCGTACCCTAACGTTTAACCCATACACTAGTTCAATCAGGTACTAGGGTCTCTTATATAAGTTTTAGACTCCAAACAACACAGCAACTTCAATAACAACAAACTAGACACACTAGCACCAAACGACTAGTTTCCAAATGTCATGGACGTCTCTTGACGTTTGACCTCGAAACTCTTAAACCAAACTTTAAGAGTTATTTCTCATCATTTTAACAAGTTACCAACTCATGAAACACATGTGAAGCTCTAGTTTATCCTATCTCATTTTTAGGGTTGTTAAAGTTTTGGACTGATAGTCCATAAATCAAGGTATAATGTCAGTAGGGTACAAATAAATTATTATGCGATAGTATAACCCTAAGATATAAAGGGTTTCTTATGCCTTGGGCATAAATATTTTTCGCAAAAGTCCAAACATTATTGGAGATGTTTTCTCCTATGGTGGATGCAATTAGGTTTGTTTTGATTTGACAACATATGAAAAGCTTGAATGCATATAATGAATAATTATCATGTCTAGCTAGACAATGATGAAGGCTATATGAAAATCTTTTAAGAAATCAAGGTGATTGAAACAAATAAAAATTTGAAAGAATTTTTTTAATAGAGCTTCAAGAGTCCTTATATGGATTGAAATAATCAAGGAAGAAAAGGGTACATAAAGAATGACCCTGATTATCCTTACATTTCTATGAAAAGGTCAGGATCTGAATTTGTTATTATAATTGTGCTTGACTTGAACATTATAAACACTCTTAAAGAGCTTTCAAAAGTTGTTGAGTTTTTTAGAAAGGGATCTAAAATGAAAAGATCTCGTAATTTTGTTTTGACCTACAGATTGAGAATTTGACGAATGAAATATTGTCCATCAATCAACATACAAAGATAGTTTTGATGCAATTTTATATGGATAAATCACATTCATTGAGTACCCCAATGATTATGAGATCGCTTGACATGAATAATGATTCATTTTGATCTCAAAAGAAGGATGAAGAGTTTGTGATGATAAAACTTAATATCTTAGTGCAATCAGGGCACTAATGCATCTTGCTAACAATACTCAACCAGATATATGTTTTGCAGTAAATTTACTGGCAAGATTCAGTTCCTCCCAACTAAAGGACATTAAAATGGTGTTAAGCACATAGTTGAATAACTTCAAGGGACCATAGACATGAATTTATCCTATTTCGATGACTTCAAGTCAGAGCTGATTGGTTGCGCAGATGCAAAATATTTATCTGATCCGCATAAAGCTCAGTCTCAAATACGCTATTTATTTATATGTGGAGGCACAATAATATCTTGGTGATCATTGAAGTAAATGTTTGTAGCATCCATACAGAAGTAATAGCCCTCCATAGAGCAAATCGAGAGTGCGTCTGGTTGAGATCAATGACACACTATATTTTGAAAATGTCTGATTTTTCATTGAAAAAGAATATATCAACCTCAGTGTATGAAGATAATAAATGCAAATGAAAGTGTCCACAAGATGATTATTATTGTGAACAAGTTAAATGAGCAATTTACTTGCAATTACGAGTAGAATGATATTCAAAAATGTATTCGTCTACGCTCAAAACCTCGTCATATCCATGAAATAAGACAATGATATATCAGGATGGGTTCAACCATGCAACATCTTCGTGAAGTTGGTATATAAGATTGGATGACATCATCACAACAAATTAAGTGATGTTTTAATCAGGGGAAGTATAATACGCGTTCCGCTCTTTTTTTCTTGACCGAGTTTTTGTCCCACTGGATTTTCCTGACATGGTTTTTAATGAGGCAACAAATAATGCATATGAAAAGATATGTGTACTCTTTTTCTTTCAGTAAAATTTTTCCTCACATGATTCTCCCAAGAAAGTTTTAATGAGACACATTATTTATGGACATCCAAGGAGGAGTGTTATAAATTCATTGAATTATGAATTGTCCATTTGATTACTTCAAGAATTATGATGAATTCATGTATGTATAATTCCAAGGTGATATGAACCTTGGTGGATAATTATGTATCTACTAGTTGGGCATTTATCATAGTGATTTTTGGAGTGATATCTCAACACTATAAATCGAGATATCATTCATCTTTTGTAGTACATACTTGAATAGAAGAAAATCATCTTCGTCATCTACTTCTCTTCTCTTCTTCTCTTTATACTTATATCATTGAGCTTGATTTTATAACAAATATGTAATTTTTTTATATTTTCCGAAAAGAACAATGTCATAGACTAACATAATTCATAAAATGGAAATAAAAAGACTAATTAGGCACTCTGGTCATGGTATATATTGAATACCAAACCGTAATTCATTGGGTTCGATTTAGTTCTACGCATGAGCCGATAAAAGCAATTCCGCCAGGCACCAGGCATGATGGCTGAGCTTTTGTATTTACTAAGAGCGTTAACAACAATTGAGGTTCCTTCATTAAAAGCTTGGAATCATTTACAAATGTGAAATTTAACGGTTAACTGATGTGACTGTCATTAAGCTTATAAATTTCGTCATCAATACAATCTCGCCGACCGAATTCTGTGGCGACAAAGACACAATGAAAAGCAGGGATAGCTCGACAGTACTAAAAAAGACATGTGTCGTAGGCGGCCCCCAATTTAAGAGGCCTCATTGTTTATAATAATAGGTTATAAGTTATTATTTTTTAACAAATATTGAATACTAATTGTAAAAAAAGTAAACATTTCATGAAAATGAAGGATTAATAGAAGAAATTTTATATATTTGGAGTACTATATCTAATAAAAAAATAATTTAAAATAAAAATGATTATATTATCGGATGAAAATTAGAAGAATAAATTACATAAAAGTTATTAACAATTTAAATTTAAGGCCCCGTTTAATTTTTATTTTAGACCATTAATACGCTTGAGCCACTCCTGCTGAAAAGCCTAAAACTTTGAAAAATCAAAACCAAGAAAAGCCTAACCTTTTAAAAATCAAAACCAAAAGAAAAACATAACTTTCGAAAAATAAAAACCAAAGATCGACCGACGAACCCAAAAGTAATTGAATTAATGGCCAACAATACCGTCATTTCTTAAATCTAACATCTGATATTTACCTTCTGGGTTATACTTGTCACTCCGGGAAGGAATGGGGAGAACTGTTACCAAACTATATTGAAATAAATGCCCAGATTCCTAGATAACAAGACTGGAAATATATGTAGGTAACAAGTCAGAAACAAACAAGAACCAGCCTGGCGATAAAATGCTGTAAGTTGCAGAAATATGTCAAAACATGAGTTGAAACAAAAGGAGATTTACTAGAATTTGATAGAATGCTGCTCACTGGTGCATTTCAGGTTCAAGCATGATAGATGATAGCATAGATGGTAAGTAATTAAACTCCAAAGTACTTGGAAAACTAGCACAACTGACTAGATCGATCTACTAGATCACTCTTGTATGCACTTGCTAATAGTCTATCAATAAGAAGAGGCTCATACTCTCAGATTAGCCCATTCTAATATCCAAATTTACCCAGACAACAATGGAAAAATACAAATGGTAAGCGAAATTCTATCTTCTCCTTCAAGCAGCAGCTCCCTCTTGCAGCAACATCTGATCGAAATGCCACACACCTATATCACAACCAAAGAGGTAATGTTAAGATGAGGGGAACACAATATAGATATATGACGGTATTTCAGAATGAAAAAATACAATCTTTAAACGGGGTATGCAATCCTACCATGTCCTTGGCCAACTCTTCTCAGCTGAGCAACATATTCAGAGATCTTCTTGATAGCTTCCACCTAAAATTAGTAAAGCAACATCTTAAATTTGTATAGCTACAAATGAATCTCAAAATCTTTAAATAAGCAGTATTACTGCATAGTAGTAAACCATCACCTGTTCACCCAAGAACTCGCTTTCAACAAAATCAGCCAATTGCACATCATTGTTTCGTGAGGCTACCTGTTTTTTTAAAGAGTTTATCAACGTCAATAAAAAACCTAAAAGTGACAGATTCTAAAAATAGGCAGATGCACTGTTGCAATTCAAAACTTGTCGTTTTCATCACAAAATTCTACACAATTAATGTCTCCACATCAAAATATATCAAGATCTACGTTAATACAACCAACAAGCATGACAAGGGAACTCACAGCATGCACGGTTAGAAGTTTTTCATTTGTCAACTTCTCCAGAGACAGCGCAAGCTCCATCGCTACAGAGTAATTAAAAATCAGTGGTTGAACAGAATGTAACAATTTATTAGCCCTTCTAAATTCACGAGAAGCAACACAAATATACAGTAATTAATAGGGATCTGAGTGTACAAAACAATTCACAATAAATATGCACCTAACACCCCATTTAATTGCCCACAAGTAATCCATTTCCAAGTTGACAGAGACAGCCATTTGTACATAGTAGTAGATTTAACTCTATACAGCTAGGAGAAATGGAGCTAAACTTACCATACAATGCATCCCCCTTCTCAACATGATCAAACTCAGTAAGTGGCATCAACATAGACTGCAGCTTCACCTTCCCACCACGCTTGTTCTACAAACAAGAAAAAACACAAAATATTAGAAACCATAACCCCAGCCGGAGATGCATCATAATACCGAATCGTCAAACACCTGGTATTCCATAAATTTCTCAGCATGCTCCCTTTCCTCTGCACTAGATTCCTTGAAAAACCTAAAGTCAAGAAAACCAGAATGAAAACACATCTAAGAAATCCACAGACAAAGAAAATCAAAATATCAAAAGGGTTTCTAGAAAAATTACTTGGCTAGACCCTTGAGAGCAACGTTGTCTCGATCAAAATAGGCGTACATAGCATGATAAACGTAAGAAACATTGTATTCCACACTGAAGATCCAAAAACAAAACGCATTAACACCAACAGATTCAAAACACAAAAACAATTTAAAAAATTATATAAAAAAAGAAAAAACCCACTTGATCTGTTCATTAATAGCAGCTTCAGATTCATCGCAGTATTTCTGTCGGGCAAGAGAGGCTTGTGGAAGAGAAGGTACAAGCATAAACTCTTTCTTCAACTCCTCAAAAGGCTCAAACACAACCCCTGTCAAGGGCTTATGGTTTGTCCCCTTTGAAGCACAAACCATGAACCCATTTCCACTTTTAGCAGAAAAACTCTTGTGGGTTAACAGGTTTTCCCCATTTGTAGACTTAGGGGTGTTCAATAGAGCAAAAGCTGGAGCAACCTTGAGAAGCATGATGGAAAATTAGGGTTATGAATAAACAGGGGAGAAAATTCAGTGTGTGGTGATGACTGATGATAGGAAAAAGGGAAAATGAACCGTATAGATATAGTAAGAGCTGAGTAGACTGAAGACGATGAGGACCGTTGGATGGATTTACAAGTGGATGGATAGGATTAATTTGCGGATAGGAGCGCGTGGTTGGCTTGTGCCGTATCTGGATTTACTGCACTAAAACGTTCTTTTCCCAAAAAGACGAAAAGATAAGAAGGAAAAGTTGGTGCAACACCAACTTTTCATTTGATTTTGGAACGATAAAAGATTCTCTAAATTTTATTTTATTTTATTTTATTTTATTTTTATTTTAAAATCATTAATTACTTATGAAATTTCAAATTTAATTCCGACTTAATTTGGTGCTCCTTTTCAATTTAATTCTCTAACTCTAGCTTCATAAATTTAAATAAAGTGAAAAATATTTAAATTTATAAATAAATGTATATTAAACTATTGTATTTTTAAAATAGAAAAATATTTTTCAAGTAATATTTTTATCTACTTTATCTCAAGCATAATCGCGAGTACACTCTTCCGGAGTATACATGTAAACCCTAGCCACCACTAAACTTAAATCATGGCCATTTCTCTTGGCCTTGCCATCCACAATTTCAACCAAGAATACACAAATCTCCCAAACACTCTACTCTGACCTTTAGCCCTTGTGCCGATTATGGGTTTTATAATATTATGCTAAAAAATGACAATTAGTGATATGTCACAATTAATTGTGGACATAAATATTAAATAATTAATCAGATAGAACTAATTTGATTCTTAAATTTAGAGTTCGATGAAATGGTCTCGATTCTTTACTGCTAAAAAGTCGAGCTTTTATTTATTATTTGATAAAAATCTAAAATGTAATCATTATTATGTGAAAGTTTTTTATATAATGACACGAGTTTTTAGTCTTGAACTTGGATATATGCATTGTAAAAACTTTGCAGAAGTGCTAAATAGTCAAAAAAAAATAAAAATTATAGTATCTTTTTTAAAAAAATAAATTGATCTTTTTTTTATTTTGTATTAAAAATAAAAGGATAAAAAATATTTTAAAAAAATAAAATTTCATTAAAAAAAATCACTTTCTAATCAATAAGATTTTTCCGATCAAAAAGATTTTTTCAAAACTTTAATATTCAAGAGGAGTACTAGATTTAAAATAAAAAAGAAGATATAACTAAAGCAATAAATGCTATCCATTATCACAAATATATGGAGATGTACATTAAAATTCATAACAATAATCGATAACGATCAATAGTATGCCAATAATCTTTAGACCTAGACATGACAATTATCAATTATGACTAAACATAGTTATATGAGAGTAAAATTACAATTTAATTTTCTCTCTACTTTCCCATAAATGTGAACATGGAGATAGAAAATGAGAACACATGTACCATCAGAAATGAAAAGTCGGGGATTCAATTCTCTTCAATACTCTCCGTTTAAATAAAAATGATTTGGTTTGACTTGAAATAGAATTTAAGAAAAATAAGATTTTTTAATCTTATAGTTTTAAATTAAAGTTATGTTAAATGTATCAAAATTGTTGGGAATAAATCCGTAACAGAAATAATATTTGCGATAATAAAGGCAATAAATGCGGAACACAACAATACGGTTAATCAACGAGAATAAAAGAGAAATAATGACACCAAGATTTTACGTGGAAACCCTCCTAAATAAGGGAAAAACCACGACCCGAGAGGAGCAACGAATATCACTATAGTAAGGATTTTACACTTGTGTGTCTGAGTAAAACTCCAAAGACCACTACACATTCAAAAGAAATAACACTCTTTTGATTTTTTCACCTCACTACAATACCGCTCACACTCTCTATTTTTCCTCACAGATTATTTTCTTCTGTGATGCCTCACTCTTCTTTTCTCTCCTTTGTAATTCTTTTTGGTGTATTTTGAAATGAGCAAGAGCTCTCTATTTATAGGAAAATCTACTCCTAATGATGTCACCAATGACATCACAAGAAACACAAGATTTCAACATTTTCACCTATGTAGAAATCTTGCTAAGATTTTAGTTGAAAAAAGAAATGGTGAGCTTTGAATTTTGTTGCAACATTTGTTGACTTTAACAATAATCAACAAACAAAATTCAACCATTTTTGCTATGTTTATCTACA
Source organism: Solanum pennellii (assembly GCF_001406875.1). Lineage (NCBI taxonomy): Eukaryota > Viridiplantae > Streptophyta > Magnoliopsida > Solanales > Solanaceae > Solanum > Solanum pennellii. Next base: position 42,828,813 of record NC_028642.1, on the reverse strand, counting down.
ATGGGTATGGACTCCACAAATCTCCCCCTCCAGACCCATTCACCCTGAAGGAGGTAGCTCTAGGTTTCTAGCTTGAGTACATGCCGACAAGTTCTTTGCATAGCTCAAACTTGTCCTTTGATACCACCTTGGTCAGCATATCTGAAGGGTTTTCACTAGTAGGGATCTTCATGACCTGCATAGATCCGTCCTCTATCTTTTCACGAATCCAGTGATATCTCACGTCAATATGCTTCGTCCTTGCATGGTACATGGTGTTCTTGCTCAGGTCTATTGCACTCTGACTGTCACAATAGACAACATACTCAATCTGATGCAATCCAAGTTCTTGAAGAAATCGTTTCAGCCATACCATCTCTTTGCCAGCTTCAGTAGCTGCAATATATTCTGCCTCAGTTGTAGAGAGTGCGACACACTTCTGCAACTTTGATTGCCATGATATAGCTCCCCCTGAAAATGTAAACAAATATCCAGTAGTGGATTTTCTATTATCGAGGTCACCTGCCATATCAGCATCAGTATAGCCCTTCAAGATTGGATCAGATCCTTTAAAACACAAGCAATCTCTTGTGGTACCTCTTAGATACCTGAGTATCCACTTAACTGCCTCCCAGTGTTCTTTTCCAGGATTTTCAAGGAATCTGCTAACAACACCAACTGAATGAGCAATATCAGGTCTTGTACACACCATCGCATACATCAAACTCCCCACTGCTGAAGAATAAGGAACTTTAGCCATTCCCTCTTTCTCCTCTTTTGTTGTAGGACACATCTGTTTGCTCAACTTCAGATGACTCGCAAGAGGCGTGCTAACAGGTTTAGCACTCTTCATGTTGAAGCGTTCTAGTACACGTTCAATGTACTTCTCTTGAGATAGCCACAACTTTCTTTTTGTTCGTTCTCGAACAATCTTCATCCCTAGAATTTGTTGTGCTGGGCCCAAGTCTTTCATGTCAAATGACTTGGACAAATCTTTCTTCAATTTTGCAATCAGCTCTTTGTCTTGTCCTACAATTAACATGTCATCCACATATAACAACAAAATAATAAAATTGTTGTCAGAAAATCTTTTGAAGTATACACATGGATCAGAATAGGTCTTTGTGTACGTTTGACTTTTCATGAAAGAGTCAAACTTTTTGTACCATTGTCTTGGGGCCTGTTTCAACCCATAAAGACTCTTATTCAATTTGCACACCATGTGTTTCTTTCCAGATACTTCAAATCCCTCTGGTTGCTCCATATAAATCTCTTCTTCCAAATCTCCGTGAAGAAATGCAGTTTTCACGTCCAATTGCTCCACTTCAAGATCTAGACTAGCTGCTATGCTCAAAATAGTTCGAATAGAAGTCATTTTGACAACAGGTGAAAAAATTTCATCAAAATCAATACCTTTCTTTTGTTCGAAGCCTTTTACAACCAATCGAGCTTTGTACCTCACCAACTTGCCATTTCCATCTTTCTTGAGTTTAAAGACCCACTTGCACTTAAGTGGTCTTTTTCCTTTTGGAAGTTCAACTAGCTGGTATGTGCCATTTTTCTGTAGAGATCCCATCTCTTCGTGCATGGCTTTCATCCATTGGCTCTTTTCTGGATGAGACAACACCTCCTTAAGACTTTCTGGCTCACCTTCATCATTGATAAGGACATACTCTGAGGAAGGGTATTTGGTTGATTCTACCCTTTGTCTTTCTGATCTCCTCAGAGGTTGAGATTGTTCTTCTTCTGGGTACTCCATTTGCTCGGTATTATCACCAAGTTGCTCCCCCTGCTCAACAATCTCATCAGGTTGCTCTTCATGCTCAGCAACTTCATCAATCATACTTTCTGCACTTATGGGATGGTTAGAAGAAGAAGGAATGGTAACAAGATTAGGAACTATACCATTCTTTTTCTTGGCCTTCTCGGATAGATCATCAGCAGTTCCAACTTCACTTTCTCGAAAGATTACATCTCTACTTCTGATGACCTTCTTCTTTACAAGATCCCATAGTCTGTACCCGAACTCTTCATCTCCATATCCGATGAATATGCAAGGAACTGATTTATCATCTAGCTTGGTTCTTTGCTCCTTCGGTACATGTGCAAAAGCTTTGCAACCGAACACCTTTAGGTGCGAGTAAGACAACTCTTTGTTGGTCCAAACTCTCTCCGGAATGTCAAACTCCAACGGAACTGATGGACTACGATTGATAAGATAACACGCTGTCCGAACTGCTTCACCCCAGAATGTCTTGGGTAATTTAGCCATTCTGAGCATGCTTCTCACCTTCTCAACAATGGTGCGATTCATTCTCTCAGCTACACCATTGTGTTGTGGGGTTCCAGGAACTGTCTTTTCATGTCTGATTCCATGGTTTGAACAGTACTCTTCAAATTCTCTTGAAGTGTACTCACCTCCATTGTCGGTTCGGAGACGTTTTAGCTTTCGATCTGTCTCTCTTTCTATCAGAGCATGAAACTTTTGAAATACTTGAAACACCTGATCTTTGGTTCTCAAGATATAAATCCACAATTTTCGAGAAGCGTCATCAATAAAGGTAACAAAGTATTTATTACCTCCTATCGATTCTATCTCCATTGGACCACAAACATCAGAATATACCAAATCAAGTATATTCGACTTTCTTTCAGATGATGTCTTAAATGAGACCCTATGCTGTTTACCAAATAAGCAGTAGTTACACGATTTTATCGTTGTACCTTTGGCAAAAGAGATGAGTGACTTTTTGGAAAGAATTTGCAATCCTTTCTCGCTCATATGACCCATTCTTTTATGCCATAAATCTGCAGAATTTTCTTCGTGAGCCGCATTTAATTCACCTTGGCATATTTCTGCATTTGTCCTGTATAACGTGCCACGAGCAACTCCTTTTGCAATCACCAATGCCCCTTTGGTGAGTCTCCATTTTTTATTTGCAAAGTAGTTCTCATATCCATCTTGGTCCAAAGCAATTCCCGAGATCAAGTTCATCCGCAAATCAGGTACGTGGCGCACATCTTTCAACACTAATGTGCATCCAACATTTGTTTTTAAGCAAATGTCTCCGATCCCCGCAATCTTTGAGTAACTTGTGTTACCCATTTTCACATTGCCATAATCACCGGCTACATATCTGCAAAAAAGATCTCTTACCGGTGTGGCATGATAAGATGCTGCTGTGTCGACCACCCATTCCGACTCTATACCTGCCAAGTGCATGCATTCTTCTTCCTCATTTATGAGGAGAACAACATCGTCATTATTTTGCACCATGGCAGCTGTGTTGTCATCATTCTTCTGGCCGCTGCTTTCCCCTTTGCCCCTTTTTAGATTTGGACAATCTCTTTTGAAGTGTCCTGGTTGATCGCAATTGTAGCAATTTCTGGCCTTCGATTTTGATCGGACCTTGGACTTTCCACGAGCTCCGGATCTACCATAGTTACTTGAGCTCCTTTGGTAACTTCTGCCTCTGCTTTCCGTGATGAAAGCCTGTCCGTGATTTTCATGCCTTTTTCTCATCTTCTCATTAAGCAAAAGGGCTGATGTGACATCCTTCAACTCAATAGAGTCCTTACCATGTAAAATGGTTGTTGCTAAAGTATCGTAGGAAGACGGCAACGAGTTTAGGAGCACTATGGCTTTATCTTCATCCTCGATCTTTACTCCGAGGTTTGCTAGCTGCGTGATTAGTCCATTAAGTACATTTAAATGAGACAAAAAATTTGTACCTTCACCCATATGTAGCGCATATAACTGCTTCTTTAGGTACAATTTATTTGTCAGCGTTTTGGACATGTATAGATTTTCTAACTTTGTCCTAATGCCACATGCACTCTCTTCATCGATGATGTATTAACTACATCATCTGTTAAGTGCAATCTGATTGCACTAGCAGCCTTTTCATCCATTTCTTATCTTTTCATGTCTGATTCCATGGTTTGAACAATACTCTTCAAATTCTCTTGAAGTGTACTCACTTCCATTGTCGGTTCGAAGACGTTTTAGCTTGCGATCTGTCTCTCTTTCTATCAGAGCATGAAACTTTTGAAATACTTGAAACACCTGATCTTTGGTTCTCAAGATATAAACCCACAATTTTCGAGAAGCGTCATCAATAAAGGTAACAAAGTATTTATTACCTCCTATCGATTCTATCTCCATTGGACCACAAACATCATAATATACCAAATAAAGTATATTTGACTTTCTTTCAGATGATGTCTTAAATGAGACCCTATGCTGTTTACCAAATAAGCAGTAGTTACACGATTTTATCGTTGTACCTTTGGCAAAAGAGATGAGTGACTTTTTGGAAAGGATTTGCAATCCTTTCTCGCTCATATGACCCATTCTTTTATGCCATAAATCTGCAGAATTTTCTTCGTGAGCCGCATTTAATTCACCTTGGCATATTTCTGCATTTGTCCTGTATAATGTGCCACGAGCAACTCCTTTTGCAATCACTAATGCCCCTTTAGTGAGTCTCCATTTTTTATTTGCAAAGTAGTTCTCATATCCATCTTGATCCAAAGCAACTCCCGAGATCAAGTTCATCCGCAAATCAGGTACGTGGCGCACATCTTTCAACACTAATGTGCATCCAACATTTGTTTTTAAGCAAATGTCTCCGATCCCCGCAATCTTTGAGTAACTTGTGTTACCCATTTTCACATTGCCATAATCACCGGCTACATATCTGCAAAAAAGATCTCTTACCGGTGTGGCATGATAAGATGCTGCTGTGTCGACCACTCATTCTGACTCTATACCTGCCAAGTGCATGCATTCTTGTTCCTCATTTATGAGGAGAACAACATCGTCATTATTTTGCACCATGGCAGCTGCGTTGTCATCATTCTTCTGGCCGCTGCTTTCCCCTTTGCCCCTTTTAAGATTTGGACAATCTCTTTTGAAGTGTCCTGGTTGATTGCAATTGTAGCAATTTCTGGCCTTTGATTTTGATCGGACTTTGGACTTTCCACGAGCTCCGGATCTACCATAGTTACTTGATCTCCTTTGGTAACTTCTGCCTCTACTTTCCGTGATGAGAGCCTGTCCGTGATTTTCAGGCCTTTTTCTCATCTTCTCATTAAGCAAAAGGGCTGATGTGACATCCTTCAATTCAATAGAGTCCTTACCATGTGAAATGGTTGTTGCTAAAGTATCGTAGGAAGATGGCAGCGAGTTTAGGAGCACTATGGCTTTATCTTCATCCTCGATCTTTACTCCGAGGTTTGCTAGCTGCGTGATTAGTCCATTAAGTATATTTAAATGAGACAAAAAATTTGTACCTTCACCCATATGTAGCGCATATAACTGCTTCTTTAGGTACAATTTATTTGTCAGCGTTTTGGACATGTATAGATTTTCTAACTTTGTCCAAATGCCACATGCACTCTCTTCATCGATGATGTTATTAACTACATCATCTGTTAAGTGCAATCTGATTGCACTAGCAGCCTTTTCATCCATTTCTTCCCAATCCTCAAGTTTCATGGATTCGGGCTTTTTGGATTTGCCGCCTAGTGCCTTGTGCAAACCCTGTTGGATGAGCAAGTATTTCATCCTTCTCTGCCACGTTGAGAAACCGCTATCACCGTTGAATTTTGCTACCTCATACTTTACTCCAGACATTTTTTTTATTGAGTATAGTTCAGTAAGCTGCAAAAAGTATTTCTGTAAATGAGCAGAACCTGTGCTCTGATACCAATTGTTGGGAATAAATTCGTAACAGAAATAATATTTGCAGNAGCAGAACCTGTGCTCTGATACCAATTGTTGGGAATAAATCCGTAACAGAAATAATATTTGCGATAATAAAGGCAATAAATGCGGAACACAACAATATGGTTAATCAACGAGAATAAAAGAGAAATAATGACACCAAGATTTTACGTGGAAACCCTCCTAAATAAGGGAAAAACCACGACCCGAGAGGAGCAACGAATATCACTATAGTAAGGATTTTACACTTGTGTGTCTGAGTAAAACTCCAAAGACCACTACACATTCAAAAGAAATAACACTCTTTTAATTTTTTCACCTCACTACAATACCGATCACACTCTCTATTTTTCCTCACAGATTATTTTCTTCTGTGATGCCTCACTCTTCTTTTCTCTCCTTTGTAATTCTTTTTGGTGTATTTTGAAATGAGCAAGAGCTCTCTATTTATAGGAAAATCTACTCCTAATGATGTCACCAATGACATCACAAGAAACACAAGATTTCAACATTTTCACCTATGTAGAAATCTTGCTAAGATTTTAGTTGAAAAAAGAAATGGTGAGCTTTGAATTTTGTTGCAACATTTGTTGACTTTAACAATATTCAACAAACAAAATTCAACCATTTTTGCTATGTTTATCTACAATGGGTATGGACTCCACCAAAATATCTTTTAATCTTGTAGCCTTAAACATGTCATATGAAAAGCAAAAATTAAAGTGTTACAAAAAAATAAAAGGAATCATTCAATTTAAAACAAACAAAAAAAAATATTGAGACATTTTTTTGAGACGGAGGAAGGAAGTATAATTTTCTATCAAAGTATTGTACATAGTCACTACACCAAAAGAGACCTTCAGCGGCAATAAATCTTGCTTTTAGCGGCAATACTTATTGCCACAAATACATTTCTGACATTTGATTAAATGTTATTGAATCTAATTTTGCTAAAACCTTAGTGGCATTATGTCGAGTGTCGGTAAAGACATTTTTTATTACCGCTAAAAATAATTACTTTTAGCGGCCTTTACTATTGTCATTAAAACTACCTTAGAAACAAGCATATTTGTGGCTTTTGCTATTGCCGACAAAGATAATAACTGTCATTCAATTATTGTAATGACTTTAAATTGATCATGAATTCACCTTAAGCCACATATTTGACCATCTTTTATAACATCAAAAATAAAATGTACAAAAGAGATAAGTTGGAAGGTAGTAAAGAAGAATTATCAAATTCAAAATAATGTCATTCACTTAAAAAACAATTTTAATACATTCACTTTCCCATCTTGTAGCGGTAAAAGAAAGTATGAGTTATAACAATAGAATGAGTGTATTCAACAATGAAGAAAATAAGACAATTGAGCCACTATTTAAAAATGTTAATACGAATGAATATGTAATGTATATAATAAATAAAGTAAAATCATAAATAGATGCGGTAAAAGGATAATAGAGATACCACCTGAAAATTGAAATCATGCTAGCCTCTGTAATCAACATTTAACATCATAGTAATCAAATATGCATTATATTCTTGTATAATCATATGTCGTGAATTCATATACATATGTAAAGATGCAAATGCATGTTATATCCAATCGAATGCTAGAAATGATGGTGTCTTTCGATAGCTGCCCAACATCAAATTTGCCAACTTGTAATCATATGTGTCTTATACATATGTAAGCGGCGTCTCGCTCCCTTTCGATTATAGCTTGAGACCGGACACATGTAACAAATCATGATATGAACTCTGAATGCATATAATATGGCATAACAACAACTTACTCATTGTTTGCTCCTTCGTGCTTAAAATCTAATTGTAACTTCATATAACTTTCATTATATTATTTAGACCTATAAAATTCATAATGGACTCGTCTTGACTTGACTTCACCTTAGCGAATTAGTCATTTAGAAATTCCAAAGGATCTTGACAAGCTTAACTTGATTTATTATAAATGACATCAAGTTGATAATAGTATGATCTTTCATAGAAACAATGTTCTTTGACATGTATATCACCAAAAGAGTCGAGTACAAGATTTAGTTCTAAAATCATTTTTAAATAACATTTTCAAAAAAGCTACTTACAAAAAGGGATGACTTAAAAACTCCCTTTGATAAAACAATATAATTCTCCAATATTTCTTCATCTCTCCTACGACAATAGTGTCACGTCCTGAGCCTACACCCTGGACGTGGCCGACACTCAAGAATCATTGTTGGTCCCTAGCCGAACCCTTGACCCTCCTCATTACTCAACGAAAGACTTAATTAAAATAGAAATTTCAAAACAAACTCAACTCTTAACGATATCATTAATAAAATAGTTTAACTCAAAATACTCTGAAATACTCAATACATGCATAACTGTTCAACTCAAGTATTAAATATTATCAATGGAAATGAAAAAGAATTCCCAAAACATTACTGTCTATGAAGCCTCTAAAATATTGTGATGGAAGTCAGGATAAAACCCTCGACATCCTAAAAAAACAGAATGATAAATGGAGAATCCTCTAGAAGCAAGGAGACTTACCAAAACTAACTACGATTGTAAGTGGTATCATTGGAGCGCCTGTTGATGACCCTAAATACTTGTATTTGCATCACGAAAGATGCAAACCAAATGACGTCAGTATATTGAATATAAGAACATGCAAGGGGAACTCTAAAGCACATACATAAACTTGAACTCATAAAAAGGAAGAACATACTTACCTAAACTAAACTCAACTCAAGGATACTCAACTCAATCAATATAAAAACAACAATAAAGATGTAGTATAAAGAAAGCTTTTAAAATAGTAGATAATAACTCAATGTATTAAAAATACAATAATAAACTCTTTTATGTTATTTGAGATATTCTCTAACCGACAACGATCAATATGAGTTACGTGATGATACAACATCTCGCTTACAGTACCGGAAGTGTCATATACCTTGCCGAAGTATAAGAAATCCTCAACTAAGTGGTCCACTTAACTAAGCTTAAAATCAATAAGGAATCATCTAAAAAGTATAATCATTTACCCATCTTAACACACATGATTTATGAGGACTTTGACTTGTTTGAATTCATCCACATATCGGTGCTCAATACTAATCTCAACAATATATATATAACTCATGCTCATATGTGTTAAGAAAACATTGCTCCTCCTCAATTCGAGATAATTACTCAAACGATTTCTCTTAAAAGAGATGATGCTCAAAACTCTTCACAAACTCATATAGAAGTCAATGTTTCTTTCATTTTAGATGTAAAAATGTTATATACTTGGAAATACTTAGTCCCCTCATACTCTTATTTTTTTAAAAAAAATGAACTCAACTCTCCTCATCCTCATATTCATTTTGCTCAAGTCTTAATTCAAGTTTAACTGATTGAAAAACACTTCTCAAAGTGACTCAAAGATTTCTCAAACTTTACTCTGAATCTTTACTTTAATTTGAAAAGTGATATTAAGATATATAATTATGATATATGAAGGATCTATTGATGATTTATGAAGGTTTAGATAGTTAGGATTAAGAAGACTCAAAGGAAAAAGTGCGAAATGAGAACAAAGAAATAAAGTTGTATGCTGCTTCGGGAGCGCTGCTGGCGTGTCGCGCCAGACCTCAATTTATTGGAGGTCTGATTGGATGCGCTGCTCGCTAATCGCGCCAGGCCTCCATTTACTCGGGATCTGATTGGGCGCACTGCAGGTTTATCCCACCAAGACCCCATCTACTGGGGTTTTAGACTGGGCGCACTGCATCGCACCATGTCCCTGGCACTATAGGGGCACGCCGACCCAGCCCAAAGCCAACAAAATTTCTTCTTTGATTTTTGGCTGTAACTCGCCTATAATTGATTGATTTCTTCCAAACTCCCTTAGATTCATCAACCCAACACAAGTAAATGAAAATCCACTTAAAACCAATCCTCATTTGCAAGATTCTCACCCCAAGACCTCAAAAAAGCCCATTATCAAAGAATGAAGCACAAACCTCATAGAACTCAATAAACTCAATTTCATGGATGAATTCGAAATTTAAAAACTTGTGATTGATGTGAAGGTGAACAAACTCATCACCATGAAAAATTACATACCTCGGAAGATCCACCTTCTTGGCAATTTCCCCAAATTCTTGAAGAACTCGTTGAAATCTCATGTTTTCTCCTTTTGAACATTGCCCTAGTTTTCTTGAACACTTTAGATTGAGTGAAAATGTATTTTAATCAGCTTGGACCCCTAATTGAGCAAACAAAACGTGCAGGCCTAGTGGGTTAAGGAAAAAAATAAAATGCACCTCGTTAATTCTGATGAGTTTCCTTAATTGGACAAGCTGAACTTAAACAAGCATATCTCCCTCATCCGAACTTGGATTTTAGCAAACTCAGCAGCGTTGGAAAGATGGCTCAACGCCCTTCAATTTTATATCTCATGGGCTACCTAACTCATCATATGCTGAAAGTTATGGCCGTTTGAAGTTGACCAAAAACTCACAATTTAAGAATAACTTGCACTACTCTAAAATTGACTATTTCCAATTTAGTTCTTTCCACAATAAGCTTTTTTTAAGATCGAGATGTTACAAATAGCTAGCTCATAGGCATAAGAATTTTATATATATATATATATATATATATATATATATATA
>NC_028642.1:42769983-42817885 GCF_001406875.1 Solanum pennellii | reverse complement strand
TATATATATATATATATATATATATATATATATATTCATTAGATTTACCTATTTTTATTTATCTCAAATATGAATAAATGAAATATTTTATCTCTTTTCACTTGCCAATTTTTTTTTATCAATCCAACACGATTAGTCCATTTGTCAACCCTTATAGTTATTTTCCATGTTGCTTTTATAGACCTAAATTTCCAAATGTGGAGAAAAGTTGGAAATCTTCCCCACGATAGCGACTCTTTCCTATTCTTTTTATTTCATGTGTTGTAATTTTGGCACACAAATTTTCTCTCTTCTTCTTGATAGGATTTAAAAGTTTGTGGTTCAGACTTGACGAATTGTATTTGGCAAACAAAGTTTAGTGTGAACGCATTAGATGCTTCGACGATTTATTTCTTTTTGTATTGAACTAATAATCGAACATATGATAAGTAATTTTTTATTTTTATTTTTCGAATATGATAAGTAGCTCTGCTCGTATCGTCTATATTAAATTTAATATTATTCTATCTAAAGAGAAATAAAATATATGTCTAGTTACAAAATGATTAGAAAAAAAAAATAAATGTTTTTAGATTTTTCTGTATAAAAACAAAATTCTTTTATAAAAAGCATAAAATTAAAATTAAATTTATAATAGACTAAAAACAAATCTTTCGAAACTTTTAATTGTCTGGTGTGTTAGGGGATTTTCATGGAAAAAGATTTTGGAATAAATGCCATTAATTTTCATGAAATAGAATAAAGGCGATTTTCCACTTCGCCATCTTCCTCCCCACTGGATTGCCCCTTTGCACCTGACTATAGTTACTTTTACCTGACTATTGTCGAGCAAATATATTCTATTAAGATTTTTTTTTTTTAAAATATAAACTCAACAATTCACTTATTTTAAAATAGAAAGTATTCGTATTACACACTATATGAAAAGTGTAAATTACATGGATATTTTTCTTGAATTATATACAAAAATTTGCATAAAAATAAGTTTTATTTGGATTTTCCTATAAAATTGAATCCGAAAGTAAAACCTTTGTGGGTAATTATTTCATGCGAATTTCAGAATCCCGAACTAATTTACCTAGGGATTTAAATTCCGCGGGTAAATTACTTGCGGATTTTCTTTCAAAAAATATCCAACAAAATGAATTTTCCTACTTCCTATGTCCCAAATTATTTGTCAACATTTTCTTTTATAGTTGTCCCTAATTACTTGTCCATTTTGACAAATCAAGAAAGAATAGTTTCTTTTAACATACTATACGCTCAATTAATTACTTTTAAAAAAGTAGAACTTTTTGAAATTTTTGACTTTTTAATCCATGCACTTCATAATTAATAGATCTAAAATGAAGTATTTATTTACTCCTCCCGTCCATAATTATTTGACACATATACTAAATATAAAAATCCAAAATTATACATTGTATTAAATATTTTCTTGAGAAAAGTGCATGACGTTACCCTAATAAATAATAATGGACGGAAGGATATTTTATTATACATATATTTACCTACCAATATATATATATCTTAAGCAACTACCCATCCATTATACAATTTCATGTGTCTAATCCCACATTGTACAATTTCACTTTCATGGTGGTCCAATCCCACATTGTACAATTTCACTAGTTCCCGTGAGATTCTATGCCTACTCATTTATAGTTGCTCCTTAAAATTTTATTCTATCAATATTTTTGAAGTGGTACAAAAGATACAATGCAACTACACTAATTTTTTGTGGCTTTCTCCAATTTGATTTATTTTAAAGCAAAGTTTAATTAATTTAATTGAGTATTTGAATACCATTTAAATATTCATAAATTTTACTAAAGTACTCTTAATTGATCTCATTTCAATATGGTGATTAAATATAACTTAAATATTGACTAAAATTCATGTAATTTAACTCTTAAAAGTGAATAATGACAATTATTTATATATTTAAAATAAACCTCTACCACTCAACATTCATGAAAATTTTATATTTACACTTGCTATGAGATAATGTCCATAACTAAGCATATTAAACACATATGAAATTTAAATTATACATGTCAAGTTTTTATAAATAAATAATTGAAATTTGTAAATAAATTTATAAGTTTAAAGTGCAATAAAGTTATAATTAATAATTGATAGTACATCATATTAGGTATTTGTGGTATTTTTAATTTTAATCTATATTTTAATAATTATACTTTAACATATAATTATATATTGGGATAATGCCTAAGTACCCCTCAACCTATGCCCGAAATCTCAGAGACACACTTATACTATACTAAGGTCCTATTACCCCCCTAAACTTATTTTATTAATAACTTTATACCCCTTTTCGACCTACGTGGCACTATCTTGTGGGCCCAACGATGGTTGATTTTTTTTTCAAACTAGTGCCACCTAGGCTAAAAAGGGGTAGAAAATTACTTATAAAATAAGTTTAGGGGGGTAATTGGACCTTAGTATAGTATAAGTGTGTCTCTGAGATTTCAGGCATATGTTGAGGGGGTACTTGTGCATTTTCCCTTATATATTTGCAAACAAATATCATTTAATTATATATAAATTATGTCATTTTTAGTACTTATAAAAAATATCAATCGGATATACAAGTAAAATTTATTTATTTTTCATTTAATATAATTTTATTAATGAAGGGTAATTAAACTTCACATCAATGGTGTACATCATCAAATTTTTCTATAGTTTAATATAATATTTGACTTATTCAATAATACATTATTTTATATAGATAATATTAAATCAAAATTAATTATATTTATGATAGTTATTTTACTACTCGGTAAATAACCAATCATATAATTTTAATGCTTTCTATCTTTTACATTGAAAAAAAAATATAAACCTCAACATTAGTTTCTTGTGATAAATTAGAAATATTGATAATGACATTTGTAATGTTGTTCCAACACCGTATTAGATTGATATCATTGTATAATAATTATTTAATCTATAAGTAGAGTAAATATTTAACGATAAAATTCATTTTAATGTCATTATTATTTTTTATATTATTGTAATTTTTTATTTGGATAAATATATTTAAAAGAAAATATTCCTCGAAGTTTTCAAATAAACAAATTCTTAGATTAAAAAAAACTTTCAATTAAATTATATTTAAAAAAGTTAAAGTATGCATTCCTCGAAAAATCTCCAATCAAAATCATAATAATAAAATCCCCAAGTAATTCTACAAGTAAAAACAAATCCCAAGTAAATCCTCAAGAAATAAATTCTCAAAAAAAATTCATAGAACATAATCCCGACATAATACCACATATAAAATTATTTCTAAATAATTTTCTAAGTTATTATTTCTAGTTGGATCGGAAAATAAGTTTATTTAGGAATTTTCTTCCAAACAAATTTTAAAATAGTTTTTTTTTCACTACTCGCAATTTACCAATGAAAATGGTACTTGCAAATTATTTTCCCCAAATAATTCCTCACGTAATAATTTTCTCAAAAGGGCGCCAAATTTACCTACCAATTTTCTAGGGAAATATTTTTCGCAGGTAAAAAAGTCAAGATTTTAGGAATTTCATAATTTCGCATGAAAATTTGTAGGAAATTTTTGTGAAAATAATCCCCAAGTAAAATCTCCAGCTAAATTACAATTTTCTATTAGGAATATTTTTAAAGATAAGTGATGTAACATACGTGGACTTGGTAAAGTTTAATAGGAGAAGACACAAATATCCCTAAACTATGAACGAAATCTCAAACAGACATTTTAACTAACTAAAATCCTATTTATCCCCCATCCCCACCCCCCCACATAGATTACATGAAACCAAAACACACAACGCAAAAAAGAGATACAAAAGAGAATAATTCCCAAAGATACCATGTAGCTTCTCAAAGATAGGACACATACGTCTCCACACCGATCTGTAGGACTCTATTAGGCGTTAGCTCTGTACAAGTGGTACCGATGAACCTAGATCTGATACCAACTTGTCATGATCCGACTTTCCGAAACCTGATGACTCCTATTATAACCCACAAGTTAATAAGCCGACCCGTACCCAGAATGATAAGTAATGATTACAAGGGTAATACTAAAAACAAAATATACTAACAACAAGAAAAGAGCGAAACAGGAACAAACCAAAACTATACACATTAGGAACCTTCCCTAAAGTGGACCATCACAAGTCGTCTCAAAGACAAAAGACTAGCTAAAATATATACAGAAGGAGACAGGTTGATCCAGGACGCTAAGTGCTCACCCTCGTCTCTGATATCCACACGTTGCAAAAGATGACACAAATGATAAGCATTAGTAGATGGTGTTAGGACTTGCATCACGAAAAAGATGCAGAGTGAGGCATAAGTACCAAAACAAAGGTACTCAGTTGACTTCATAGGCTGACTGATGTCAAGTCCCGCCACATCATAGTTAAATTTTACATCCGGATAGAGGAGAAAGGGTCTAGAGTTATGGAGAGATTTGCGGAGAACTCTAGAACCTTCTTGATTAATCAAGAAGACTAGAGAGTTCCTTAGAATTCTCTAGAATAATTTTGATATTTCTCGGAAAGGTTTAGCATATTCTAGAAAGTGTAGACTTTTCTAGAATAGGGACCAAAGTGTAATTATGAAAAGGACTTGTAAAGTAATTTTATTTACACTTAGACCCTTAGGGAGTAATATAATTAGAAGGGCCTCTCATTTGTAAATAAACCAATCAAGTTGTAAGCAATCTTCCAAAGAAATACAAAAGCCTTCTTCCAAAGTTCTCTTTTGATCTTTCGAAGTCTTTCTTTGCATTCTCTAAGCGTTTCGAGTCTTAAAGGCTTACTTGAGCTTACAAGATCATGAAAATTTTGTGAGTAAGTTGTCAAGTGACACACGGAGTCTTAGCAAATACTCTAAGTCCGTGACAAAGTGGTATCAGAGCGAGGCTTGACACTAATGGAATGGCTACCGAAGGAGACGTAAACGGTGCTAGCACCACCAACGTCCGTATGGTTGGTGGAAAGAAGAACCGGAAAGTAATTTAACCTTTATCAAAATTAAACGAACACCAAATTTTGTAGAGACTTGAATAGACTTGTAATTAGCAAAGTCAATTTCACGCCTATATGTCTATGGAGTGAAACTTAACAAGAATTTAGGTGTATGTCCATCCTAATTGTGAATTTTTTCTGATGCTCAGGATTACAAACTTGCTCTATTTAATTCTATAACAATCTTGACTTTCCACTTTTGAGTTAAATTTAAAAATTGTAGATAATCTTTTACTGTTATCAAAACAGGTTATTATTAAAATGGATTAAATAAGTAAGCAATATAATAATTTAAATATACGTCGATTGAAAATTCAAAACATTAACATTCATGTGTAACTCCATAGCCCTAGAACCAATAAACTATAACATTAAAGGATAGAGATGGGAAAGAAAATTCTAAAACCTTAATTTTATTGTTTCTTTCAGACTCAAATTGTGTGATCCTACCAAAACTAGAGATATCTCTCTAAAACTTGCTTTCACACAATATTATGATTTTTAAAAATGATTTGGTTAATTCTTAAATACATTTATGCGTGTTGTGATTTTGATTACTAATTTCTTTGTTTAAAATATATTCAATAGGGTTCCAAATAGTAAAGTTTAGCATCGAGAAAATAATATTGAAGTACAGAAAAATATCGCAACAATCTTTTATTTATTTCAAAGTGCGAGTATTACAATCTCTATGATTTCTCTGAATTCGTTTTTTCGTATACAATTCAAGGTCTCTTGAGCTTGATCTTGAACTTGAACTTGAACTTGAACTTTCTCTTGATCTTGATCTTGAAGTTGCATTTTATCTTGATTTTGACTTCTAGTTGAATCCAAGGGCTCCAAACTTCATCTTGAATATGATCGTGTTGATCTTGATTGTTCTTGAACTTGAACTTTATCTTGTTTTTGACTTCTAATTGAATCCGAGGGCTTTGAGCTGGATCTTGATCATTCTTTAACTTGAACTTTATCTTGACCTTAACTTTTAGTTGAATCCAAGGGCTTCGAGCTTGATATTAAATCCGACGGTCTTGATCTTAATATTTTTTCAACTTGAACTTGAACTTTATCTTGATCTTGAACTTGAACTTGAACTTTATCTTGATCTTGACTTCTACTTAAATTCAAGGGTGTCGAGCTTGATCTTGAATTCACGGTCTTAATCTTGATTGTTCTTGAACTTGAACTTTATCTTGATCATAAATTCTAGTTGAATTCAAGAGCCGGTCTTGATTCTTGATTGTTCTTGAATTCAAACTTGTCGCTTGTAGAGCTGATCCACGAGCTTTCTCTAACTTTTCGTTAGAATTCTTGGTTCTCTATTCTAAATTATGAGGACCCCTATTTATAGTTTGGAAATAGAGGAGTTGTGATTGGAATAGGATTCCCTTCGGCCAATCAGATTTAAATTAGATGACATATGAGCTTTATGGAACAGACTTTAGTTAAATTCATATTTATTGAATTTCAAATAATTAACCGAATTATATTAATTCATAATATTTATTTGGACTAATATATTTATGAATTTAGTATAATCTGAATCATTAAATAAATTTATATTTAATAAATTTTAAATGATTATAAATGTCCTCTTCTTCAAATTTTGTCGATATATTTTATCTTTCAAAAACTAGTTTTGAAAAATTTGAAGAGTTCAACTTACATACTTGAAGAATTTAAAGATTTCAACTTGTATGCTTGGAGATTTTGAAGACTTTATCTTGAAAATTGATTTGAGACTTTAAATTACAGATTTGAAGAATTTGAAAACTTCAACTTGCAAACTTGATTTAAAGACCTCAATTTGTATACGTGGTTGAATTAAAGACTTCATGTTGTTGAAAATACTCATATTTTATAGAGCAACTTTCACATATAGATAACACAAAATTTGTATTTGTATGTTATAGCAAAGTTTGCATAATTGCGCTCCATAGCAAACATTCTATGACTAGGCTATTTCGCTATACATATATACAAAAGAAACAATTGTATAAGTCTCTGGATCCTCTTTCAGATTTGTATAATTTCGCTGGCAAGTAATTTGTATAAATGTCTGCCAGTGTCTCGTTTGTATAAATCGTTGGCATCCTCTTTATTTAATTTCATGTGTTTGTATATATGTTTAAAAATTGAAATTTGCATACAATTAAATCGAAATAACACGTTTGTATATCAAATATCGCTCTCTCTCTTGCTTTATACAAACATAAATTATACATTGTATTTTGTATAATTTATGTTTGTATAAAGAGAGAAAGAGAGAAAGCCTAAAGAGAACTAGGCAGGGGAATATTTGCATTGTATAACTTTAAGTGTATAGGACAAAGATATATGTATTTGCATGTGTATATACAATTTCCTCTCGCTTCATACAAACAAAAACACATTTTATACATTTTTGTTTGTATAAAGCGAGAGAGGCACTGGCAGAGGGAGCGAGCGTGAGATCGAGGGTGGCGAGCGAGAGTTTGAGAGAGAGAGAGAGGCGACTGACAAACAGTTTGCTACAAGACACAATTAAATCCAAGTATGGTTATACTATTTAATTTGAATTAATAATTTGCCATTATATACAATTTCCCTTATTTTATATGGGTTTGCCCCTTATATTGACCCATCAATATTTCATACAAGTTTAAAGTTTGATGACACAAAACATAACACAAAATACTTATCACTCTGACTTTCAAGTGAAAATCAAGCGCGAACATGTAGTTTTTTTGACACTTATGCAACTGAACTTAGAATATGGTTCTAAGTGCCTAGGTACCTCAATGAGGAGGGTCAAGTCACAACGTATTTCTAAGAGAGTGCTTTTTTGTATTGTACACAATTTATACTCTTGCTCTTTCTGGCTAAGAGTGACATGCATTTTAGACTCGTACCTTATGGAACATTTTGACCTAAAGATTTAGCTCTAATTTAAAGAGCTTTATAATGTATATTTTAGGCTCGTGCTCGAAAAACATTTCAACTTGCAGATTTAGCTCAAGTTTGAAGAGCTTTATGGTATATAGTTTAGGCTCGTGTCTCAAAAAGTGTTTCAATTTGAAGAGCTTCGTGACATACAATTTTGAGGAGCATTTCAATTTGACGGTTTAAGTCAAATTTGACGAGATTTGTGATATTCAAGTTAAGCTCGTGTTTTAAGGAGCATTGAACTCGAAGATTTAACTCAAATTGTAAGAGCTTTGTGACATACAATTTATGCTTATGTTTTGAGAAGCATTTCAACTAAAGTTTTAGTGTAAATTTAATGATTTCTACGATATACAATTTAATGTCATGTTTTGAGGAGGATCTTAAATTGAATATTTACCTCAAATTTGAAAAGTTTTGTGATATGCACGTTAGATCATGCATATAGAGGCATTGTAATTTCTAGTTTAAGCTAGCGCGGTTAAGAGCATTATAACTTGTATTTTAAGATCGTGTATTAAGGAGAATTGTAGCTTGCAGTTTAACATTCGCATTAAGAAGAATTTAAATATACATTGACTCTTCAAAGTCATCTTCAAATGCAACCCTGTCCCCACTTTGGAGTTCTTCTATATCTTCATCTTCATGAGGTTCATAGACAAGAAATCGTTGATCTTCTCTTAAAGTCATGTTTAATTTCATGTCATGTGCACGAGTTTCCAACTCTTTGAATGTATTGAGATTTAATCCTTGCATGATGTAGTGAATACCTCAATTCATGCCTTGGATGCAAATTTTAATGTTAGAAGTTTCACTAAGGTGATCTTTGCAGTTGAGACTAAAACTTCTCCAGCGATTAATAAAGTCTCCAACTAGCTCATCTTTACCTTGGTGAGGTTTGTAAGTTTAATCATACTAACAACGCATCTTCTGCTATAGAAATGATTGATGAACTCTTACTCTAACTGCTCCCAACAATTTATAGAATTTGGTTTGAGATCTATACATCAATCAAATTATTTTTGAGAGATTGAGCAAATTCTTTAACGAGATAATTACCATATGTCCCAACATCATTGCAAGTTTTGGTAAAGCTACATGTTGTTTGAGATTTCCTTTGCCATCAAATTGTTGAAACTTAGGAGGTTGATAGCCTCAAGAACTTTCAAGTTATCAATATTTTGTGTGTATGTGTTTGCATATGTGGGAGAATATTTGGATGGAGACTCAATTTGTATTTGATAGCCTCTATGATAAATTCCTTCAATTGATCAATGGGAATCAAACCTCTATCGAAGAAATGAATCTCTTTAATCTTTGTTTGCTTTATGCAAGAATCTCCTTCGTCTTGAATTCTAGGAAGCTTCAAAAATTCTTGATGTACAATTTCAAAAACTAAAATAGCTAGAAGAAGCTTAGTAGTTAAAATAGTCATTTTGGGAAATAATGAAAAATCTGCAAAATTGTTCAAGTTAGGAAAGTGAGTTTTTTGTCATTTTCAAACGACCATAACTTCTAGCTCAGGATGAGTAAAAGGTAATTTTAGATATGGTTGAAAAGATCGTTCCAAGATATTTCCAAAACCGCCAAGTTTGCGCGATTTCGTGTTTGTATGAATGAGTTATGCCCTTTAGAAGTTGGGCTGTTGGATTAAGGAAATGTCCAAATCCGAATTTTGAAAAGGTAGTTTGGTCTTTTCCTTACCCAATTGTTTTATTTCGGTTTTGGTCAATAAACTGGGGTCTAAACTGATCTTAGTCTGTTCACACTTTTACCAAAAAGGAGAAGAAGAAAGATTCGCCAATATCGTTCTAGTTTGATCGTGGATTTCGTCGGGGGTGATCCTTACAAGGTATGTGAGGCTTCCATAAGGTTGGAGTCTTTCTCCCACGTGCCAAAATATTTATTTCAGTTTGGATTCATCTTAAAAGTATTTGAGTATTGATGGTATTGTTACATTTTCTTGATTTCATATGTTATTCTTTAATTGCCGGAGTTTAGAGAACCCACAGTCCCCATAAACCATGTAGCCATCATGTAGAAAAGGGTCATACATTTTAGATGAACTCTTTTCACAATATACTAGTGGATCCATTAGGCAGTTCATTTCTTATACCTTTGGCCGGGTATATAATGTGTTGGAGCGTGAGGTAAATTATTGTATCATCACTATAACTCTTAAGTGATGGTTGTCGGTTAGAGAAACTCCCAAAGTATTAATTGCATGGTTCCTCAAGGGGCTCTGTTAGTACGAATGGAGGTATGAGACTTCATTCATGCATTGCACATGCAGACATTGACAGGAAGCATGTTATGTCAGAGTTACTTTGTACTTTTACATGCATCTCAGAGTTATTTTTATCTTTGAATACAGATAGAGTTGAGAACCATATTTTAAATAGTTTTTATTTATAATGCACATGTCATGAAACTGCCTCATATTGAAATGAGTTAGTTAAGTATTCATGAGTTGAGAAGAGCTAAGGTAACTGTTTCTTTAAGAATCTCTTTGAAGCCATTGCTATTTTAGATTCCAACTGGTATACTCGTACATAAAATGTATTGATGCTAGTTGGCCTGCATCATATTATGATGCAAAAGCAGGTAACTAGGATCGGCATTCCAGCGCATCGTTGATCCAGTGAGCAGTTCAGAGTCTGTTGGTGAGCCTCCTTGCATTCCGGAGGATCCATTTTCATTGTTTGCTCCTTTAGTTCATTGGGATGTTGTGGGGTCTGTCCCAACATACCTCTAATTATTTGATGCAAACATTCCCAGTTATTTTATTATTCAGTTTAATTAAATTCTTTGATCATTATAAGTATGATTGTTTTCATCCGCTGAGTTATGTAAGCCAGATCAAGGGTCTGCTCTAGGCCAACAATGGTCATCTAGTGCCAGTCCCGCCCAGGGTGCTGACTCGGGGCGCGAAAAACTTGGTAGATCATAAAGTTCAAGAGTTTTATAAAGTCTATGAAGACATGTATGTAGAATCCTAGTTATCTGTGTGAAGCGCACCACATCTATAATTACGAGTCTGCAACATTTAGAAATTCCTTCATATCTTTCATACTCATTGCGTGCATTAGAGTTTGATCTCTAAATAATTTCCTTCTAATTTGTGCCAGAGCTTTTTTTCGAAGAATCATGCCTCCACGAAGATCAGTCAAGAGGTCGTCTAACTAGAGGGAATGTTGAGAAACAAGAGTTACTTAATGCATCTGAAGTGTAACCTCAAGGAGAAAATCACCATGCTGAATTCCATGATACTATTCGAACGTTAAGTCGAGTTGCGACTTATCAAGTTGGACAAAGAGGTAATTGACAGGAAATGGCTGATACTTAAAGGATTTGTGAGCTTTTAGGGAAACATTCACCAAGCTTCAAAGGTTCAAGTGTTGCAGAAGATCCAAAGAACTTTTTTGAAGTACTTCATAAGATTTTTGAGATATTACATGTTGTTGATACTGAGAGGGTGGACTAGATGCATACCAATTGAAGGGTATCACTAGAGTCCAGTTCGACTAGTGGAAAAGTAAAAGGGATGAGGATGAACCATCAGGTTGTGTTTGAGAATTCTCTCATGAGATGTTTCACACCCTGTGAGTTGCGAGAGGCAACGATAAGAGTGTTTCTAACCATTAATCTAGAGTCTATGAGTGTTCATGAGTACATTATGAAGTTTGCACCCCTTTCCTAGTATGCTCAGGATATGGTTGTAGACATGAGGAGAAGGATTAGTTTATTTGTTGCTGGGTTGTCTCGTCAGTCAAGCAAGGAAGGCAAGGCAACAATGTTGATAGGGGATGTAGACCACAACAAGACTAATGATCCATGTGCAACAAGTTGAGGAGGATAAGCTGAAGGATAGAGAAGAGTTTAAGAATAAGAGGGTTAAGACATCAGGCAATGATTTCAGGTAGCAAATGAGTAGTATAAACTGGTCTTTCCTCCAATTGAAATAGAAGGGACTTCTTCACCATCTGATAGTGCCCCTGCACCCAGAAACAAAGGTGAGAATAATGGATGGAGCTCACAACAGTTCAAAGCTAGACAAACTAAGTTTCAAGGTAGTGAGGCTCAAGGAGGTAACTAGGCTCCTAAATATGGTAGGTGTGATAGAATCCACTCAGGTATTTGTCGTGAGGTCTAGATGGGTTGTTTCAAGTGTGGTCAGAATGGGATTTCATGCAAGAGTGTCCAAATAAATGCAAGGAAATGGTACTGGTGGAGGAACAAACCGCTTGTATGCTATCAAAAATCGCCAAAAGCAAAAGGAATTACCAGATTTTGTCACTGATATGTTTCAAGTCTTTGACTTTATTGTTTATGCATTGCTAGACCCAGGAGAGAGTTTATATTTTGTAATTCCATATGTTGCTATGAATATTGATATTATTCCGTAGAAACTTAGTGAACCACTTAGTGTTTCTACACTGTTGGTGAGAGTCTATTTTTATTGTCCTTATTCCATCAATAACAAGAGTACCATGATTGATCTAATTGAGTTAGACATGGTAGATTTCGATGTCATTCTTGGTATGGACTGGATTCATGATTGTTATGGCTCAGTTGATTCTAGGACTCGAGTAGTAAAGTTTCAGTTTCAAAATGAGTCATTCTTAGAGTGGAAAAGTAGTTCAGCAGTGCCTAAGGGTCATTTCATTTCTTACCTTGAGGCAAGGAAGTTACTTTCTAAAGGTTGTGTTTATAACTTATTCTGAGTTAATGACACAAGTGCTGAGCTACCTCTTATTCAATCAGTTTCAGTGGTAAAAGAGTTTCCAGAAGTCTTTCCAGATGATCTTTCCAGAGTTGATCTTGAGAGAGAGATGGGCTTCAGTATAGATCTTCTCCTGGATACTCATCGTATATCTTTTCCAATATATAGAATGACACCAGTAGAGTTGAAAAAGTTAGAGAAGTTTGACCTTTTAGAGAAAGGTTTTATTCAACCAAGTATCTCACCTTGTGGCGCTCCAGTCTTCTTTGTGAGAAAGAAAAATGATTCCCTTAGGATGTGTATAGACTATTGTTAATTGAATAAGGTAACAATCATGAATAAATATCTTCTTTCAAGGATTGATGATTTCTTTGATAAGCTTCAGAATGCTTGTTATTGCTCGAAAATTGACCTCAAATCAGGCTATCATTAGTTAAGAGTGAGGGCATGTGATATTCCAAAGACAACTTTCATAACAGATTTGGGAATTATGAGTTTTGGTCATGTCCTTTGGTTTGACAAACGCACTAGAAACATTCATGGATCTTATGAATAGAGTCTTCAAACCTTATTTAGATATGTTTGTTATCATCTTCATTGATGACATATATACTAATCTATTCAAGGAATGAAGAAGATCATGCTAGTAATCTCAGAATAGTTCTTCAGACTTTCAAAGACAGAGAGTTATATGTCGAGTTCTCTAAGTGTGAGTTGTGGCTTGAGTCCGTGGCTTTCTTGGGCCACATAGTTTTTGGTAATGGGATTAGAGTTTGTTTGGGTTGTGTTCTAAGGCAGAATGACAAAGTTATAGCTTATGCCTCTAGACAGTTGGGAGTTCACGAGAAGAATTATCCAATTCATGACTTCGAGTTAGCTATTGTAGTATTCGTTTTGAAAATGGGGCATCTTTATCTTGATGGTGTTCATGTGGATTCATCGATTAGAAGAGTTCTTAGTTACAAATATTTTTATCTTAGATAAAGAGAATGGTTAGAGTTATTAAAAGAATATGACATGAATATTCTTTACCATCTAAGTAAGACTAATGTGGTTGTTGGTTCCTTGAGCAGGTTGTCTATGGGTAGTACCGTCCATTTTGATGAATGTAAGAAAGAGTTAGCAAAAGTGGTGCATTGATGAACCTGATAAAGAGTTCTAATAATTAGTCCCACAAAAGGAGGAACATGTTTAAAAGTGAGGATAAATCATCATTAGTGTCACAAGTAAAGAGAAAGCAAGACAAAGACCCTATCTTGCTTGAATAAAAGGTAGAGGTTCATAAGCAAAAAAGTGATGACTTTTGAACAAGAGGGAGATGATCTATAGAAGATATGTTGTGTGTACCAATGGTAGACGATTGACTTACTTTAAAGTTTCACCCACGAAGGGTATTGTAATATTTGGTAAGAAGGGGGAACTCAGCCCCCAATATATGGGTCCTTACATAATATCCAAGAGGATTGGCAATATAGTTTATGTGTTAAAGCTACCACTAGGGTTAGTAGGAGTCCATTCGGTGTTCTATATCTCCATGTTGAAGAAGTGCATGGGAGATACTTAACCTATGATACCAACTGAGGATATTGGTATCAAGGATAACATAGATTATGAAGAGATTCCGACTGAGATTTTAGATCACCAAGTTTCCAAGTTGAGGACAAAAGAAGTTGCATCAGTAAAAGTCGTTTGGAGGAACCAATTTTTTGAACAAGCTATTTGGGAAGATCCAGAAGATATGAAAAAATGATATCATCACCTCTTTGAATCCGAAAAAAATTTCTGACTAATGTACTAATGTTCTTTTAGTACCCCTTAAATTATGAGTGAGCATGTTGGTTGTTTGCATTAGCCTGTAGGGTGTTTGAACTAGATGTGACACCTGTATCCTAGTTAAAGCAATCTAATTCGAGGAAGAATGTTCCCAAGGGGGAGATATTGTAACATCGCGCAAATGGAGACAACTAGAAAGAATATTAGAAGTTAAAATAGTAATTTTTGGAAAGAATGAAAAATCTAGAAAATTATTTAAGTGAGGAAAAGTGAGTTTTTGGTCGTTTTCAAACGTTTTTAACTTCTATCTCAGGATGATTTAGAGGTACTTCTAGATATGATTCGTGAGCGATCTTTCTAACACCACTAAGTTTGCACAATCTCGAGTTTGTATGAGTGAGTTATGCCCTTTTGAAGTTGGGTTGTTGCATTACAGAAATGTCCAAATCCGAATTTTGAAAGGGTAGTTTGGTCTTTTCCTTACCCAATTGTTTTAATTTTGTTATTGGGTAATTAATTGGGGTCTAAACTGATCTTAGTCAGTTTACACTTTTACCAAAAAGGTTAGGGTTTTGAGAGAAGAGAAAATACAAAGAGGAAAGAAGTGAAGAAGCAAGATTCGCCAAGATAGTTCTAGCCTGATAGTGGATTTCGTCAGGGGTGATCCCTACCAGGTATGTGAGGCTTCCATAAAGTTGATATCATTCTCCCACGTTCCAAATATATTTATTTTAGTTTGGATTAATCCTAAAAGTATTTGAATATTGATGATCTTGATACCCTTTCTTGATTTCATATGTTATTCTTGAATTGCTTGAGTTTAGAGAACCCACAACCCCCATAAACCATGTCGCCACCATGGGTAGAAAATGTTCACACTTTTTCGATGAACCCTTTTCACAATATACTAGTGGATCCATTAGAAAATTCATGTCTTATAACTTTGTCCGGGTATATAATGTGTTGGAAGAGTGAGGTAGATTGTTTTATCATCATCATAGCTCTTAAGTGATGGTTGTCGGCTAGAAAAACTCCCATAGTATTAATTGCATGGTTCCTCAAGGGTTCTGCTAGTATGAATGGGGTATGAGACTTTATTCATGCATTGCACAAGTAGATTTTTATAGGAAACGTGGTATGTCTTTTATTATGATTATGAATTGACATCAATTTATTTTGTACTTTTACTTACATCTCATAGTTGTTTTTATCTTTGTATACACACAGAGTTGAGAACCATGTTTTAAATAGTTTTTATTTATAATGCACATGTTTTTAAACTGCGTTATATTGAAATGAGTTAGTTAAGTATTCATGAGTTGAGAAGAGCTAAGGTAAGTGTTTCTTTCAGAATCATCTTCAAGCCTATGTTTTTTAGCATTTCAATTGGCATACTTGTACATTCATTATATTGATGCCAGTTGGCCTTCATCGTATTATGATGCAGATGTAGGTAACTAGGATCGCCATTCCAATGCATCGTTGATCCAGTGAGCAGTTCAGAGTCTGTTAGTGAGCCTCCTTGCATCCGAATGATCCATTTTCATTGTTTTTTAGTTTAGTTCATTAGGATGTTGTGGGGTCTATCCCAACATCCCTCTTAGTTATTAGAGGCTTCATAAATACTCAGTCAAATGTTATTTCATTCGTCACCATTTTGTTATTGACTTATGTTCAGATTTGAGTTGCCATTTTGGCCAAATTGAATGTTTGAATCTTTAAAATATTCACAGTTATTTTATTATTCAGTTTAATTAAGTTCTTTGATCATTATAAGTATGATTTTTGTCTTTTGCTGAGTTAAGTAATCCAGACCAAGGGTCCGCTCGAGTCCATCAATGGTTATCGAGTGCCAGTCCCGCCAGAGTGTAGGCTGGGGGTGCAACAAACTTGGTATTAGAGCACATATTTCAAGAGTCCTATGGAGTCTATGAAGCTGTGTCAGTAGATTCTTAATTATCAATGTGAAGCGTGCCACATCTATAATTATGAGGTTACAACATTAAGGAATTTCTTTATTTCTTTCTTACTAACTTCGTGCATTGAAGTTTGATCTTTAAGAATTTCTTTCTAATTTATGCTTGTGCGTATTTTAAGAGAATTATTCCTGCACGAAGAGAAGTCAGAGGTCTTCTAACTAGAAGGAATGTTGAGGAACAAGATTTACCTAATGCACCTGAAGTGCAACGTCAAAGAGAAATTATCCATTCTGAATTCCGTGAGACTATTCGGATGTTAAGTCAAGTTGTGACTCATCAAGTTGAACAGAGAGGTAATCGACAAGAAGTGGCTGATACTTTAAGGATCCGTGAGTTTTTAGGGATGAATCTAGCAAGCTTCACAAGTTCAACTGTCGTAGAGGATCCAAAGAACTTTGTTGAAGTACTTCATAAGTTATATTGAGATATTATATGTTTTTGATACTGAGAGGGTGGAACTAGCTGCATACCACTTGAAGGGTATTACTAGAGTCTGGTTCAACCAATGGAAAATGAATAGGGCTGAGCATGCATCATCGAGCTGTGTTTGAGAATGATCTCATGAGATATTTCGTTCCCCGTAAGTTGTGAGAGTGTAACGCTTAATCTGGAGTCTACGAGTGTTCATGAGTACAGTCTGAAGTTCGCACAACTTGGAGATGGTTGTTGACATGAGGAGCATGATTAGTTTATTTGTTGCTGGGTTGTCTCGTCAGTCAAGTAAGCAAGGCAAGACAACAGTGTTGATATGGGATATGTACATAACAAGGCTAATGATCTATCTGCAACAATCTGAAGAGGATAAGTTGAAGGACATAGAAGGGTTTAAGAATGAGAGGGTTAAGAAATCAGGCAACGAGTTCAGGCATCAAAAGAGTAATACGGACTGGTCTTCCCTCCAACAGAAATTGAAGGTACCCGCTTCACCATCTACTAGTGCCCCTGCACCTAGAAACAAAGGAGAGCGTAACGGCTGGAGTTTGCAACACTTCAGAGCTAGAACTACCGAGTCTCAAGGTAGCAAGGCACAAGGAGGTAAGTGGGCTCCTACATGTTCTAGGTGTGTAGAACCATCATACTTCCAAACTTATACGTCAATTAAAAGTGTAAACGACCGCTATCAATATACAGAATTCAAGAGGATTTAAGGTCGATCCTACAGAGAATTTCTTTATATATAATGTTTTACTATCGCCTTTATCTGATTGAGGTTACTATCTCCTAATAAATTTAGACAAAAAAATAAAATTGGGTATGAAAGACAAGTACTAATTTCTAAACCTTAAGATCAAAATTAACTAGTCTGATGCATAAATTACAACTATATATGAATTGCTCAGTTAATTAAGAGAAACCAGGTTAGTGTTCACTATGACGACGACTATGAAAATCTTCTCCAATCTGAGTTTCAAGCAATTATAAATTCACAAAACTCAGCGGTTAAGCTTTATCTAACGCTTCTCAGCCTTCTTAAATAATGATCACTTATATTCTCTCAAACTAAAAATGATTCTTGCATTAAGAACTCGCTTATATGAACATGAAGTTAAAGTTATCTTCTCTCAAACTCTAGAATTAACCTGAATTTCGTAAGTAGATTTTTGCTTTTTCCTAACAAATTTTTTTTCTCGAACAAACACTTGATACAAGCTCGTCAAAAGCGTGCACTCGTTAAGCTAGATTATGATCGAAAGCTTGAACTTACAACCTGTATACAAAGAATGCTCTACACTCGTTTTGTAGAATCAGATTCACAACATCATCATAGATCCTACACACCTGGTCAAAATATTTAGTGCCTCATAATTCCACGTATATAGCAATTAACATGAAGTGAGAACATTGTTCTAAATACTTACGAAGTAAATTTGCAACTCAAAACCACGTTGACAATCAAAGAACCAAACTACTTCGTTACAAAGTGATTCAAAACATAGAAACTCAAAAACCATCGAGTTCTGTCATCTCATCTTTTGTCAAAGTTGAATCATAATAATAATGATTTCGAAACGATCTAAATAAAACCCAACAAAATGTTAAAAAAACCTAATAAAACTAGATTTGCATTGCCAACCTCCTTCACGGCCACCATCACGTCCCGTGAGAGGCTTCACATTCGTGAAGCCTACCGTGGTCTTCCCTTAAGTATCCCAAGATTGGGTCTTATTATTAGATTTCTCATCACGACGGACTATCTTACGTACTGTAAAGGAGACCACTATCCATGAATTTGTCTATGGTCTTGTCTTAAACTTTCCAAAACCTGGACTTTCAACTTGTTCTCTAGACTCTTGTTCACGAGCTGGACCACGGACCATCAAAGTGATCACGGTAGGTAAAGTTTTTCATAGTCTTGCCTTCATATATCCCAAAACTTGGACTTTCAACATGTTTTCTGGAATCTTGTTCACGAGCTTGACAACGGACCGTCAAAATGGTCACGGTTCGTGAAGTTGTCCATGGTCTCCACTTCAACTTTCCAAACTCTGAAATTTCACCCTACTCTCTGGAATCTTGTTCACGAGCTGGGCCACGGACCGTTAAAGTGGTCGTGGTCCGTGAACGTGTCCGTGATCTTCACTTCAACTTTCTTAAATGTGGGTCTTCAACGTCTAGCTACTGCAATTATCTTTTGCGATTAATATCACGGTCCGTGAAATAGATTGCGGACCGTCATGATGGCCGTAATTTTTACTTCTTTTATTTTTTTCCCAATATCTGCCTAACTCTTCCTACTTCGTCAACGAACACTTCAAATCATACAAAATACACTCGATTCTAGAATTAGTTCCTTGTTTCTAAGCGTTAAATGTGCCTGGATATCACGGTACATCAACACCTTAACTTAGAATCATTACTTGTACTCAAGTAATGAGACCAACAATCCACATACTTCTCAAAATCGTATCAAATCGTTGAAACTATGCAACAGCTATTTTCAGCACATTTTGTATCCCAATTCCGTAAATATAAAATGTAAAGATCTATATATGACATCTCATTACTAATAGTAAATCATGCCTATGTCTGTGAGTCATCAGCTTACTTAATCCACTCTCAAATGCAACCACAATATACTTACACCAATGAAGTCCCTCGCTCAGAATGGTTGGGACTAAGTACTACTCTCACTTTCTCAAAGAATTTCTAGCACTAACAGCAACTACTATAGGCTTGCCCTCGTTTTCTACACTCTATCTTTTAGAAAATTGGAATAGGATCACTGCAGGGCTTTTATTGGGTTGTAACATAGGCTTGGGGCTAGGGAAAGGATATTTGGATGTTTGGATTCGTGAGTGACTAGTCCCTTGGTTTCCCAAAGTTTTGTTTTCACAATTGTTATTATAACTAAATCTTTTATTTTCATTCTTTCTTTCATCCCAACAACCACATCATTTTTTTAATTTATATTTTTTCTATTTTTTTCTTTCTTCCTTATTTTTTTTATAAACACCACTTTGCATTTCAGTTTTCTGGTTGAACTATCTTTTTCTTGTTCGGGTTGCACTCACCCTCAACTTAGGCTTTTAGCCTGAGTTGTGACAACGTATCTTTGGGTAAATCAAGGTTGTGAACAGTTTGAGTGAGAATAAAAATCTATTCCAAGTTCATAATGGGTTCAAGTGGTAAGATTTTTATTTGTTTTTTTTTTGTTCTGGCTTTTACTGGACTGTAAGAAACATGGCCTACTAATCCTTTCCGATCCAACTTTTCTCAGTTTCAAGCAAGATTACTTAGGCAAGTTCTAGTTTTTGCTCATAGTGCTAGACATCAATCAACCCTCACACACTTACACATGATTGCGTTATCAAGTTTCTTAGTTTACCAATTTATCATTCAAACTTAGCAATATTCAACAAGTTGGTATCTAAAATGTCATATAAAGATCCTAATCGTCAAACCCATGTTTAGAATCAGTTATTCATTTTCTTTACTGATTGGCTGCTGCATATATCAACGTATTTGATACAACAAAAAACTCAACAGACAGAGACAACCTCCATTTTCTAATAGATATGGAAGGTTTCTCAACCACCCCCTCCCCACAATAACGAACTTTGCCCTCAAAGTCGTTATAGAATGATATACATAAAAAGGCTATGAGGAGAGGTCATACCTACGACGCTTTAGGCGCTGGTATTTGGCTTAGGGATGGCACCCTTATCAGCAGGTACTTGCTCAGAACGGAGTAGTGTAGTGGGTACATCAGACACCTCAGTGATGGGTGCTGTAACTTCAATGTGGGAAGGTGCTCCACTCCCACACACGCTAGCTATCATGGGTTCTAGTTGTTCTTTTTTACAGGTTGCTCATTCCTTCTCCAACTTCCGGGACTCTTTGCAAGCTTTCTTTTCTGCTTTTTGTGCCTCTAGTATTGTGTCAAGTGGATTTTCCTCTTCAAGGTCACTAGCCTTATGCTTTCTCTTTTTAGATTTAGTGGGTGGTAATTATCACCAAATTTCATCAAGGGATTGGACTGAAGGTGCATGATTTAACATCTGCATCAATGACTCAGGTAATCCAGGAGCGGGAAGCTGTACAAGCTGCTTGGATAAATTAGCAATCTGAGATCGCATTTCAGCCTACTGTGCTTTGAGTTCATCGGTATCTGTCTGACTGGCAGCCTTGAATCGGTTTTGCACCAATTTTTCTATACTATCCTATCTTTATTTGAGCCACCCCAACTCTTTCCGGACCTCATTAGTGATCTTCTTCTTGGCAGCAGACACTTTGGTCTCAATCATTTGAGGCATCCCGCGAACTATGTCGTGTGCTAACGCCCTAATTTGGTGCTGATCTGCAGTTAATTCTTCAATAATAATTATAGGGTCAGTCACAAAATTACGTGAAGGTTGAGCAATGGAGGTCTACTATGGTGTTTTTGTGGCAGTTTAAGATGACTCTCCTTGCTCGGGTACTCTGCCAGCCTGCGACATTTCTAATGGAATCTATGGAGATTTACGACCAAACAGGTGGTTTGCAAAATCTTTTATCCTAGACACATGTATGATTGTGGTGCCTCACGCCATCAATCAACCAATATGTTGGGAGGAATCTCTGCTTGGGCACATAATTTCCCTATCAGACAAGGGAAGAGAAATGTCGCCCTCTCATTTCGAGTCCTTTCTCTCATTTCAGTTGTATGATCCTCCTTGTATTTACTAGGTAACCACTCTATAGGCAAGCTACTAGTGAAGCTAGGAAAGGAAAATTGTGTTGTCATTTGTTGTTGGCTGCTACTGAGCCTAAACAACAGCCCACCACACCTAGGCCAGAAAAGTCAGTGTAGCCTTAGTAATGGTTAGTGGCATAATGGTGACCCAACTTGCATTTTCTCCATCTATGGAAATCTGATGGGCGATCCAACGTAACACCCTTTCTCGAGAAGTCTGATCATCCATGTTTGCTGCATTATTAACCTCATGGTGTTTCCCTTCAAAGAGTCCCACTGATGATGGAGTCAAGGGGACCTAGTGTAGTATCAAAATCCTTCTGTCCTTGTTTTGTGGTTTCAGTTGCAACAACAAGATTCATCAGAGTGGCTGAATATGTTGTGTAAAACTCCTTTGTCAGGTGACTAGATCAATCTCCCGGTGCATTATCCATCCATTAAAACTTGTGAAATTGAAAAGTCCGGAAAATATCCAGAAATGCCTTAATGTCACTGATAACCACCCTAAACTCAGGAAAAAAATAACATGATCCTTGAAGCTGGCCGTCTTTTTCACAATTCCTCTATGGAAGAATTCTTTTGTTCAATTCACAGTCCACATAGAACGGTAGCATTGAATGAGTTGTTCCCGTCGATCTGGATGAGGTTCCTGAGCGTCACATACCGCACAATGGTCTCTTCATCCGTGAGTATCTCATCAAGCTCTCTCTAATGAGAATCTACTTAAGCTGCTATTGCAGGTTCTATAAGTGTTGCCAAAGACGAGGTGTGAGAGTCCGTATGAGAATTTCCTTCAGCTACAACACTGTCCCCTCATTTATCATTCACATTGTCAGAAGAGTTATCATCATTACGACTACTTTTAGTAGAATGATAGTGACTGCTAGCATTTGCATCATTCTCACAATCACTGCCCTCTTCTTTAGACTGATAGGGAGTAATATAGAGTATGCACCTTTCGACTTGTGATGTAGTAGTCCGAGGTGAATGTTGTGCTGGAGTGACATTAAAGTGAACCTCAGACCCACTAGCTTTAGATGCGACATGTCCCTCAGATTGGGAAGCCGTAGGGTGAGGGGGCAGACCTGTTGGCATTCTTCATTCTTGGTCGTTGTGGCATTCTACCTGTAGACATTACGATTCTTAGCATGAGTGCAAATAAGTGACACACTATCGGGTACTTACACTTCCCTGTGTTTAACATCATTGTGATGCCTTGCCTTAAGAATGACGTCACCTAATCTATCATCGTGAAGGCTCACGGGATCATTAAAAAATAATATGAAATACTGGAAATAGAGTAACAAAATAAAAGAAAAGAAAAACTTAAAGTAATGTTCACGACTCCTTTCACGGGCCTGGAGTGAACCACAGACCATGAAGTCCTCCATGAAAGTGGAGGCAGAATCAATGCATAAGGTTTCCCTCTGCATTATTTGATACAACATGTTTAGAGACTCGTTCACGGTCCATGGAGTTAACCACGGGCCGTGATCTTGTCCGTGAACTCACTTTACCGCGCATTGTCCACGACAAGGTTCACGGTATGTAGACACTTCTAAGATTCGCTAGATCACCATGCATCAACTTCAGGCCAATGATACCTCTATTCCAATGTAAACCACACATTCCACCATTCTTGAACTTAAAACCAACACTAAACAAGTATCATCGTTTAACCCCCCCTTTTGATCTACCATAACCTTAACTGAAAGTCAATTAAACAGGTTTCAACCACAATAACACCAAGGTAGTCAATTCTAACTTCAATATCTTCCCATTACTACCATATTTAACCAATAACAAACGATTATAGAAGAAAATTTAAGACCAAAATTGAAAATTAAATACTTGAAATTCTACTTACTTGGGGGAATCTTACACTTCACACTTAGCAATTTCCATGTAGGGTTCCTGACAAAATCACACGACTCAAACTACTTAGTGAGTGGAGTTTGGTTGGAGTGGAGGGGAGGAACCGTTACAAAGAAGATAACGGAAGGAAAAAAAGAAGAAAAAAGAAAAGAACATGATGTTGGACCTAAATACATCACAAAATTAGGACGGTCCAGTCGCAGGTCGGGTTAAGTTTATTACATTTTTTTAACAACAGACTGTGAAATCTCCCGTGAAAGGCATCATAGACTGTAAACCTTCTCGTGGAAATAACTTGTTGATGATACTTACCTATGATAGATGACGAACCGTGAAGTTTCCCATAAAAAGTTTCATGGTCCGTAAGCCTGCGCCTAGAAAATACTTTGACTCATTCAGTTTCACCTAAGATTCTTGATAGGTTAGAGGGTCCGTATACATTACTACGGACTGTGAACCCTTCTATGAACCTTTTTAGTTGCTTTCCAGTAGCCTCTTTGTATGATCATCAACTAGAAGGACCGTGAAAGAGCCCATAAAATGCACCACGGTTCGTGAAGTCCTCCGACAAATGCAAATTACACCAGTTTTCTGCAATTTTTTAACTAAACCTTCCTGCACATGTCATCACCCAGTAACTCTGTAAACTAAATAAACAACAAGAAATGCAAAAGTACCTAAATTAAACATCGTGGGTTGCCTCCCAAGCAGCACACAATTTAACGTCGCGGTGCGAGTCAGGTTACTTGATTACTTAGACTTCATCAGGCTGCATTCTTCCATCACTTTAGCCTCTTTCGGGACACCTAGAGAAACCTTGTTTCTTTGTCCATTTACATTAAACTTCTCCCCTTTCTCATTTTCCAGCTCAACAGCTCAAGATTTAAATACTCATGTATCCTTAAAGGGTCCAGACCATTTAGATCTCAATTTCCCCAAAAATAACTGCAATTTGGAATTGAACAGCACCACCAAGTCTTCAATAGAAACTTTGTTTCTTAATGTGTTCATCATGATATCGCTTCATCCTATCCTTGTACAACGCTGATATATCGTAGTCTCTCTCACAAAACTCATCCATCTCATTTATTTGATCTAGTATTAAGTTCGTTGTTTCATTCGAGTTGAGGTTCAACTTCTTCAAAGCCCAAATTGATCATTGCTCAAGCTCGACAGGCAAGTGACATACTTTTCCAAACACCATTTGATATGGAGACATACCAATAAGTGTCTTAAAAGCTATTCGTTATGCCCATAATGCATCATCCAGCTTTCTTGCCCTCTGTCCTGTTAGCATTTACTCCTTTAGCCAAATTTGCCTTGATCTCTTTGTTAGACACTTCCACTTGTCCGCTACTCTGTGGGTGATACAGTGTTGCTACCTTGTGTTGTTTCACCTCATACTTGGTAATAAGCACACTGAACACTTTGTTGTAAAAATGAGAACCACCTTCACTGATAATAACTTTAAGCATTCCAAATCTTGCAAAAATGTTCATCTTTAGGAATGCGACAACGGTCTTTCCGTCATTCTAAAGTAATGCTACAACTTTCACCCATTTGGATACATAGTCCACTGCTACCAGAATATACTTATGTCAATATGAACTCACAAAGTGACCCATGCAATCAATTACCCACACATCAAACAACTCTACTTCCAAAATGGGTGTCATATGCATGTCATGACGCCTCGATATGGCTCCTTATCTTTGACATACATCACAACACCGTACCAATTCAACTGCATCCTGGTGAATAGTTGGACAATAATACCCACACTGAAGCATCTTGTGGGCTGTTCAAGCTCCTCCATGATGCCTACCTACAGGAGATGAATGACAGGCTTCCAGAATATGTAGCATTTCAGCTTCCGGAACACACCGCCTAATTATGTTATCAGCACACATTCTATACAAGTATGACTCATCCCAAAAGTACTTTCCAACATCATAGAAGAACTTTTTCCTTTGATGATATGCAACTGCTCGGGTATCAAATCTCTAACTAAGAAACTAGCAAAATCAGCAATTCAGGGAATTAGATAAAAAAATAGCAGCCAATACTTGTTCATCTCGGAAAACGTCATCTATTTTGGGCTCACTGTGTTCGTTCCTTGCAGCTTCCAATCTGGAAAGGTGATCAGCTACCTGATTTTCACAACCTCTTCTATCATTTACTTCAAAATCGACTTCTTGAAGTAGTAACATCCATCTGATTAACCTTGGTTTTGCATCCTTCTTGGCCATGAGATATCTCAAAGCAGCATGATCTGTGTGCACTATTACCTTGGTTCCCAACAAATATGCTTTGAACTTCTTGAATGTATACACTACATCCAACAATTCCTGCTTAGTGCCTAAGCAATTTCTTTGTGCTCCATTTAGTGACTTACTAGCATAGTAAATCGGATGGAACATCTTAATACTGTTATTTGTAGTTTTGATGATTTGACAAACTTAGGGACCTCATAAAGGTATCGGGTTTCTTACTTGAATATTGCAGGGTTCTTGTTGAGTATTGCAGATGAAACAAACCCAGGGACCTAGTAGAGGTACCAGGCTCTCGTGAGAGTGAGCCAGTCGACTGCCAGCTGGAGATAGTACAGAAAGTAGGTGCACACTTTCCGATGGCGTCAGAAAGTGTGACCTTTCCAACCAATGGCAAAGAAGTTTAGGAAAGGGACTTGTCAATACAAAAGACACTTTCCTAAACACTTTTTGGTAGCTTTTGCAACTTGATAAAAACTTTTCAAGAACTCTTGTAAAGGCTAACAAAAGGGAAAAAGGCAGAATCAAATTCCAAACACAACTGCAACATCTGGAGATTTTCGTCTAGTTGTTTAGGAATTTATTCTCGTGTTCTTGAACTGTAAACCACTCCTGAATCTATAAAGGAATTGGTGTGTTGTGTCAAAAGTCTAGGTTGTCCAGGTGGGATAGCTTAGTGGGTAGATTGTTTTTTCTACTTAGGCTTGTTAAGCAATAGAGGACTATTGCTTAACGGTAAGATTGATAACTCTTTCTTACGTTTGGTGTAATCGTGTTTCGCTTTTGCTTTTGAAGATTAGTGAAAACGATTGAAAATCCTGTGAGACAGGTCGTGGTTTTACTCCCTTAAGCAAGGAGGTTTCCACGTAAAATCATTGTGTTGATTTTACTGCATTTAACTTTCTGTTTTACTCATTAGTGTAGTAAGGGACCTGGTCCATTACTGTTAAGTGAAGGCATACATTCTATCAAGTGGTATCAGAGCAGGCACTCCCTATTTGGTTAACACCAAGGAAGTGATATTGTTCTAGAATGGCTGCTCCACTAAATCTCGAAGAAGGTCAGTCGTCACACAGACCTCCTCGTTTCAATGGACATTTCTACAGTTGGTGGAAAGTTAGAATGCATGACTACCTCATGGCTGAAGACAGCGAGTTATGGGATATCGTACTGGATGGACCATTTGTTCCGATGATGGATGAAAAGGATGGAGAGAAGACTATCACTGTTCCAAAGCCTAGGCAGAAATACGACGAAGCTGACAGGAAAAAGATTGAAAAGGGTTTCAAAGCTAAAACTCTCCTGGTTTGTGGGATAGGACCTGATGAGTATAACAGAGTGTCAGCCTGTGAGTCTGCTAAAGAAATTTGGGATTGCTTGAAGACTGCACATGAAGGAACTGAACAAGTCAAAGAATCTAAGATTGACATGCTTACCTCACAATATGAGAACTTCAAAATGAAGGAAGGAGAAACAATACATGACATGTTCACCAAGCTGTCTTCCATTACAAATGAGCTGCGAAGTCTGGGTGAACCTATAAGCATGACCAAACAAGTCAGGAAAGTGCTTCGAATTCTTCCAAAGTCTTGGGAGAGCAAAGTTGATGCCATTACAGAAGCCAAGGACTTGAAGGTGCTGACTATGGATGCTTTGATTGGTAATCTGAAAACACATGAGATGAATCGAAACTATGATTTGTCAAAGAAGGAAGCCAAGAAGGACAAGTCATTGATGCTAAAGTATAAATCAGATGAAGATTCAAGTGATGATGATGATATGGCATACCTCATTAGTAGATTTCAAAAAATTGTGAGGAGAAACAAAATTTATAAAAAGGGAACTAATGGGACTCGAAATGCTGCTCAAGGTGATACTTGCTACAAGTGTGGAAAATCTGGGCATTTCATCAGAGAGTGTCCTTTGCTTAAGAATGAAAACAAGGAACATCAAAAACACAGGGGTGACAAGGAAAACAGAAGGGACCTGGTACCTGGTAACAGAGATCGTAAAGCTGCTGCTGATATGGTTGTCAAAAGGGCTCTTGCTGCATGGGGGGATTCTTCTAGTGACTCAGAAGATCCTGATGAGCCAAAGGATGTGTCAATGGTTGCTGTGCATGAGGAGGGAACTGTCTTCAATGAAATGTTTGCTCTCATGGCACACACAGAAAATGAAGAAGAAGACAATCAGGTAACTCTTCTTGACATGAAAAATGACTTGGATAAATATTCTCTTAAAAAATTGAGAACCTTGGCAAAAGTCATGTTAGATTCTGTGATAGAGTTAACATCTGAAAGAGATACCATGATTGTTGAACTTGAAATTTTAACTGAAAACAAAGGTCAATTTGAAGACACAATGTCAAGAATGGCGTCTCTAGAGTTAAATAACTCTGAACTTAAGAATCAGTTGTGTCAGTTTACTGAAGAAGCTGAAAAGCTGAATGGAAAGCCAAATGGATTGCAAGCTGAAATTCATGAAAAATTGAAGAACTCTGAGACAAATCTCAGGTTGTCACTTGAAAAGAATAACAAATTAGAACAGGATATTGTGAAACTTAAGGAGGAACTTGAAAAATCTCTTAAGTGGACCAAATCCTCAAAGTTGCTGTCAAATGTGACAAATCAGAGTAATTTTAATAAGAAAGGACTAGGAAGTCTGAACATAAGTCCTCCTTATAATCCTCATAGTAAGTATGTGTTTGTGTCTGACAATCTGTTGTGTTTGCATTGTGGTAAGAATGGACATTTGAAGAATGAGTGTGTTAATTGGAGAAACTCATGTGAAAGATACTCTAATTATGCTGAAAGACAAAATGCACCAAATGAGAGACCTGGTCCTACAGAGCCTGTCTCAACTCACAGATTTTCAAAGAAAAAATCTGTTCATGCTCCTAGGTCTTTTGTTAGAAAGATTCAAAGTCTACCATATTGGACCAAGAACTATCTGATCACTCCTTTGTCTGCCTACTGGGAACTCAAGCTGAAATGGGTTCCCAAGCTTAACAAGTGATTTTTGGTGCAGGTGAGTGAGAGGAGCAGCAGTCAATGTTGGTATATGGATAGTGGCTGCTCTAAACATATGACTGGTGATGTAAAGAACTTCCTCTCACTCAAGACCCTCCAAGGAGGAGGTGTCTCATTTGGTGATGGCAAGAAGGGGTACATTTTGGGAGTTGGCAAAGTAGGAAGATCTCTTGAAGATTCAATTGACAATGTTTACCATGTGGATGGATTGAAGTACAGCTTGCTAAGTGTGTCACAAATCTGTGACAAAGGAAATGAGGTCAAATTTACTTCTGAAAAATGCACTGTGGTGAGTTTGACTACAAACAAGGTAATTCTCACTGCACACAGAAGTAAAAATATGTATGTGGCAAACTTGGAAATCTCTCATGGAGATGACTTAACATGTCTCAGTGCTCAAAATGAAAATGCTGATCTCTGGCATCGTAGGCTGGGACATGTGAGTTCATCTTTATTGAATAAGTTGATTTCAAAGGACCTGGTCCGAGGGTTGCCCAAAATGAAGTTTGCTGAAAATAAAATATGTGAAGCTTGTGTTAAAGGAAAGCAAATCAGATCATCATTCAAGCCCAAGAATCAGGTAACATCATCAAGAACTTTAGAGCTGCTTCACATGGACCTTTGTGGACCCTTGAAGGTTCAAAGCAGAAATGGCAAGAAATACATCTTGGTGATTGTTGATGACTATTCAAGATACACCTGGACGAGATTTTTGAGATCAAAGGCAGATACAGCGGATGAGCTGGTGGTTTTCTTCAAAATGATTCAAACCAAATTGAATCAAGTTGTGTGCAGCATTAGATCTGATCATGGGACAGAGTTTGAAAACTCGACATTGGATAGATTCTGTATGGAAAATGGTACAAGCCACAACTTCTCTGCTCCAAGAACTCCTCAACAAAATGGAGTAGTGGAGAGGAAGAACAGAACCTTGGTGAATATTGCCAGAACTATGATTATTGAATCAAATCTTCCTCAAAGTTTCTGGGCTGAAGCTGTTAACACAGCATGTCATGTTACCAACAGGTGTCTAATAAGAGCTGTGTTGAACAAGACTCCATACGAACTGCTCAACAACAGGAAGCCAATGCTGAACTATCTTAGAGCTTTTGGATGCAGATGCTTTGTGCTGAATAATGGAAAAGATGATCTGGGAAAATTTGATCCCAGAAGTGATGAAGGAGTATTTGTTGGATATTCTTCATCCAGCAAAGCCTACAGAATATTCAACAAACGAACACAATGCATTGAAGAAAGCATTCATGTTGTTTTTGATGAAAATGGAAGCTTGAAGAATGATGGATCAAATGATGATGATGATATACTCAAAATGCTAACATCCAAGAAGATTGAAGGTGCTGAAACTGATGCAGATCAACAACTGAATTATGATTGTGACGATCAGAATCACAGTCCACCTGAAGAGGATGCTGAGGTTGAACAGGATGATAAGGTACCTGGTTCTACTCAAAACTCCAGCCAGAGTACATCAGACTCTCCAGAAGATGACGTCACTCCTGATGAAGAAGATCATGCTGATCTACAAACTCAGTCTGCTGCAAAGTCAGGATGGAAGCATAGTTCATCTCATCCTCTGGATAATCTCATTTCTCCTTTGAATTCTGGAATTCAAACTAGATCAAAAACAAGAAATCTAGTTGCATTCTCAGCATTCATATCATCTATTGAGCCTAAGAATGTTAAAGAAGCATTAGGTGATGCAGACTGGATCAATTCTATGCAAGAAGAACTCCATCAGTTTGAAAGAAGTAAGGTATGGTACCTGGTTCCTCGACCTGAAGGCAGAACTATAATAGGAACTAGGTGGGTATTCAGAAACAAACTTGATGAAAATGGAGTGATTACTAGAAATAAATCCAGGCTGGTGGTGCAAGGATACAATCAAGAAGAAGGAATTGACTATGATGAGACCTTTGCACCTGTTGCCAGAATGGAAGCTATTAGAATCCTAATAGCTTTTGCTGCTTTTATGGGGTTCAAGCTGTATCAAATGGATGTGAAGAGTGCATTTCTGAATGGAGATCTCAAGGAGGAGGTGTATGTCAAGCAACCACCTGGCTTTGAAGATGCAGAGCTGCCAAATCATGTGTTCAGATTGAATAAGGCACTATATGGTCTGAAACAAGCTCCAAGAGCATGGTATGAAAGGTTGTCAAAGTTTCTGCTGAAGAATGGTTTCAAAAGAGGCAAGATAGACAATACTTTGTTCCTATTAAAAAGAGAACAAGAATTGCTTATCATTCAAGTCTATGTGGATGACATAATCTTTGGAGCTACTTCAGAATATCTCTGTGAAGAATTCTCATCACTGATGGGAAGGGAGTTTGAAATGAGTATGATGGGTGAGTTGACATTCTTCCTGGGGCTGCAAATCAAGCAATCATCAAACGGGATTTCAATATGCCAGGAGAAGTATATCAAAGAGCTGCTGAAGAAATTCAATATGGTTGATTCTAAACCTATTGATACTCCTATGGGAACAAATTCCAAGATGATAGTAGAAGAATCTGATCCCCTTGTGAATCAGACAATGTACAGAGGAATCATTGGCTCCTTGTTATATCTAACTGCTAGCAGGCCTGATATTGTGTATAGTGTTGGAATGTGTGCCAGGTTTCAAGCATGTCCTCGTGATTCACACCTGAAGGCTGCAAAACGTATTCTTAGATACTTGAAGAAAACAGGGGACCTGGTTCTCTTCTATCCTGCAGGTGATACTTTTGATTTAGTTGGTTTTGCAGATGCTGATTTTGCAGGCTATCAAGTTGACAGGAAGAGCACCTCTGGAATGGCTCATTTCCTTGGATCATCACTTATCTCTTGGGGTACCAAGAAGCAGAACTCTGTGGCTCTTTCAACTGCTGAAGCTGAATATGTAGCTGCTGCAGCTTGTTGTTCTCAATTATTGTGGATCAGACAACACTTAGAAGATTTTGGAATCCACATCAAAGCAATTCCTCTTATGTGTGACAATACTAGTGCTGTTAGTATGGGAAAGAACCCAGTCCATCATAAGAGAACAAAGCACATTGATGTTAGACATCATTTTTTGAGAGATAATGTTGAGAAGGGAAATATTGTGCTCACATATTGTCCAACGGAGGAACAGATTGCAGACATTTTCACCAAGGCTCTCAGCAAGGATCAATTTGAGAGGAATCGGTTAAAGTTGGGGATGTTGATCTCCAAGTGATGCCTTTAGCCTCAAACAGTGGAACTCCCTTGATGGCTAAAATTGCTGTGCAGGCATCCTTGTGTGAATTTTAAATATTTGAACAAGATCTGTTTTTGTATCTTTAGTAGGTATACTCTCAGTAGGGACCTGCTCAGCAAAAGAAGAGACTAGAACAATTAAGGAATGAAGTTAACTCTATCATGGTACCGGGTACCTGTCCAGGTTAGCATTTTTAAATTAAATTTAAACTGAAAAAATTTGACCGTTGAAAATGCCACGTGTCAGTCATCGGTTACTCTGACCGATCAGTCCAATCGTTTCTCCCTCAAACGACG
Source organism: Solanum pennellii (assembly GCF_001406875.1). Lineage (NCBI taxonomy): Eukaryota > Viridiplantae > Streptophyta > Magnoliopsida > Solanales > Solanaceae > Solanum > Solanum pennellii. Next base: position 42,785,571 of record NC_028642.1, on the reverse strand, counting down.
CATCCAATCAAGGACCTGGCACCCTTTCACTTCTTTTAAAAAAAAAGGGCCTTTTTCTTTTTGAAACTTTCATCCGTCTCTTAACCTTATCTCTCTCTCTTTTATCGAAAAGGCTTATCTATTTCAAAGGCAAAATCTGTCTTCTTCTTTCTCTTTTTGGTTTTCAACGAAATCTTCCAGTATCACAAACATGTCTTCCTCTTCATCTTCTTCTAAACAAATGTTGGACGCTCTTAGTGAAATCGAGCCCCTGGCATTCTATTCTCCAACAACTGCTCAACCCAGACTTCCTCCCCCACCCAGTTCTCCACAAAATACTCCTGATAACCCCTTCTTCTCCATAGATCTAAACACTTCTGCAGTACCTACTGGACCTGGTCCATGTGAAGACATGTTGCCTGACACCATGTTTGAAGGAGATCTACCAAAACATAGAGCTTCCGAGTCTAATATACTGGCAGTGAGTGAGGAGCTAGTGATTGAAAGCCTGGCAATGATGCGAGAAGAGGCCAGATCAGAACACACTGATGTCCTTGAAAGAGAAGAGGTAAGGCCATCTCAACCCATTTTCGATAAAACCCCCGATTTAGGGCGGTACTCCTCTTCCTCTTCATCTGAATCTGCAAGTGAGGAAGCACCACTAAAATGGACGGTTGAGAGTCGAAAAGGGAAGGAAAAGGTCGTGGAGGAGGCTCCTAGGAGACGACCTAATACAAGGTCTGCTGCACAAAAGTTGATGGTAGATGCCTTGAAGGCAAGCGCACGTTCTGCTGCTGCAGTCAGACGTGCACGAACCTTCAAGGTATCAAACTTCAGAATACCGGACGAAAAATTGGTTGAGTTGTCGGGAGAAGAAGCTGAGAAGAAAACTAAGAAAAAGAAGTCAGAAAAGAAAAGGGAACGGGCTACAAGGAAGGTGGAACCATCACAGTCGAAAGGGAAGAAGAGAAAGCAGTCACAGGGACCTGGTCCTCAAGCCAGGAAAGTTGAGAATGTCAACTTGCAGGAAGTAGTTGACAGTCTGAGGAAACAAGCAGTTCTCGCCGGAAGAGTTTTTGATATGGGGATTATAACTCTTCCTGGCATGGATTCTCTGCATGACATGGTGGAGATCCAATCTTGGCTGCACCTGTTCGACAAGAAATCCCCCATCCTCCATGAAGAAGAGGTTCGTGAATTTTACTACAATGTTCAATTCATGGAAGATGGGAGTCTCCTCACACGGGTAAACAATATTGCCATTTCTTTGGATGGGGAGGTGTTGGGCAAAATCCTCAGAGTGCCTACAGAGGGGACCCGGTCCGTGCTGGGCAAAACTTGTTCTTCAGAATTTGCCTCTATGATTTCTAAGACTCCCACAACTAAGGTTGCTGGGATCTATAAGAAAATTATGAAGAGTGAGTATCAGCTGGTCTTCGAGTTTGTCAACAAAGTGGTCCTTCCTCGCACAGAAAAGAGGACACTTGCTACTGCTGCTGACTTGTACGTAATGGAGATGCTGTGCAGCTTTGAGGCTCTGAGTCTTCCTAGTCTCATGATTGAACACATTCACAAAACAGTTATTGAGAGGAAAGGAGTACATGGAATGGGGTATGGATACTTTCTCACTGAAGTATTCAAGCATTTTCGGATTCCTCTTGGTGTTGGAAAGGTGGGGACAGTTAAACAAACTATCTCTGAGCATACCTTGTTTGAATGTGAATGTATTGAAGGCAGAGGCTTACCAAAAAGCAAGATGGCTCAACTTCTTGAGGACCTGGATCAGCTTAAACATGAGATTGAAGAACTCACTGTGCGTTTGAGTAGTAAAGAGGCTGAAATTGCTGTACTCAAAGCAGAGCTGCTTACTGCACAAAGTGAGGGACCTGGTTCTTCAGTTGTACAAGCTCTGGAGAAAGAGAACAAGGAGTTGAAGGCGAAGATAACTGCCCTGCAAGAAAAGGCCATCAAGGATAATGATGCTGCCAATGCACGACTCACTCTTGTTATCCAGTCCCTATCTCAAACTCCCCCCTCTTCCTAAACTGTCAATCAATCCTTCCCTGTGTCTTTTTTTTGTGTGGCTGATCATCGTGTTGATCGATTTTTAGTTTGTCTTTAATGTATTTATGTTATAATGGCATGTTGGTTACTTTACTCCTTTGTTGTTCTCCTCTATTCTTTTGTGATTGCTTTTCCTCTACTGTTTGATTGCTTTTTAGCTTTGATCTTGTTCAGTATTTATGTTGACATCACTGGTTTACTGCATATCTTTTTTATGATGCCAAAAGGGGGAAGTGAAACTGTGAGTAGCTAAATGTTTATTCATGTGAGGAATGTGAGGAATGTAGTGAGGGGAAATATACAGCAAGGGGGAATATACAGTCAGGGGGAATACACTGTGAGGGGCTATATAGCAAGGGGGAACTATGTTGGAGAAGATTTCAGATCATTGTTTGTCATCATCAAAAAGGGGGAAAATGTTATTTGTAGTTTTGATGATTTGACAAACTTAGGGACCTCATAAAGGTACCGGGTTTCTTACTTGAATATTGCAGGGTTCTTGTTGAGTATTGCAGATGAAACAAACCCAGGGACCTAGTAGAGGTACCAGGCTCTCGTGAGAGTGAGCCAGTCGACTGCCAGCTGGAGATAGTACAGAAAGTAGGTGCACACTTCCCGATGGCGTCAGAAAGTGTGACCTTTCCAACCAATGGCAAAGAAGTTTAGGAAAGGGACTTGTCAATACAAAAGACACTTTCCTAAACACTTTTTGATAGATTTTGCAACTTGATAAAAACTTTTCAAGAACTCTTGTAAAGGCTAACAAAAGGGACAAAGGCAGAATCAAATTCCAAACACAACTGCAACATCTGGAGATTTTCGTCTAGTTGTTTAGGAATTTATTCTCGTGTTCTTGAACTGTAAACCACTCCTGAATCTATAAAGGAATTGGTGTGTTGTGTCCAAAGTCTAGGTTGTCCAGGTGGGATAGCTTAGTGGGTAGATTGTTTTTTCTACTTAGGCTTGTTAAGCAATAGAGGACTATTGCTTAACGGTAAGATTGATAACTCTTTTCTTACGTTTGGTGTAATCGTGTTTCGCTTTTGCTTTTGAAGATTAGTGAAAACGATTGAAAATCCTGTGAGACAGGTCGTGGTTTTACTCCCTTAAGCAAGGAGGTTTCCACGTAAAATCATTGTGTTGATTTTACTGCATTTAACTTTCAGTTTTACTCATTAGTGTAGTAAGGGACCTGGTCCATCACTGTTAAGTAAAGGCATACATTCTATCAAATACGCTTTTAACCCAACACAACACCTAATGTAGTTCCACTGGCATCATACATTACTTTAAATGGTTCTGCCTAGTTTGCGCCGGTGATTATAGGTGCTGAGACCAGTTTCTCTTATAGGCATTCAAAAGCTTTTAGGCAGGCCTCATAAAAAATAAATTTCACCTCCTTCTCCAAGAGCTTACACATGGTGTGTGCAACTAGAATCTGACATGTCCTAAAAAGTTCCGAACGCCTTTTACTCATATAGGTGGGGGCAATTTTTCAATCACCTCAATCTTTGCCTTGTCGACCTCAATTCCTTTTATCGACACTTTATGCCTAAGACTATGCCCTCTTTAACTATGAAATGACATTTCTCCCAGTTTAGTACCAGGTTATCTTCCTCACGTCTCTCCAATGCCCTGCTAAGATTCAACAAACAATCGTCAAAAGTATGTCCTCAACCATATCTGAAAAATGGACACCATACACCTTTGAAATGTAGAGTCCGGAGCCTAAAGGGTGAAAAATGTTAACAAAAATTCCAAAATCATATATGAAATTTCTTTTTAACCAAAACGGTAAAATCGCTCATGAAGTAGCGATTTTGTCTGCTTGAAAAAGTAAAATCGCTGCAACAGCAGCGATTTGTTAAATTTGATTTTTTTTTAAAAAAATTAAACAAAATCGCTCCCAAAGGAGCGATTTCCAAACTAAAATTTTCTTTATATAATATGTCGCTGCTGAGGCAGCGACTTAACTTTAATTTTTTTTAAAATTATTTTTTGCTTCTTTTTTTTTTATAAGTTTAAATAATTTTCTCTAAAAAAATCAAATCGCAACGGTTTTTTTATTAAATTTTTTTCTTTTTTTTTAAAAAAATCAAATCTCTAAAAAAGATTTTGATTTAAAATCGCTGCCTTGGCAGCGATTTGATTTTTTTTAAAAAAATTAATTTAACTAAAAACCGCCGCGATTTGATTTTTTTTAAAAAAATTATTTAAACTTTTAAAAAAAAACAAAAAATAATTAAAAAAAATTGAACTAAAGTCGCTGCCTCAGCAGCGACAGAAATATAATAAAAAATATATATATTTTGAAAATCGCTCCTTCGGGAGCGATTTTTTTATTTTTTTTTTAAAATCAAATTTAACAAATCTCTGTTATAGCAGCGATTTTACTTTTTTCGACGAACAAAATCGCTACTTAGTGAGCGATTTTGCTGTTTTAGTTAAAAAAAAGATTCATATACCATTTTGAAATTTTTGTTAACATTTTTCACCCTTTAGGCTTCGAACTCTTGAAATGTAGATGGTGCATTACACAATACAAACGACATGCGTTTAAATGCTAAAGTGTCGTAAGGACACGTAAACATAATCTATTCCTGATTTTCAGAAGCAATGGATATCTGATTGTAACCAGAGTATCCATCTAAGAAGTAGTACCATCCTTTATCTGCTAACCTCTCCAACATTTGGTTCATGAACGACATAGGGAAATGGTCTCTCAAGGTCCATTTGTCCAGCTTCCTGTAGTCCATGCATACTACCCACCCCTTACTATTCCTTGTAGAACTATTTCATTCTTGGAATTTCCACCACAGTCATGCCCCCTATTTTAGCAACATTGCACTGGACTGACCCAGTGACTATGAGAGATCGGGTAAACTACCATAACATCTAACCATTTGATTATTTCCTTTTTCACCACCTCCTGCATTGGTGGTTCAAACTCCTGTGGTGCTAAATACTAGGTATGTAGTCTTCCTCAAGCTGAATTCTGTGTTTGCAAATGGTGCAGGTATTCCAATTATATCGGCAATGGTCCAGCCAATGACTTTTTTAAACCTTTGAAGAACTTTAATCACCTTTTGTATCTATCCTTCATTTAAATTTGCAGCCAATATTACAAGTAAAGTGTTGTTAGTACCTAAAAATACATACTTGAGGTAACTGGGCAACTTTTTCAGCTCCACAACCAGTGGTTCTTCAATGGAGGGTTTAGCTGGAAGATTTGGTCTATTTTTCAAGTCCAAGTCTAATTTCTTGGGAGCATAAAAATGTTCTCCCATACCCTGTAAAGCATTTACAGTTTCTATATAGTCGGCCTGGAAGTCAACATCAAAGTTCATCAACACAGAAACTAATGTTTCAACAACCATCTTCTTTTATATGGGTGACTTCACGTCATTATCAATGATAACTTTAATTGCAGATACCACTTCAATCTCTCGTGGTTATTTCATTGATCTGCATATGTTAAACTTTACCTCCTCTGAATTGAGTCAAAACTTCAAGTCACCTCGCTCAAAATCAACCAAAGATCCTCCCGTAGCTAAAAATGGTCTTCCCTGAATTATGGGAACTTCAAAGTCTACTTCATAATCAAGAATAACAAAATCTGCTGGGAAGATAAATGTATCTAACTTTACCAATATATCACACAAGATTCCCACTAGTCTCTTAATTGACCAATCAGCCATCATCAATCTCATTGCTGTAGGTTTTGGCATTCCAAAACCCAAGTTCTCATAAATGGCTAATGACATCAGATTAATGCTAGCCCCAGATCACATAAAGCTTTTGCAAACTTGATTGACGCAATGGTGCATGGAATAGTAAAAGCACACGGATCTTCTTTTTTCTGAACAAGAGATTTGCTTGCAATGACACTGCAATGATGCACATTATTAGAAAAATCAAGACTTCAACTCTTTTCTTGGTAACCAAGTATTCTATAAACTTGGCATATCCTGGCATTTGTTCAATAGCTTTCACCAGCGGGATGTTTACTGAAAGTTGCTTCACCATATTGATGAATTTTGTAAACTTCCAATATTTAGTTTTCTTTTTGGGTCTTTGAGGGAAAAGAGGATGAGGTCTAGGAATGTACTGCACCGACAATTTTTCCTGGATCTCTTTCTCTTTTTCTTTGTCATGTGTTACTTTGTGATGGATTTCCTCCAATTCGTATACATGTGTACTCTCATCCTCCTCTATACCAGTTTTCTCCTTAACTTGTTCATCGTTGGTACATGCAGATATGTGGTTAAATAACTCCTTATCACTCCTGGTAGTCATGGTCACGTAGTGTCCATCCTTTTTGGGATTTTGAATGGTATCACTTGGTAATAATCCAATATTTCTCTGATTCAGAGATGCTTAGTGTTGTCCCAACTGTTACTCTATTTGTGTAATAGAGGTGGTGTGAGAATCTACTAACTAACTCGTGCTCGAAAAATCACCCCTCATTTCCATGGCTCATGTATCTGTCGATTCAACCTTTTGAAGCACCTTAGCCATCACGTCTTCCATCTTAGATCTGCTGGAACTACCATTTTTTCGTTCTCTACTACCTGGGGGCACATACACATCACTACGATCATTTCTATACCCAACTTAGTTTTGCCAGTTTCCTTGCTCTCTGTTTGGAGGTCTATCATACTGACCATCTCTAGCGTAGTTCCGACCCACATTTCTATAATTATACCCCTGATTTCCATGTTTATAATTCCAAAAACCTCCTTGGTTTCCCAAGTAGTTATCTTCCTCATTAATGTCAATGTCTTGATCTCATATCTGCTTTGTTGTCCCACAACATTGACTTTTTCAGACTTGGCCACAAGTTCTTTGTCAATAAATCAATTTGAGTTCTCAAATGTGACATTTCCTGATTCCTTTCTTCTTCCCGTTCCCATTGTTCAACTGACATATCATAAGTATACCCTATCTCTCCTATTTCCGCATCTATGGTGTACCATGCCTTGTTATTTTTGGAAACTTCATCCAATAGATGCATGCTCTCTGCAAATGGTTTCCTCATAAAGGAACCTCCACAAACTGCATCAACAAGAGGTTTAGTCACATAATTAAGAGACCTATAAAAATCTTGTTTAAGATGCCTCTTAGTAAGATCATGGTTGGGGCATTTCTTCAGCTTTTTACTGAATCTCCACTAAGTATCATACATTACTTCTCCTGGTAACTTCTTATGTTTGCTCATCTCGTCCTTCATTTGCAGTTCCTTCAATTCTGTGAAGAATCTAATAACAGATAGTATTAAATAAATAGTATAAAATAATATTAGTATTTACTGTGTACTAATCCTAGTCCTATTAGGATTAGTACTCCTTAATCCTAGTCCTATTATGATTAGTACTCCTTCCTATATCTCCTATATATATCTCCCATGTATTCCCTTAACACTTCAATACAATCAATATTCCTTCAGAATCGTTCTAAGAAAGCTTCTTTTAACTCACTCCAAGTTCGAATAGAGTCATCTGATATTTGATTCATCCAGTTAGTTTCTTCCCTAGTAAGAGACAAAGAAAATCGTCCTAACCTCATTGCAGTCTGATTATTTCCACTAATCCCTTGAGACTTACATCTTCCCACAAAGTTCATCAGATGCTGATTTACATCATCGCCAGCTCCCCATCTAAACATTCCATTCAAATTTAACAATTGAATCATTGTGCTGGTAATCGTGAATTTCCTCCCTGGAGGTAGTGCAGGTAAACTATAGCTCCAGTAGCTCCAGCTCTATCCAAATCAACATCATCCTCTTTATACATCATGTGAGCTAGATGCTGAACTCTACCTCTTGGGGCTACATGTGGACGATGAGGAGGGATCACATCATCTCTGTTTTCAAACTTGCCCAGTATTCTGAGGAATACTTGGTCTAGGTTGACCAATCCCAACAGTTTGCTGCATATGTCGTGCACCATCTAGTTCGGCTTCTAGGCCCAATCTCTGTCTATGAGTCTCTAATTCTTGCGCATTAACCATCTTGAGAAGGTTTTTCTGGAGCTCCGGGTCGTAACGAAGCAATGGGGCTCACTTACTTTTAATATTGGGCATGCACAAACAGATTAATCTGTAATAGAGCAAAAATAACAACACAAGTAAAATTAGGAAATTATAACTACAAGTCGAATACAAGCTAGTAAAACACTTCTAAAATGAAATTCTCTGGCGACAATAAAATTTAATACGTCCACACTTATACCTCAAATAAAAAATGTAAACGATTTCTATCAATTTACAAACCTCAACATGAGTGAGGTGGATCCCACATAGAATTTCTTTATGGATAATGTTTAACTATTGCCTTTATCAAATTGCGATTACTATCTCCTAATGAATTTAGACAAAAAGTAAAATCGGGTATGAAAGACAAATACTAAATTATGAACCTTTAGATGAAAATTAACAGGTCTGGTGCATATACTACAACTATGTATGAATTGCTTGGTTAATTAAGAGAAACCAAGTTAGTGTTCGTTATGACGACGACTATGAAAATCTTCTACAATATGAGTTTCAAGCAATTATAAATTCAAAAAACTCAGCGAATAAGCTTTATCTAACACTTCTCATCCTTGTTAGATAATGATCATTTATATTCTCTCAAACTACAAATGATTCTTGCATTAAAAACTCACTTATATTAACATGAAGTTAGAGTTATCTTATGTCGAACAAACACTTGATAAAGTCTCATCTAAAGCGTGCATTCATTAGACCAAATTATGATTGAAAGCTTTAACCTACAACATGTAAAAAAAGAATACTCTACACTCGTTTTGCAGAATCAAATTCACAACATCATCATATATCCCACACACCTGGTCAAAATATTTGGAGCCTCATAATTCCACGTATATAGAAATTATCAAGAACCGAGAACATAGTTCTAAATACTTATGAAGTTAACTTGAAACTCAAAAAACCACGTTGAGAATCAAAGAACCAAACTACTTTGTTACAAAGTGATTCAAAACCTAGAAACTCAAAAACTATCGAGTTCTGTCTTCTCCTCCTTCGTAAAAGTTGAATCATAATAATAATGATTTCAAAAAAACCTAAATAAAACCCAATAAAATGTTTTAAAGAGAAAACTAATAAAACTAGGACTGCATTGTTGACCTCCTTCAGAGTCACCATCAAGTCTCGTGAGAGGCTTCACGGTTCGTGAAGCCTTCTGTGGTTTTCCCTTAGAGTATCCTAAGATTAGGTCTTTTCATTAGCTTCTGTATTGATCATGACAGACAAGTTACGGACTGTAAAGGAGACCACAATCCGTGAAGTTTTCCGTGGTCTTGTCTTAAAATTTCCAAAACCTTGACTTTCAACTTATTCTCTGGACCCTTGTTCACGAGATGGACCACGGACTGTCGAAGTGATCATGGTCTGTGAAGTTGTTCATAGTCTTTCCTTAAACTTCTCCAAAACTTAGACTTTCAACCCATTTTCTGGAATCTTGTTCACAAGCTGGACCACGAACTGTCAAAGTGATCACAGTCCGTGATGTTTTCCTTGGTATTCACTTCAACTTTCTTAAACTCTGGAATTTCACCCTACTCTCTGCAATCTTGTTCACGAGCTGGACCACGGACCGTCAAAGTGGTCATGGTCCATGAAAGTGTAGTGATCTTCACTTCAACATTTCTCAAATGTGGGTCTTCAACATCTACCTACTGTAATCACCTTTTATAGTCAATCTCATAGTCTGTGAAACAGACTACGGACTGTCAAGATGGCTGTGATTTTTACTTCTTTTATTCTTTTTTTCAGTATCTGTCTGACTCTTCCTTCATCATCAACAAACTTATTAAATCATGCAAAATACACTCGTATCTAGATTAGTTCTTTTTTTAAGAATTAAATGTACCCGAATATCATGGTATATCAAACCCACTCATGTATTTGTTTTAAGATACATGAGTTGTTTCAAGTGTGGTTAGACTTGGTATTTCATGCGAGAGTGTCCAAAGAACATGCAACGAAATGGTACTAGCGGAGGAACAAACAAAGAGAAGTTGTAAGTCTAAAATGGATTCACAAAATGAAACTCAATCAGGAAGGACATATTCAAAAGCACAAAGCAAGGTTGGTTGCTAGAGGCTTCACGCAAAAATCAGGTATTGATTTTTATGAAACTTTCTCTCCAGTTGCTCGTCATGAGACAATTAGAACTGTAATTGTTGTTGCTTCACAAAAGAAATGAAATTTATTTCAACTTGATGTTAAATTTGCATTTATGAATGAAAAACTTGATGAAGAGATTTATGTTGAGAAACCTCAAGGATTTTTTATTCAAGGGGGAGAAGAAAAAGTGTACAGGCTAAAAAAAGCTCTTTACGGGCTGTAGCAAGATCTAAGATCCTGGTACAATGAAATTGATACATACTTTCTGAAAAATAATTTTCAGAGAAGTAAAAGTGAAGCCACATTGTATGTGAAGAAAGAACATGGCAGCATTATCATTGTTTGTCTCTATGTGGATGATCTACTCTTTACAGGAATAGATGTAAAGATTATGCAAAATTTCAAGCAATATATGATGCAAGCTTATCAAATAAGTGATCTTGGGTTTCTAAATTATTTCTTGGGCATCGAAGTTTCTCAAGTGAAAGAAAGAATTTTCATTTCTCAAAAGAAGTATACTAAAAGTATTCTTCAAAAATTCAAAATGATGGATTGCAGGTCTGTGGCCATACCATTAGCAGCAAATGAGAAGATTAGAAAAGATGACGGAGAAAAGAAAGCTAATAGATCACTTTATAGGAGCTTGATTGGAAGTTTGCTATATCTTACTTCAACAAGGCTAGATATTATGTTTGCTGCTAGTTTATTATCAAGATTCATGCAAGAACCAAGCCAATTGCATTTTCGAGCTGCAAAGTGTGCTATTCGCTACTTGCAAGGAACAATGGATTATGGGATGATGTACAAATTTGGTGGAGCTTTGAACTTAATTGGTTATTTTGATAATGATTGGGCTGGAAGTATAGATGACATGAAGAGTACTCCTGGTTATGCTTTCTTATTTGGATCAAATATTTGTTCTTAGTTATAAAAAACCAAAGTGTTGTTGCGCAATCCACTGCCGAAGTAGAATATGTTTCAGCATCCAAGGCTACTTCTCAAGCTATTTGGCTTAGGAGAATATTTGAAGACATTGGTGAAAAACAAAAAAAAGGGATTGTTCTGTATTGTGATAACAAATAAGCAATTCCAATTTCCAAGAATCCAGTCAGCCATGAAAAATCAAAGCATATTTCCATGAAGTATAATTTTATCCGAGAAGCACAAGAGAAAGGTGAAATTCAGTTGCATTATTGTCAGACAGGAGAACAACTTGCTGACATCTTCACCAAAGCACTTCCTAGAGAAAATTTTTTCTATCTTCGAGAATGCATTGGAGTTACCAAGCAAATGCATTAAGGGGGAGTGTTGGAATTAATGCATCAATGTTAAGTCTTCTGAAATTGTCTTTTTGTTTTTCAAGAAGTCTATGCAGAATTTTGTAGTACATGTATCTAGTAAATTGCGATACATGTATTTAGTTATTTGTGCAAGACTTTTTGTTTTCTATTTTGAGTAGTTGATGATTGTAATCATCTCATGTGGCCTTAAGTAGCTTATAATAAACTTGAGCATTCTCTAAAGATATTATTTTCCTTCGATATTTCCTATAGTGGGTTTGTTAATTATTAATGAATGATTATGGATTCATGCGTAGATTGATTTAGATTGTTTATTTGTATCATTATATAAGTCTAATTATGCTGAAGTGTTGGTGAATTTATGAATTGTAGTTATATCCTTGAAATGACAAGTTTGACCTAAATTCATGTTAATGTAGAATTGATATAGAATTGTGATATTGATGGAGGAGGTGCTTATTTGATGGTTATATGAATGTGATTTCAATGAAGTTAAGGTGATCATGTCTTGAAGTAAATGTGCATGTGATTCTTAATTTGACCTTTTAAGAACGTATGCTTTGACTCGCTTCTTAACTTCTAGACTTGACTCCTAATTTCTTTAACTTTAATCTTAACTTTTTTTAATTAAATTATGGATTATAGGTTCATGATTTCACATTTATGAATGATTTCATGATGTTTATATGTACCTTAGAGTGTTGGAATCAAATAAGAAACATAGGTACATAACTAAGGAACTAGTACGGGAAGATGGGGGAAAATTGAGAGAATTGGCGTCCCTGGCGCTCTAAGAGGTACGGGGCGCCAACCTCAAATTTAAAGGCGTTCCTCATGCACTCTGAATGGCGCGATGCGCCAGAGCCAAAACTTTGGAGGAACTTTTGTGGCTCTATGGCAGGCGTGACGCCCCAAGCCCTGCCCAGAAAACCTCCGAATTTTCTCTTTCATTTTTCATCTCTAAACTTCTATGGTTCTTTTCCCAAACTCTTAGGATAATTAGTACCCTAAACATACAATAAATTTAACTCGACAATTTACCCGGAAACATGAGTCAAATAATCAAGAAACTACAACAACACAATCATCAAGAACTCAATAGAATTTTCAACAATGCTCTTCAAGAATTCACTTTCTTAACATTTGAAGACTTAAAATTCGCTGAATTGAAGCATGACTGGCGCATGGGTGAACTAAACCAAAGCTATGTTATCTCACATATCTTTTTAGAGATCACCCCCAATGAATTCCGCACACAAAGCTCGAATGCTCTCGGCAATTTCTTGATTTCTTCTCTTTTCTCCTTTTTCCAAACCATCGCATGAATTCTAAATCTTTCTAAACTAAACAAAGTCTTATTTTACCCCAAATAATCCCCCCCCCCCCAAAGCGAATTAATATAATTAGGTAAGGGAAAGTCAAATTTGCCCTTCCCAAATCCGGATTGGACTTCCCTTAATCCAAGAGCCCAATTTCAGAAAGGCTTAACTCGCTCATACGAACTCGGAATCGCGCAAACTTGGCGGCGCTGGAATGATATTTCCAAGGGCTTTACAACCATATCTGGAACTACACCTAATTCATCATGTGATAGGAGTTATGTTTGTTTGAAGTTGACAAAAAACTCACTTTAACTTACTTAAAAATTTCCAGATTTCCTTATACTTCCCAAAGGTAACTATTTTCAGATTTTAAACTCTTTTCTAGTTCTTCATAATTGCGAGATGTTAAACAACCATTAAATGTCATGTCATAAGTCAACTATTGAATTGGTATATTTTCTTACAATAAAATAGCACAAGAGGATGATTAATAACCAATTTAATGTATGGTACGATATAATTTTGAGGAAACTAAAACAATATACATTTATTAGCATATAATGGTGGATCCAAAATTTTGTGTTAATGGGTGCAGAACTCCCTTCAACGTAAAATTTCTTCCTCTCATAAAATGTAAGAGCATAATATTTGGAATCCATCAATAAAATATAATTAAAGGAAAAATATAAACAAAGAATAAAAAAACTAAACCCAAAAGATATGAAGAATATACATGGGTGATAAAAAAGGAAAAATCAACAAACTTGAAGAAAAATCAAGGATAAGGAAGTATTAAAAAAAGAAAGGACAAGTTGTACGAGATAAAATGAATGAAAAAGAAAAATTAGAAAAGATAATGAATCTCCTAAACATTTTGCGTCCCATGAGATTCAAACACGTGACACTCTAAAAGCAATGCCATTTTAGCTTTGGCTCTCAAACAAAATAACCACACCAAATTTTATTTTTTGGGTTATATTCAATGATTCGGTCCTGATTTATAAAATTTATATTCAAGGATGGATACATAGGTCATGAATGATTCAATGTGTGTTTGAGCACCTAAAACACTTAATGTGTATCTGTCCATACTAAGAATATCATAATAATATTCTCCTAATTAGGTGTAATTATGAAGATTATTACGTGCATAAATAAATTTCTAAAAATAAAAAAAATAAGACTACCATTAAAATTTAAAGTCAACAATATAGTTTTTACTTTATATATATATATATATATACATATATATATGTATATATATATATATATATACATATATATATATATATATATGTATATATATATATATTAGGAAATATAGTTATTTAGTTTTTATACATATATTAGGCTTCACTAGTATATATACTCATATATAACTTACTTAGGCCTTATTATTTTATTTTTCACCAGAGAGGATCTAGATACACTTACATTTACTCTTAAAATGACAAAGGCTTTCTTGGCTAGTGTGCTTTTATTGTCCTTAATTCTTTCCAGTTTCAGCCATTTGGGTAAATGTGTGGAAATGGAAAAACAACAAAGTGTGAATGGATGGTATGCACAAGTTCCTCAAGGATGCAATACTGCAGCAGATTGTACAACCTTTTGTAAATCTATTGGCTACAAAAGTTGTGGGTGTAATAATAAGCATTGTTGTTGCATTATTCCACCACCAAGTTCGTAAGTAAAGATGGTCTAGAACTTCTATTTTGTAAGATGTTCTTTGAATTAAATTTAATTACAGAAAATGTCCTGATTTATATATTATTTTATTGCTTGCTTTAGTTTTGAGAATTTTATTTATTTATTGCGCATCCTGATAGTATGCTTGATTCTCAAGTCTCTCTCTCTCTCTCTATATATATATATTAAAAACGCAAGTATATAAATTAAAGACCTTAATAAGCACTATATAATAATAGTTTTATTTTTCACCAATATTAAATATAGTTTTTTTCTTAAAATTTAGAAAATAAAATACATTTTTTAAAAAACAGATTGAAACTTTTATGGAACAAAAAAAAATGACACACGATTTACTTTCATTTTATGATTTTCTCTCACTCTTTTACCTTCCAAAATTTACTCAAATTAGTTATACATTCTCTTCCGTAAAAAAGATTTTTCAACCAAAATAAAACTATAACAAATCAAAACATCAAATATACAACTTTTGACCATAATGCAATATACAAGTTACATCAAGTAAGCAGTAAACTTTTAATTTTCTAACCTAAGAGACAGTATGAATTATAAAATTAAGCTCACTCACCTTTTATGTCAAACAAATTAATTATATTACCCATCAATCACAAAATAAGTTCCTTCGGAACAAGAAGTAATCTTCACATTCAAATCAAAGAATTAAATGTAAATTAAGGGCTAAGTTTGTTGGAAAATAGCATACACAGCGGAAGCATTCCAGAATCATACATCTTGCATGAATATAAATAACAATCACAAATAGTTATCACATACAAAGTATGCTGAAAATTAACTCAGGATTACCTCTTGAAGCGTGTGCAGATATCTTGAAGTAAATCCAACTCCAGTTCTATAGTCTTCTACAGTGATCCCAATCAACAATTGAACTCTCTCAATACTTGGGTGGGCAAGTATTGTATAGAATTCTCTAATCAAATCTAGGTTAGAAAAATCCCTATTTATAGAGATGTCTTCCTAGTCCAAAGAGGAGAGGAAAAACCAATTCTTTTTCTTTTAGGAGATGTCTTCCTAGTCCAAAGAGGAGAGGAAAAACCAATTCTTTT
>NC_028642.1:42765807-42766250 GCF_001406875.1 Solanum pennellii | reverse complement strand
ATTCATAAATCTACCGGCCGGGTTTACACATGAAAACTTACAAGCTTCTCATAAAAGGTGTATCATCAATCTCTATACTGAGACATGGATTCCATCAACTAACTAATTATTTCACCAATATATATTATTATCATCCAATCTACCAGGCATATTCACCCATCTCAGAATCTCACCTTTTAATAAATCAAAATGATAAATAATACATACAGATCATAATCGTTATGTCAAGATTAAGAATATAAGTACATTTAATAGTTTAGAGAATATGTTTTTATTAGTCAGTCTAAAACAACTATCTCTGCTTGGTCCCGTTCAATACATACCAAATGCACTAGCACGAGAAGTTAGAACTATGCCATTCTCATAATCAAGATAAATTACATTTAATCTCGTGCTACAATCTTTCTGATGATTTTGTCCAAATTTCCATCTATGATTGTGAA
>NC_028642.1:42755700-42763205 GCF_001406875.1 Solanum pennellii | reverse complement strand
AGTCAGTCTAAAACAACTATCTCTGCTTGGTCCCGTTCAATACATACCAAATGCACTAGCACGAGAAGTTAGAACTATGCCATTCTCATAATCAAGATAAATTACATTTAATCTCGTGCTACAATCTTTCTGATGATTTTGTCCAAATTTCCATCTATGATTGTGAACTATAAATTTTAACTTATAAGAACTGATGATTTAATCTTCTGTGTATAAGCTTAAACTCTATACACCTAATCATCTACTATATAAGTTAAGGACACATATATGACAATTGATCTATTTAATGTAACACTTTATTGAATTGAATAAATAAATAAACAATTGTTCAATATTAATACTATATCAAAACGCATGGTTAATAGTATATCCTAACAAAGTTAATATCAATAATCAACTCTCATACTTACATATAAATTCATATGTGTGCATAAAGAATGACAGACTTTTTCATTATGTACATCTCAACAAATTAGATATGTTCAAATAAAATATAATAAAACTTTAATGGATTTGTAATATTGGCTACAAAACAGTACCTATATGATAGTTAGTTACACTTCTATGTACTTACACACTTTTTAGACTTTATAACCCTTTATTCTCTTCTCTTGACTTTTGTTTATCCAAAACATACAAACAAGTATATCTGGTTGTCAATTAATAAATTGATAAAAATATAGTAACAAACCTACAAAGACTTGTAATTAACGGTTATCAAAATTAAACTAACACCAAATTTGAACATACTTGTATTTAGCCAGTCGAAGTCACTTTCATGCCTATATGTCTATGGAGTGAAACTTAACAAGAATTAGGAATATGTCCATCCTAATTGTACATTTTTTCCGATGCTCGGGATTACAAACTTGCTCTATTTAATTCTATAACCATCTTGAATTTCCACTTTTAAGTTCAATTTAAAATTTGTAGATGATCTTTTATCATTATCAAAACAAATTATTATTAAATTGGGTCAAATAACTAAGGGATATCATATATGTCAATTAAAAAATTCAAAACATTAACATTCATATGTAGCTCCATAATCCTAGAACTAAGAAACTATAACATTAAAGAATAGAGTGGAAAGAAAATTCGAAGACGTTAATTTTATTGTTTCTTTCAGACTCAATTGTTTGATCCTACTAAAATTTGCTTTCACACAGTACTATGGTTTATAAAAATGATTTGGGTAATTCTTTAATACATTTATGAGTGTTATGATTTTGTATCAATTTTTTTGCTTAAAAAGATTTAAGAGGGTTGTAGACAGTAAAATTTGCGTCCAAAAAATAATAATCAAGTATGTAAAATATCGGAACAATAGTTTATTGATTTCAAAGTGCGAGTGTTACAATCTCCATGATTTCAAAGTGCGACCGTTACAATCTATATGATTTCAAAGTGGGAGTGTTACAATCTTGAATTTATCATGAACTTGAACTTGAAATTTATCTTGATTTTTGACTTCTAGTTGAATTCAAGGGCTTCGATCTTGATCTTAATTCTGACAATCTTGATCTTGTTTGTTCTTGAACTTGAACTTTATCTTGATTTTGACTTCTAGTTGAATCCAAGGGCTTTTAGTGTAATCTTGAATGTTCTTACACTTGAAATTTATCTTGATCTTGACTTCTACTGTAATCCAAGGGCTTCGAGCTTGATCTTGAATCCAGAGGTCTTGATTTTGATCGTTATCGAACTTGAACTTAGGCCTTATCTTGACCTAGATATCAAACTTGAACTTGAATTTTATCTTGATCTTGACATCTTCTTGAATTCAAAGATGTCGAGCTTGATCGTGAATTGGAGGTCTTAACCTTTAAAGTTTTTGAACTTGAACTTTATTTTGATCTTGATTTCTAGTTGAATTCAAGAACTTTGAGCTCTATCTGGAATTATGTGGTCTTGATCTTGCTCGTTCTTGAGTTATTGAACTTCTCACTTGTAAAGAAATCTTTAGCTTTTGATCCACGATATTTCTCTAGTTTTTCGTTAGAGTTCTCGGTTCTGTCTTCTAAATTATGAGGACCCCTATTTATAGTTTTAAATTAGCGGAGTTGTGATCGGAATAGGATTCTCTTTTTTCAATCAAATTAAAGTGACTTGGCATATGAACTTTATGGAGCGGGCTTTAATTAAATTCATATTTATTGAATTTAAAATAATTAACCAAATTATATTAATCCATAATATTTATTTGGAATAATATATTTATGAATTTAATACAATCTAATTCATTGAATAAAATTATATCTAATAATTGTTGAATGATCACAAATGCCCTTTTCTTCAAGTCTTGTCGATATATTTTATCATTCAAAAACTAAGCTTGAAGAATTTAAAGACTTCAACTTACAGACTTGATGATTTAAAAGACTTC
This sequence comes from Solanum pennellii, assembly GCF_001406875.1. Classification (NCBI taxonomy): domain Eukaryota; kingdom Viridiplantae; phylum Streptophyta; class Magnoliopsida; order Solanales; family Solanaceae; genus Solanum; species Solanum pennellii. The sequence goes on along the minus strand of NC_028642.1, from coordinate 42,760,819 downwards.
AACTAGCATACTTGGAGATTTTGAAGACTTCATCTTGAAAATTGATTTGAAACTTTAACTTGCAGATTTGAATAACTTCGAACTTCAACTTGCAAACTTGTTTGATTTGAAGACCTCAATTTGTAAACTTGGTTGAATTAGAGAACTTCATGTTTCTAAAGAATATCATATTTTATAAGGGTTTCCCCCTATGTTGACCCATCAGTATTTCGTACAATTCTAAAGTTTGATGAGAGAATACACAACACAAAAATACTTATCACTTCGAATTTCATGTGACAGATCAAGGTGGAACATGTAATTTTTTGACACTCATTCAACTGAAGTGTTTATTTGTATCGTACACAGGTGCTACTATTGCTGACCAAGAGCACATGCAGTTTAGAGTTGTATCTTAAGGATCATTTTGACTTGAAGATTTAGTTCAAATTTAAAAAGCTTTATGATATGTAGTTTAGGATGATGCTAAAAAAGAATTTCAACTTGTAGATTAAACTCAAATTTAAAGAGCTTTATGATACACAATTTAAGCTCGCGTCTCAAGCAGCATTTCAATTTGAAGATTTAACTCAAGTTTTAAGAGATTTATGACATACATATATGATCACTTGAAGATTTAACTTAAATTTGAAGATCTCTGTGACATACAAATGAAGATCGTTTTTTGAGAAGCATTTCAACTTGAAGATTTAACTTAAATTTGAAGAGCTTTGGGAATACAATTTAAGCTCATGTTTTGAGGAGCATTTCAACTTGAAGATTTAGGTCAAATTTATAGAGTTTTGTGATATGCAATTTAATCTCATGTTTCGAGGAGCATTTTAACTTGAATATTTAGCTCAAATTTGAAGAGCTTTGTGATGTGCAGTTTAGCCTCATACAAGTAGAGGCATTGTAACTTGCAGTTTACGCTAGTGCGAATAGGATCATTATAACATTAATTTTAAGCTTGTGCATTAAAGAGCATTGTAAACTTGAAGTTTAACCTCAAGCGTTAAATATCAGTGCAACTTGAAGTTTAACCTAATGCATTAAGGATCATTTAGATATACATTGACTCTTCTATAATGATCCTAAAAACGAACTAGTGAAACGAGAGCCTCACATGTGTATTTGAAGTTGGTAACTGTATTAAAATATAATAAATGAACTTTGAATTTTATTTTAAAGTGTGTTATGGACAAACAATAAAAATTACTATAATGTCTGGAAACAAGTCATTTGAGCTTCTATGTTCTAAGGCCTTGTCGTTAAAGTTCGGTGCGTTGGTTGAGACCTACAACTTGTAAAAGAGACACCTATACATAGAAAATAATTATTAGGGGTTAAACATCTGGGTACGAATTCCCAAGTATCACCCAATGGGTCCTTGAGGAGGAGCCCAACATAGCTTTTCCCAAAAAGCTATAGAAACAGCCCCATCTACACCCATGATATACGCCTCTTAGATCAATCTACGCACCGTAGGTCTTGGGCATAGATCAAGGACTGTTGCAGGCCTGAAAATGAGGCCTCATTCATAAAAAAACGAAGGCTATCTACGGCCAGTAGACCCATCCACGGTCCGTGGATGGGCAAACCGTAGGTGCTTCCAGTTTTTGGTGGTTTCATTTTAAGTTAGACTTTGGGGGTTAAGTTGGTTAATTAATTATGGGCTTAGGGGATAGGTTTACTAGTTAAATAAACTCCTATAAATATTTATTATACCCCTAAACAAATGACATAAATCATTAGAACTCAAGACTCTAAATCAAAACCCTCTCTCTCAAAATAACTTCTCTCTAGAACACCATTAAAGACATCAGGTTTCCAGGGCTGATTTCATTAAGAGTTTCAAAGATTTTTCAAGGGGATTTATTGTATTATTATATAACAGGTATGGTGATCCTTTATCTACGGTTAGATTCACCCTACAGTCAATTTCAAAATATTTTTCAAGTTTCCAAAGTTTATAAAAAAACCTAGATTTCACTCAATCTCACGGGCTCTTGCATCAAATGTTTTGAAATGATAAATTATGATTATGTTGCTGTTTATTTGATGATTTAAGATGAAAAACTCCATGAACCCATGACTTCCCTCAATTTCTCAAATATGACCTTATGAAGTTTGTTTGTTGATTATGAATGAATGATAATGGATTCATGCGTAGAATGATTTATATTGTTGATTTGTATCATTATCTAAGTCTAATTATGATAAAGTGATTATTAATTGAGGAATTGTACCTAAGTTATGTTAATTTAGAATTGATTAGAATTGTGATATATTGATGTGTTATCCACATATGGTGGAGGTGCTTATTTGATGGTTATATGAATGTGAATTCAATGAAGTTAAGGTGATCATGTCTTGAAGTATATGTGCATGTGATTCTCAAAATTGACCTTTTAAGAACGTTTGCTCTGACTTGCTTCTTAACTTCTTGATTTGACTTTTAATTTCTTTGACTTTGATCTTGACTTTTCTTGATTTGGATTATGGATTCGAGGTTCATGATTTCTTGTTTATGGATGATTTTATAATATTTATATGTACCTTAGAGTGGTGGAATCAACTAAGAAATATACATACATCACTAAGGAATTAGTGCGGGAAGATGGAGAGAACTTGCGTCCTTGACGCTTTAAGAGGTGCGGGGCGCCAGCCCTCAAACTTCATAGAGGTTCTACTGGCTCTCTGATTGGCGCGACTTGCCAGAGTCCAAATTTCAGAGAAAATTTTGTGGCGCTATGGCAGGCGCGGCGCCCCAAGCCCTGCCCAGAAAACCTCAATTATTTCTCTTTCGTTTTTCATCTCTAAACCCTCTAAACTTCAATAGTTCTTTCCCCAAAATCATAGAATAATTAGTACACTCAACATACAATAGATTTAAACTTGAAAGTTCACCGGGAAACATGAAGCAAATAATCAAGAAACTACAACAACACAACCATCAAGAACTCAATAGAATTTTCAACAATGTTCATCAAGAACTCACTTTCTTAACATTCAAAGACTTTAAAATCGCTGAATTGAAGCATGATTGGCGAGTGGGTGAGATAATCCAATGCTATGTTATCTCACATACCTTTTTAGGGATCACCCCCAACAAATTCCACACACAAAGCTCAAATGTTCTTGGCAATTTCTTGATTTCGGCTCTTTTCTCCTTTTTCCAAGCCCTAGCATGAATTCTAAATCTTTCTATACTAAATAAAGTCTTATTTCACCCCAAATAATCCTCCAAACAGAATTAATTAGGTACCGAAAAGGTGAATTTGTACTTCCCAAATTTGGATTGGACCTCCCTTAATCCAACAACCCAACTTTCGAAAGGCATAACAGGCTCATAGGAACTCGAAATTGCGCAACTTGGCGCTGCTTGAAAGATCATTCCAGGGGATTTACAACCATATCTAGAACTACACCTAAATCATCATGTGATAGGAGTTATGTTCATTTGAAGTTGGCCAAAAACTCAGTTAAACTCACTTTAACTTAAAAGTTTCCAGATTTCTGTATACTTCCCGAAAGTAAGCATTTTCCAATTTCAAAATCTTTTCTAATTCTTCCTAGTTGAGAGATGTTACACAACAATTAAATATCATGTCGTGAGTCAACTTTTGAATTAGTATAATTTCTTTCAGCAAAAAACAAGATTTACAATTAAAGAGCACAAAAGGATGATTAATATCCTATTTTATATATGATACGATATAATTTTGAGGAAACTATAAAAATATACATTTATTAGCATATAATGGTGGATCCAAATTTTTGTGTTAATGGGTGGAGATATCCCTTCAACGTAAAATTACTGCCTAGCATAAAATGTAAGAGCATCATATTTGGAATCCATCAAAAATATATTTAAAGGAAAATATATAAAAAAAAAGAAGTAAAAAACTAAACAAAAAAGATATTAAAAGGCGGGAAATGAAATGAAGATATACATGGGAGAAAAAAAGGAAAAATCAACAAACTTGACGAAAAATAAAGAATAAGGAAGTAAATAAAAAAAAAGACAAGTTGCACGAGAGAAAATGAAGGAAAAGAAAAATTAGAAAAAAGTAATGAATCTCATAAACATTTTGTATCACATGAGATTCAAACATGTGACCACTTTAAAAGCAATGCCACTGTAACTTTGGCTCTCAAACAAAATACCCACACCAAATTTTGTTTTTTGGGTTCTATTCAATGATTCAGTTCCGATTTATAAACTTTTTATCCAAAGATGGATACATAGGTCATGACTGAGTCAATGTGTTCTTGAGCACCTAAAACACTTTATGTGTATCTGTCCATACTAAGAATATCATAATCATATTCTCCTAATTAGGTGAAATTATGAAGATTATTCCATGCATACATAACTTTCCAAAAATAAAAATAAAATAAGACTACCATTAAGATTTTAATGCCAACAATATAGTTTTTACTTTTCATGTATATTGTTTTAACTAATCTGATTCTCCTAATTAGGTATAAAAATAAATACTATTTCACTTATAAAATTTTTCCAAATATGTAAAGACAACCATTGATTTATATATTAGGAAATATAGTTATTTAGTTTTTATACATATATTAGGCTTCACTAGTATATATACTCATATATAACTTACTTGGGCCTTATAATTTTATTTCCCACCATAAAGGATCTACATACTTTACATTTACTCTTGAAATGACAAAGGCTTTCTTGGCTAGTGTTCTTTTATTGTGCTTAATTCTTTCCAGTTTCAGCCATATGGGTAAATTTCTGGAAATGGATAAACAACAAAGTTTACATGGAGGGTATGAAGAAGTTCCTCAAGGATGCAATACTGCAGCAGATTGTACAACATTTTGTAAATCTATTGGCTACAAAAGTTGTGGGTGTAGTAATAAGCGTTGTTGTTGCATTATTCCACCACCAAGTTCGTAAAAAAAGATGGTCTAGAACTTCTATTTTGTAGAATGTTCTTTGAATGAAATTTAAATAGAGAAAATGTGATGATTTGTATATTTTTTAATTGCTTGCTTTATTTTTTTAAATTTACTTATTTATTGCGCATCCCGATAGTATGCTCGACTCTCAAGTCTCTCTCTTTCTCTCTCTTTATATATATATATATATATATATATATATATA
>NC_028642.1:42749797-42753781 GCF_001406875.1 Solanum pennellii | reverse complement strand
TATAAATATATATTAAAAAAAGTTAGACAAATTAAAGAGCTTAATAAGCACTATATAAAAATATTTTATTTTTAACCAAAATAAAATATAGTTTTTTATTAAAATTTAGAAAATAAATATATTTTTTAAAAACAGATTAAAACATTTATGAAACAAAAAAATTGCACACGATTTAATTCAATTCCATAATTTTCTCTCTCTTTTACCTTCCACAATTTACTCAAATTAGTTATACATTCTGTTCCATAAAAAAGATTTTTCAACCAAAATAAAATTCTAACAAATCAAAACATCAATATACAACTTTTGATCATAATGCAAGATATACAAGTTACATCAAGTAAGCAGTAAACTTGTATTTTATGGCAAATAAACTAATTATATACCCATCAATCACAAAATAAGTTCCTTCGATAGAAGAAGTAATATTCACACTCAAATCAAAGAATTAAATATTAATTAAGGGCTAAGTTAACATCAAAAATCAACTCTCGCACTCACATATGAATTCACATGTGTGCATAAAGAATGAAAGACTTTTTCATTATGTACATCTCAACAAATTAAATATGTTCAAATAAAATGTAATAAAACTTTAATGGATTTGTAATATTGGCTACAGAACAAGTACTAAATGATGGTGACTTAAACTTTTCTTATGTACTTACACACTTTTTAGACTTTATAATCCTTTATTCTCTTTTCTTAACTTTTGTTTATCCCAAATATACTCAGAAGAATATGTGGTTGTCAATTAGTAAAATGATAAAAAAATATAGTACCAAACCAACGAAAACTTGTAATAACTTTTATCTAAATTAAACTAACAACAAATATTAAAATACTTGTATTTAGCCTGTCCAAGTCACTTTCACGCCTATATGTGTTTGGAGAATTTAGGTACATGTCAATCCTAATTGTGCAATTTTTTTTTCCGATGCTCATGATTACAAACTTGCTAATTTAATTCTATAAGAATCTTGAATTTCAACTTTCAAGTTCAATTTAAATTTTTAGATAATATTTTATCATTATCAAAACAAATTATTATTAAATTGGATCAAATTAGTAAGCAATATCATAAATGAAATATACGTAAATTAAAAAATTCAAAACATTAATATTCATATGTAGCTCCATAACCCTAGAAATAAGAATCTATAACATTAAAGAATAGAGTGAGCAAGAAAATTCGAATATGTTAATTTTATTGTTATTTCAGACTAAATTGTTTTATCCTACCAAAACAAGAGACATCACTCCAAAGCTTGCTTTCACACAGTACTATGATTTATAAAAATGATTTGGGCAATTTTTTAATACATTTATGAGTGTTGTGATTTTGATTATCAATGTATTTGCTTAAAATAGATTCAAGAGGGTTGTAGACACTAAAATTTGTGCCGAGAAATAATAATCAAGTATGGAAAATTATCGCAACAATCGTTTTATTGATTACAATGTGCGAGTGTTACAATATCTAGGATTTCAAAGTGCGAGTGTTCAAATCTTGAATTTATCTTGAACTTAAACTTGAAATTTATCTTATCTTGATATTGAACTTTAAATTTATCTTGATTTTTACTTGTAGTTGAATCCAAGGGCTTCGAGCTTGATCTAAAATTTCGTAATCTTGATCTTGATTGTTCTTCAACTTGAGCTTTATCTTGATTTTGATTTCTAGTTGAATCCAAGGGCTTTGAGCATGATCCTGATTGTTCTTACACTTGAACTTTATCTTGATCTTTTACTTCTACATGAATCCAAGGGCTTCGAGCTTGATCTTGAACCCATAGGTCTTGATCTTTATCATTATCGAACTTGAACTTGAACTTTATATTGATCTTGAATTATTCTTGAATTCAAGGTCGTCGAGCTTGATATTGAATTGGCGGTCTTAATATTGAAATCTCTTGAACTTGAACTTTATCTTTATCTTGATCTGGACTTCTAGTTGAATTCAAGAGCTTTGAGCTCGAATTGGAATTCGGTGGCCTTGATCGTGCTTATTCTTAAATTCTTGAACTTGTTGCTTGTAAAGAAATCTGCAGCTTTTGATCCATGAGCTTTCTCTAGCTTTTCGTTAGAATTATTGCTTTTCTCTTCTGAATTAAGAGGACCCCTAATTATAGTTTAAAAATAGAGGAGTTGTGATTGGAACAGGATTCCCTTCGGTCAATCAAATTTAAGTGACATGACATATGAGTTTTATGGAGCGGACTTTAATTTTATTCATGTTTATTGAATTAAAAATAATTAACCAAATTATATTAATCCATAATATTTTTTGAACTAATATATTTATGAATTTTATGTAATTTGAATCATTGAATAAATTTATATATAATAAATTTTAAATAATCACAAACCTTTTCTTCAAGTCTTATCGATATATTTTATCTTTCAAAAACTAGGCTTGAAGAATTTGAAGACTTCAACTTACATACTTGAAGAATTTAAAGACTTCATCTAGCATACTTGGAGGTTTTGAACACTTTATCTTGAAAATTGATTTGAGACTTTAAATTGCAGATTTGAAGAATTTGAAAACTTCAACTTGAAACTTGTTTGATTTGAAGACCACAATTTGTATTCTTGGTTTAAGTAAAAAACTTCATGTTTCTAAAGAAACTCATATTGTCACGCCCCGAGCTACCCCTGAGACGCGAACACGGGACCTAGGACCATAAGTGATCCCAAGCAAACCCTGATGGTACGATCATGAACATACCAAAGATAATAAACTGATGTGGAAGCTAAATCATAATTAAAATGAAAAAATGGGGAATACCCATATCCTATCACTGAGATATATGAAAACTGATTAGTTTAATACAAAGAACTTATTAATTCAATACTAAGCTGAAACTAACTATGTCTAAAAATAGCCTCTTACTGACTAGAAATGTTGGGGCAAGCCCCACCTAAGTCTAGTAAAAACTAAAACTAAAGGACTAAAATACTAAAATGAACTCATGACTATTGTCCTCAAAGAATGAGGACTCACCACTAATTATGCTGAACTGGAGATCGGAAATCGATCTAAGCGTGTTATGGATGCTGAGAACTTGAACCTACATCACGAGAAGATGTAGCGCATGTATGCATTAGTATTTGAAAGGTACTGAGCATGTAGCGTAGAGTAAATCTGTAATAAAACATAACTGAACAAGCACAAAAACAAGTATAATATTTTGAATGTGATATACCGAATTCTGAGCTAACTGGATGAAACGACCAAATTCATAACATGTTGAGATTGAATACCAATCGAACTATAAATATGGTCAATGCAATAGAGTATGGCTAAACTATGAGAGCTACTAGTAATCCATGATAAAACCAAATGAGCTAAATGTGGTGTCCGATGTATAGGCCCACAAAGAGGACCCAATATACCCTGCCATAGGTATAAAGGCATGCTGGCGTGATCGCTAAACTGATGCCCACAGAGGGGAATTACAACTTACTTGGCTAGTAGTTTAGAGACTATTTGGGTACGCTAAATCCTAGTTCAACTTGGTATTATGCTACTCCCAATGAATTAAGTGATTAACATATTATGACTCAATTTATGTAAATACTAGACCTGTTTAGTCGTTTTGAGCTGCAGATTTTATTTCTGGAAAAACTGGCTGAGACGACGGAACCCACGACGGACCGTCATGGGCACGACGGACCGTCGAGGGGGTCTCGTTCCAAAACACTTAGAATTCTGAAATTTGGGTACTAAAATCGACTCTCTGAACTTCGTAACGAAATGGCAGGACGGACCGTCGTGGGCACGACGGACCGTCACAGACTCTTGGTAAAAATCTAGTCTCTGAACTCTGTGACGGAGCAGCAGGACGGACCGTCGCAGGCACGACGGCCCGTCACAGACTGCGCAATCCCAGGCTGAGTCGGATTTCTGTTAAGTGATTTAAAGGGCGTTTTGGACTATTCCTGCTTTAATTATAAAGTTAGTGGGTTAATGTTAATAAG
>NC_028642.1:42735653-42740446 GCF_001406875.1 Solanum pennellii | reverse complement strand
TTTTATTAATGAGTTTAAGTCTTCCGCATTACTTTCTGTTGATATTAAATTGAAATGTTAGGGTTTAGATTGGTTGGTTCGCTCACATAGGAGGGTAAGTGTGGGTGCCAGTCGCGGCTCGGTTTTGGGTCGTGACAACTAGATATCTCAAAACTTAACATGCAAACTGAGAATGCAACAATTAATCTAATAATGATCCATTAATAATTGAGGCATCTGAATAACTGAAATATCTGGCCTATCATGTGTAGTTCAAAAACTAAAGAAATGCATAGCTAGGGTTCTGAAATCCATGCAATGAATTGAGTAATAACATGGTAATCTGATTTGGAACATATAACTAACTAGTTCATGGTAATTGATGAAATTCTAGAAACGTTAAGTATAGTCATGATAAGGGAATCAAGAACCTAACTGAAAAGTAGGGATCTAATGGGTGAAAGAAACCTACTAGTAAAATCCCACATTCCTCGGGATGAAATTCACGGAAAACCCTTTAGATTTTGGGTATGGACTGATGGAACCTTGTCCCATTCTTGAACGAGGGTTCTTGAACTTTTTTGTTCTTGAACTAGGGTTCTTGACCTTTTCTCCTTTCTTGCTTCTAATTCTCTAAGTTTTGATTAATGATTGGACTTATGTAACTATTAGTTATGTTTATAGGATTAAAATGACTAAAATCTAATTATTTAGGGCTTAAACGATGTATCTTAGGAGTTAAATGAACTAGGAAAAGACAAAAAAAAAACCTGAAAATTTTATTTTTGGGCCAATCAAGGACTTGGACTGACAGGCCGTCGTTCAATCGGCGGTCCGTAGTTTGAGTCCCTTGTTTGGGTCTACTCGATAGGCCTTCACTAAAATAGACATAATTTTTTACTCAGAGGTCGAATTTTAGCAAACTCGGTGGCCTTGAAAGATAATTCAATTATCTATCATATGATAGGTCGTAGGACACCTAAGTCATTTTGTGATAAAAATTATGACCATTTGAAGTTGACTCAACAATTTTCCCCCCTAACTGACTGATAACTTTAACCTAAAGTTAGACGTACGGACCTTAGATCGAATGACGGGTCGTGCTGGCCATCCATAGTTTCAAAGGCTGCGTAACCTGATTCTCAATACACGGACACAAACCAGTAACCTTAGTCTGACTTACGGACCGTAGGTCTGTCTGTGGATCGACACTTAGTCAATTTTTTTGGGCTGAGTTTTAGTGGGAGATATTTTTGGTCTTTTTTAGATACGGGTGTCATACTTATTATATGAGGGTTTCCCCCTATGTTGACCCATAAATACTTATTACAATTCTAATGTTTGTTGAGACGAAACACAACACAAAATACCTATCGCTTTGACTTTCATGTGACAGATCAAGTTGGAACATGTGATTTTTTGACACTCATGCAACTGGAGTGTTTTTTTTGTATCGCACATAGTTTATACTCTTGTTGACCAAGAGCGACATGCAGTTTAGACATGTACCTTAAAAAGCATTTTGACGTGAAGATTAAGCGCAAATTTAAATAGTTTAATGATATGTAGTTTAGGATCGTGCTAAAGAAGCATTCCAGCTTGCAGATTTAGTTCAAATTTGAAGAGCCTTATGATACAAAGTTTAGGCTCGTGTCTCAAGCAACATTTCAATTTGGAGATTTAATTTAAATTTGAAGAGATTTGTGACCTACATCTAAGATCATGTTTCGAGGAGAATTTCAACTTGAAGATTTAACTAAAATTGAATATCTTTGTGACATACAATTTGAGGAGCATTCAAGTTGAAGCTTTTACTCAAATTTGAAGAGCTTTGTGAATACAATTTAAATTCATGTTTTGAGGAGCATTTTAACTTGAAGATTTAACTCAAATTTGATGAATTTTATGATATACAATTTAATCTCATGTTTCGAGGAGCATTTTAACTTGAATATTTAGCTCAAATTTTAAGAGCTTTGTGATATGCAGTTTAGCCTCATGCAAGTAGAGGCATTGTAACTTGCAGTTTAGACTAGTGCGAATAGGATCATTATAACTTTCATTTTAAGCTTGTGCATTATGGAGCATCTTATCTTGAAGTTTAACCTCATGTTTTAAGTATCATTGCAACTTGAAGTTTAATCTAATGCGTTAAGGATAATTTAGATATACTTGAATCTTCTATAATGACCCTAAAAATGAATTAGTGAAACTAGAGCATCACATGTGTGTTTGAAGTCGGTAACTTTATTAAAAGATGAGAAATGAACTTTATTTTTTAGTGTAAAGTGTTTTGAGGATAAACGTTAAAAATGACTATAACGTCTTGAAACAACTCATTTCATCTTCTGTTTTCTAAGGCTTTGTCGTTGAAGTTCGGTGAGTTGGTTGAGGCCAAAAATTGTAGAAGGGGCACCTACACTTAGAAAATAATTTTTAGGGGTTAAATATCTTGGTACAACTCCCCAAGTAACACAGAAGGGGTCCTTAAGGAGAACCTCAACTTTGCCCAAAAATCTGTAAAAAGAGCCCCATCTACACCCATGATATACGCCTCTTAGACCAATCTACGCCCTGTAGGTCTTTCTCATTGGTCAAGGTCTATTGTAGGAATGAAACTGAATCCTCATTCACAAACAACGAAGGACATCTACGGCCAGTAGACCCTTCCACAGTCTGTGGATGGGCAACCGTGGGTGTTGGTAGTTTTTGGTGATTTCATTTTAAGTTAGACTTTCGGGGTTAAGATGGTTAATAAATTTTGGGCTTAGGGATCGGTTTAGTAGTTAAATAAACTCCTATAAATATTTAATAGACCCATAAGCTAATGACTTAAATCATTAGAACTCAAGACTCTAGATCAAAACCCTCTCTCTCAAAATATCTTCTCTCTAGAACACCATTTAAGACATCAAGTTCCCAAGGCTGATTTCACCAAGAGTTTCAAAGATTTTTCAAGGGGATTTATTGGATTCTCATATAATAGGTATGGTGATCCTTTATCTACGATTATCTTCACCCTAAGTCAATTTAAAAATAGTTTTCAAGTTTCCAAAATTTATGATAAATTATGATTATATTGTTGTTTATTTGATTATTTAAGATGAAAAACTCCATAAATTCATGACTTCTCTTCTCAATCTGACCTTATGAAATGGGTTTGTTGAATATGAATTATTCATGCGTAGATTGATTAGATTGTTTATTTGTATCATTATGTAAGTCAAATTATAGTGAAGTGTTGGTCAATTGAGGAATTGTGGTTATATCCTAGATATGATAAGTTTGACCTAAGTTCATGTTAATGTAGAACTGATATAGAATTGTGATGTATTTGATGTGTGATCTACTTATGGTAGAGGTGCTTATCTGATGGTTATATGAACGTGAATTCAATGACGTTAAGGTGATCATGTCTTGAAGTATATGTGCATGTGATTCCTAATGACCTTTTGAAAAACGTTTGCTTTGACTTTCTTCTTAACTTCTAGACTTGACTCTTAACTTATTTGACTTTGTTATTGACTTTTCTTGAATTGGATTATGAATTCGAGGTTTATGATTTAATGATATTCAGATGTACCTTAGAGTGTTGGAATCAACTAAGAAATATAGGTACATCACTAAGGAACTAGTATGGGAAGATGGGGGGGGGGTGGAGAGAACTGGCGTCCTAGGCGCTCTAAGAGGTGCGGGGAGACAACCCTCAAACTTCAAAGAGGTTCCTCTGGCACTCTGAATGGTGTGACACGCCAGAGGCCAAAGTTCAGAGAAACTTTTGTGGCGCTATGGCAGGCGCGACACCCCAAGCCCTGTCCAGAAAACCTCCCAATTTTCTCCTTCGTTTTTTCATCTCTAAGCCCTCTAAACATCCATGGTTCTTTTCCCAAATTCTTTGGATAATTAGTACCTTCAAAATACAATAGATTTAACTCAAAAATTCATTTGGAAACATGAATCAAATAATCAAGAAACTACAACAACACAAGCATGAAGAACTCAACAGAATTTTCAAAATTGTTCTTCAAGAACTTACTTTCTTAACATTCAAAAACTTAAAATTCGCTGAATTGAAGCATGATTGGCGTGTGGATCCAAAGTTTTTTGTTAATGGGTGCAGAGCTCCCTTCAACGTAGAATTAATACCTATCATAAAATGTAAGAGCATAATATTTGGAATCCATCAATAAAATATATTTAAAGGAAAAATATAAACAAAGAAGCAAATGACTAAACAAAAAAGATATAAAAAGGGCAGGGAAGGAAATGAATATGAAAGCAAAAAAAAGGAAATATCAACAAATTTGAAGAAAAATCAAGAATAAGGAAGCATAAAAAAAAAGGACTAGTTGTACGAGATAAAATGAAGGAAAAGAAAAATTAGAAAAAGATAATGAATCTCATAAACATTTTTGTGTCACATGAAAATCAAACATGTGACCACTTTAAAAGCAATGCCATTTTAACTTCGGCTCTCAAAAAAAATACCCACACCAAATTTTATTTTTGGGTTATATTCAATGATTCGGTCTTGATTTATAAAATTCATATTTAAGGATGGATACATAGGTCATGAATGATTCGATGTGTGTTTGAGCACCTAAAACACTTTATGTGTATCTTCCATACTAAGAATATCATAATAATATTCTCCTAATTAGGTGTAATTATGAAGATTATTACATGCATAAATAAATTTCCAAAAACAAAAATAAAATAAGACTTCCATTAAGATTTTAAAGTTAACAATACAGTTTTTACTTTTCTTATATATATATATATATATATACATATATATATATATATACATATAT
>NC_028642.1:42731255-42735002 GCF_001406875.1 Solanum pennellii | reverse complement strand
TATATATATATATAACACATAAGTATACAAATTAAAGACCTTAATAAGTATATAGAACATGGCAGCATTATCATTGTTTGTCTCTATGTGGATGATCTACTCTTTACAGGAATAGATGTAAAGATTATGCAAAATTTCAAGCAATATATGATGCAAGCTTATCAAATAAATGATCTTGGGTTGCTAAATTATTTCTAGGGCATCGAAGTTTCTCAAGTGAAAGAAAGAATTTTCATTTCTCAAAAGAAGTATACTAAAAGTATTCTTCAAAAATTCAAAATGATGGATTGCAGGTCTGTGGCCATACCATTAGCAGCAAATGAGAAGATTAGAAAAGATTATGGAGAAAAGAAAGCTAATAGCTCACTTTATAGGAGCTTGATTGGAAGTTTGCTATATCTTACTTCAACAAGGCTAGATATTATGTTTGCTGCTAGTTTATTATCCAGATTCATGCAAGAACCAAGCCAATTGCATTTTCGAGCGGCAAAGCGTGTTATACGCTACTTGCAAGGAACAATGGATTATGGGATGATGTACAAATTTGGTGGAGCTTTCAACTTAATTGGTTATTTTGATAATGATGATCTGGAATTATAGATGACATGAAGAGTACTTCTGGTTATGCTTTCTTATTTGGATCAAATATTTGTTCTTAGTTATAAAAAAACCAAAGTGTTGTTGCACAATCCACTGCTGAAGTAGAATATGTTTCAGCATCCAAGGCTACTTCTCAAGCTATTTGGTTTAGGAGAATATTTGAAGACATCGGTGAAAAACAAAAAAGAGGGATTTTTCTGTATTATGATAACAAATAAGCAATTGCAATTGCCAAGAATCCAGTCAGCCATGAAAAATCAAAGCATATTTCCATCAAGTATCATTTTATCCGAGAAGCACAAGAGAAAGGCGAAATTCAGTTGCATTATTGTCAGACAGGAGAACAACTTGCTGACATCTTCACCAAAGCACTTCCTAGAGAAAACATTTTCTATCTTCGAGAATGCATTGGAGTTATCAAGCAAATGCATTAAGGGGGAGTGTTGGAATTAATGCATCAATGTTTAGTCTTCCGAAATTGTCTCTTTGTTTTTCAAAAAGTCTCTTCAAAATTTTGTAGTACATGTATCTAGTAAATTGTGATATATGTATTTAGTTATTTGTGCAAGACTTTTTGTTTTCTATTTTGATTAGTATAAATAGTGATGTAGTTGATGATTGTAATCATCTCATGTGTCCTTAAGTAGCTTATAATAAACTTGAGCATTCTCTAAAGATACTATTTTCCTTCGATATTTCCTATAGTGGGTTTGTTAATTATAAATGAATGATTATGGATTCATGCGTAGATTGATTTAGATTGTTGATTTGTATCATTATCTGATTCTAATTATGCTGAAGTGCTGTGAATTTATGAATTGTAGTTATATCCTTGAATGAAAAGTTTGACCTAAGTTCATGTTAATGTAGAATTGATATAGAATTGTGATATTGATGTGTGATCCAGTGATGGAGGAGATGCTTATTTGATGGTTATATGAATGTGATTTCAATGAAGTGAAGGTGATCATGTCTTGAAGTAAATGTGCATGTGATTCTTAATTTGACCTTTTAAGAACGTTTGCTTTGACTCGCTTCTTAACTTCTAGACTTGACTCTTAATTTCTTTAGCTTTGATCTTAACTTTTTTCAATTGAATTATGGATTCGAGGTTCATGATTTCACGTTTATGAATGATTTCATGATGTTTATATGTACCTTAGAGTGTTGGAATCAACTAAGAAACATAGGTACATAACTAAGGAACTAGTACGAGAAGATGGGGGAAAATGGAGAGAATTGGCGTCCCTGGCGCTCTAAGAGGTACGGGGCGCCAACCTTCAAACTTTAGCGGCGTTTCTCATGCACTCTGACTGGCGCGATGCGCCAGAGGCAAAATTTTAGAGGAACTTTTGTGGCTCTATGGCAGGCTTGATGCCCCAAGCCTTGCCCAGAAAACCTCCGAATTTTCTCTTTCATTTTTCATCTCTAAACCCTGTAAACTTCTATGGTTCTTTTCCCAAACTCTTAGGATAATTAGTACCCTAAAAATACAATAAATTTAACTCGACAAGTTACCCGAAAACATGAGTTAAATAATCATGAAACTACAACGACACAACCATCAAGAACTCAATAGAATTTTCAACAATGTTCTTCAAGAATTCACTTTCTTAACATTTAAAGACTTAAAATTCGCTGAATTGAAGCATGACTGGCGCATGGGCGAACTAAACCAAACTATGCTATCTCACGTATCTTTTTAGGGATCACTCCCGATGAATTCCGACACAAATCTTGAGTGCTCTCGGCAATTTCTTGATTTCTTCTCGTTTCTCCTTTTTCCAAACCATCGCATGAATTCTAAATCTTTCTAAACTAAATAAAGTCTTATTTTACCCCAAATAATCCCCCAAAGCGAATTAATATAATTAGGTAAGGGAAAGTCAAATTTGCCCTTCCCAAATCCGGATTGGACTTCCCTTAATCCAAGAGCCCAATTTCAGAAAGGCATAACTCGCTCATACGAATTCGGAATCGCAAAAACTTGGCGGCGCTGGAATGATAATTCCAAGGGCTTTACAATCATATCTGGAACTACACCTAATTCATCATGTCATAGGATTTATGTTTGTTTGAAGTTGACAAAAAACTCACTTTAACTTACTTAAAAATTTCCAGATTTCCTTATACTTCCCAAAAGTAACTATTTTCAGATTTTAAACTCTTTTCTAGTTCTTCATAATTGCGAGATGTTAAACAACCATTAAATATCATGTCATAAGTCAACTATTGAATTGGTATAATTTCTTTCGGCAAAAAACAATACTTACAATAAAATAGCACAAGAGGATGATTAATAACCAATTTAATGTATGGTACGATATAATTTTGAGGAAACTAAAACAATCTACATTTATTAGCATATAATGGTGAATCCATAATTTTGTGTTAATGGGTGCAGAACTCCCTTCAACGTAAAATTTATTCCTCTCATAAAATGTAAGAGCATAATATTTGAAATCCATCAATAAAATATAATTAAAGGAAAAAATATAAACAAAGAATAAAAAAACTAAACAAAAAATATATAAAAAGGGTGGGGAAGGAAATGAAGAATATACACGGGTGATAAAAAAGGAAATATCAATAAACTTGAAGAAAAATCAAGAATAAGGAAGTATAAAAAAAAAGAAAGGACAAGTTGTACGAGATAAAATGAAGGAAAAGAAAAATTAGAAAAAGATAATGAATCTCATAAACATTTTGTGTCACATGAGATTCAAACACGTGACACTCTAAAAGCAATGCCATTTTAGCTTTGGCTCTCAAACAAAATACCCATACCAAATTTTATTCTAATGGTTATATTGAATGATTCGGTCCTGATTTATAAAATTTATATTCAAGGATGGATACAAAGGTCATGAATGATTTTATTTTAAGGGTTATATTCAATGATTCGGTCCTGATTTATAAAATTTATATTCAAGGATGGATACATAGGTCATGAATGATTCAATCTGTGTTTGAGCACCTAAAACACTTTATGTGTATCTGCCCAAACTAAGAACATCATAATAATATTCTCCTAATTAGGTGTAATTATGAAGATTATTACATGCATAAATAAATTTCTTAAAGAAAAAGAGACTACCATTAAGATTTTAAAGTCAACAATATAGTTTTTACTTATATATATATATA
>NC_028642.1:42712595-42729979 GCF_001406875.1 Solanum pennellii | reverse complement strand
TATATATATATATATATATATATATATATATATATATACATACATACATATTTAACACATAACTATACAAATTAAAGACCTTAATAAGTATATAGATTGAAACGTTTATGGAACAAAAAAGCCACACGCGATTAATTCCATTCCATGATTTTCTCTCACTCTTTTACCTTCCACAATTTACTCAAACTAGTTATACATTCTCTTCCATAAAAAATATTTTTCAACCAATATAAAACTCGATAATAAATCGAAACATCAAAATATTTAAGTTTTGATCATAATACAAGATATAGAAATTGCATCAAGTAAGCAGTAAAGTTTTAATTTTCTAACCTAAGAGACAAAGTATGACTCATAAAATTAAGTCCACTCACCTTTTATGGTAAATAAATAATCATATTACCCATTAATCACAAAATAAGTTCCCTTGGAAGAAGAAGTAATCTTCACACTCAGATCCAAGAATTTAATGTAAATTAAGGGCTAAGTTAACATCAAAAATTAGCTCTCACACTTACATATGAATTCACATATGTGCATAAATAACAACAAACTTTTCCATTATATACATCTAAGCGAATTAGATATGTATGCACAAGTACCCACATCCCCCTATCTTTGCCCGAAATCCCAGGGCACAAAATTTAATAAAACTTCAATGGATTTATAATATTGGCTACAGAACCAGTACCTATATGATAGTGACACTTTTCTATGTACTTACACATTTTGTAGACTTTATAACCCTTTATTATCTTCTCTTAACTTTTGTTTATCCCAAACAAACACACAAGTATATGTGGTTTTCAATTAATAAAATGATAAAAATATAGTACCAAACCTACGAAGACTTGTAATTAATTGTTTTCAAAATTAAACTAACACCAAATTTTAACATACTTGTATTTATCCTTTCCAAGTCACTTTCACGCCTATATGTCTATGGAGTGAAACTTAACAAGAATTTAGGTATATGTCCATCCTAATTGTGCATTTTTTCCGATGCTCAGGATTACAAACTTGCTCTATTTAATTCTATAACAATCTTGAATTCGAACTTTCATGTTCAATTTGAAATTTGTAGATAATATTTTATCGTTATCAAAACAAATTATTACTAAATTGGATCAAATAGGTAAGCAATATCATAAATGAAATATACGTCAATTATAAATTCAAAACATTAACATTCATATGTAGCTCCATACCCTAAAACTAAGAAACTATAACATTACAGACTAGAGTGGGAAAGAAAATTCGAAGACTTTAATTTTATGTTTCTTTCATACTCAAATTTTGATTCTACCAAAACCAGAGATATCACTCTAAAGCTAGATTTCACACAGTACTATGATCTACAAATATGGTTTGGGTAATTCTTAAATACATTTATGAGTGTTGTCGTTTTGATTATCAATTTATTTGCTTAAAATTGATTCAAGAGGGTTGTAGACAATAAAATTTGCATCGAGAAAATAATAATCAATTATAGAAAAATATGTAACAATCGTTGTATTGATTTCAAAGTGTGAGTGTTACAATCTCAATGATTTCAAAGTGCGAGTGTTACAATCTCGAATTTATCTTGAACTTGAACTTGAATTTTTCTTGATCCTAATATTGAACTTGAAATTTATCTTGATTTTGATTTGTAGTTGAGTCCAAGGGCTTCGAGCTTGATCTTGAATTTTAAAATCTTGATCTTGTTTGTTCTTGAACTTGACTTTTATTTTGATTTTAACTTCTAGTTGAATCCAAGGGCTTTGAGCGTGATACTGATTGTTCTTACACTTGAACTTTATCTTGATCTTGACTTCTACTTGACTACAAGGGCTTCGAGCTTGATCTTGAATCAGGAGGTCTTTATCTTGATCGTTATTGAACTTGAACTTGAACTTTATCTTGACCTTAATCTCTAACTTGAACTTGAATTTTATCTTGATCTTGACTTTTCTTGAATTCAAGGTCTTCGAGCTTGATCTTGAATCAGCGGTCTTAATCTTGAAAGTTCCTGAACTTGAACTTTATCTTGATCTTGAATTCTAGTTGAATTCAAGAGCTGTGAGCTCGATCTTGAATTCGGTGGTCTTGATCTTGCTCGTTCTTGAATTTTTGAACTTGTCGCTTAAAGAGAAATCTGCAGCTTTTGATCCTCGAGTTTTCTCTAGCTCTTCGATAAAATTCTTGGTTCTCTTTTCTGAATTATGAGGGCCCCTATTTATAGTTTTAAAATAGTGGAGTTGTGATTGAAATTGGATTCCCTTCGGCTAATCAAATTTAAGTGACATGGACATATGAACTTTATGGAGCGGACTTTACTTAAATTCATATTTATTGAAATTAAACTAATTAACCAAATTATATTAATCCATAATATATTTGGACTATATATTTATGAATTTAATATAATCTGAATCATTGGATAAATTCATATTTAATAAATTTTAAATGATTACAAATGTCATTTCTTTAAGTCTTGTTGATATATATTATCTTTCATAAACTAGGCTTGAAGAATTTAAAGACTTCAACTTACAGATTTGAAGAAATTAAAGACTTCAACTAGCATACATGAAGATTTTGAAGACTTCATCTTGAAAATTGATTTGAGACTTTAACTTGAAGATTTGAAGAATTTGAAAACATCAATTTGCAAACTTGTTTGAATTGAAGATCCAATTTGTATACTTGGTTGAATTAAAAAAAAATTCATGTTTCTAAAGAAACTCATATTTTACAAGGGTTTCCCCTATGTTGACCCATCAATGCTTCGTACAATTCAAAAGTTTGATGAGACAAAACAGAACACAAAATACTTATCACTTTGACTTTCATTTGACAAATCAAGTTGGAACATGTAGCATTTTGACACTCATGCAATTGAAGTGTTCTTTTTTTTGTATTGTATATAGTTTATACTCTTTCGGACCAAGAGCGAAATGCAGCTTAGACTTGTACCTTAAGGAACATTTTGACTTGAAGATTTGAGCCACTTGAAGATTTAGCTCAAATTTAAAGAGCTTTATGATATATAGTTAGGATCGTGCTAAATAAGCATTTGAACTTGTAGATTTAGCTCAAATTTGAAGAGTTTTATGATACACAGCTTAGGCTCGTGTCTCAAGCAAAATTTTAATTTGAATATTTAACTTAAATTTGAAGAGATTAGTGACATACATCTAAGCTCATGTTTAGAGGATAATTTCAATTTGAAGATTTAACTCAAATTTGAATAGCTATGTGACATACAATTTAAGATTGTGTTTTGAGGAACATTTCAACTTGAAATTTAAGTCAAATTTGAAGAGTTTTGTGAATACAATTTAAGCTTGAGGAGCATTTCAACTTGAAGATTTAGCTCAAATATAATGAGTTTTATGATATATAATTTAATATCATGTTTCAAGGATAATTTTAACTTGAAGATTTAACTCAAATTTGAAGAGCTTTGTGATATGCAGTTTAGCCTCATTCAAGTAGAGGCATTGTAACTTGTAATTTAGGCTAGTGTGAATAGGATCATTATAACTTTAATTTTGAACTTGTTCATTAAGGAGCAGTGTAACTTGAAGTTTAACCTCATGTGTTAAGGATCATTGCAATTTCAAGTTTAACCGAAAGCATTAAGGATCATTTAGATATACATTGACTCTTCTATAACGACCCTAAAAATGAACTAATGAAACTAGAGACTCACATTTGTGTTTGAAGTTGTTAACTTTATTCAAAATATGAGAAATTACCTTTTAATTTTAGTTTAAAGTGTTTTGGGGACAAACGTTAAAAAATGACTAACATCTGGTAACAAGTCAATTGAGCTTCTCTGTTCTAAGGCCTTGTCGTTGAAGTTCGGTGAGTTGGTTGAGGCCTAAAACTCGTAGAAGGGACACCTATACTTAGAAGATAATTTTTACGGGTTAAACGTACGGGTACAACTCCCCAAGTGCCACCAAAGGGGTCCTTGAGGAGGACCCCAATTTTGCCCAAAAAGTTGTAAAAACAGCCCCATCTACACCCATGATATACACCTCTTAGACCAATCTACGCCCTGTAGGCCATGGGCATAGTTCAAGGTCTGTTTCAGGCAAAAAAAATGAGGCCTCATTCACAAAAAACAAAGGCTATCTACGGCCAGTAGACCCATCCACGGTCCGTGGATGAGCAACCGTAGGTGCTGCCAGTTTTTGGTGGTTTCATTTTAAGCTAGACTTTGGGGGTTAAGTTGGTTAATTAATTATGGTCTTAGGGGATCGGTTTAGTAGTTAAATAAAATCCTATAAATATTTAGTAGACCCCTAAGCTAATGACTTAACTCATTACAACTCAAGAGTCTAAATCAAAACCCTCTCTCTAAAAATATCTTCTCTCTAGAACACCATTGAAGAGATCAAGTTTCCATGGATGATTTCATCAAGAGTTTCAAAGATTTTCCAAGGGGATTCATTGTATTATTATATTAGAGGTGTGGAAATCCTCTATCTAGGGTTAGCTTCACCCTACAGTCAATTTTAAAATAGTTTTCAAGTTCCCAAACTTTTTGAAAAAGCCTAGATTTCACTCAATCTCACTGGTTCTTGGATCAAACACTTCAAATGATAAATTTTGATTATATTGCAGTTTATTTTATTTTTTAAGATGAAAAACTCCATGAACTCATGACTTCTCTCAATACCTCAAATTTGACCATATGAAGTGGGATTGTTGATTATGAAAAATGATGATGGTTTCACGCGTAGATTGATTTATATGTTGATTTGTATCATTATCTAAGTCTAATTATAGTGAAGTGTTGGTGAATTAAGGAATTGTTGTTATATCCTTAAAACAACAAGTTTGACCTAAGTTCATGTTAATGTAGAATTGATATAGAATTGTGATATATTAATGTGTGATCCACTTTTTTTGGAGGTTCTTATTTGATTATTATATGAATATGAAATCAATCAAGTTAATGTGATTATGTCTTGAAATATATGTGCATGTGATTCCGATGAAAAAATGATGATCTTATGTAGAATGTGAATGTCTATGTTGAATTGTTAGTCTCAGGCATCCTATTCTTGTATAAATGAATGTATAGGATAATATGTATCTTGAATTGGAAGTCTTAGCATCATATTCTTGTATAAATTGATGTAAAGGTAAATTTGTATTTTGAATTTGTAGGCTAGTGCATCCTATTCTAGACTAATGAATGTATCTTGACTTAATTGCTAAATGATCATGATTTAGTAGACCTATAGTTCGTAACCTTGTCTTGAATGAATGAATAAATGTCTTGGTTTGGTAAACCTAATTTGTTAGCCTCCTTATGAATAAATAATTAGGCATCTTAGACTTCGTCTTGAACCGCTGGACCTAAGAGTGGTGGCCCTTCTTGATTAGTGTAGAACCCATGTGAATATAAATCCTTGAAGCGGTAGACCTAATGGTGGGTGCCTCTTTCTTGTCTGAAATGATGAACCTAGGAGCGGTATACCTAATGGTAATGGCTCTTCCTAGGAAGATCAAAGATCTATCCTTTATACCTTGAAGCGAAAGACATAATGGCGGTAACCTTCTTCATGTGTAAATGTCTTGGGTCGGTAGCCCTTATGTTGGTGGACCTCTCAAACACACCAATGTAATGTCAATGTATCTACTATATGGTAATGTAGGCTAAGCACCACGCGAATATGGTTATATGGAGGTTCTCCCAATGGTAGTCAAATCTGAATGAATGTCTTTCATATACCATAACTAAGTGCCCATATAGGTCCTATCTACAGATCAACCAAAGCTTGATAAACCGGTCTCCCTTAGGCAAGGGGACCGCCTTTTTACTATGTGGGGACAGAACATTAGATTACATGAGTTAGATCTCATGGTCTACGCCGGTTAAATTCTTATTCCCAACATGTGGGATGTGCATAGTAGTTACTTGATAAGTTCTACAAAGTGTAGGTAGTAGTATGAGATTATGTCTACACATCGCACGAGTAGGCTTGGATAAGTATTGAGTGAGTTCTCTAATGTGAGATAGTCCTCTAAATGAGCGAGCAAATTATTATCTTTATAATGTGATGCATGTTTCTCTTATATTGATGAAATGAGTTATTTAACATGTCATGCTGAAATATAATGGTTCTTGTCTAAATGTAACCTTCTGGAACACTTAGATGTGGCATGAAAAGGTATTATGGGCTGCCACTTTATGTCTTACTTAAGAGTGTCTAGGATTTAGATAGAGGCCTTAAAAATGATGCATGATCTACTTAATGTATGTGCTTATGTATTGTGTGTTGGTACTAGTTTAAGTATGATCACTTGAGGTGAAGGTTAAAAGGGTAAAGGTAATGGCTTACATGCGATATTGTGAATTGTATGTTGTTTGTTACTTCCATTATGCCTCCAATGTTCAATGTTCATGAAGTTTTACCAAATGGCACAAAAGCGTGACTTTCAACAAAATGTCCCTTTTTAGAATGTTTTTGAATGCTCATCATACTTAGTGTATAATTGTACTAGCACCATCTTCATTATGTTTTTATTACAAGTGTAGGTTATGGTAACAAAGTGGATTATCTAGTTGAAGGCTTGGATTTCTATTCCTCCAAGACTTGGTATGTTCTCATGGATTCAAGGACAGAATTCTTGTGTTTCATCTTTAATGTAATAGATAATTTAGTATTAATTTCAATTGAAAAGGGTTGTGTCCCTATGATGTTTAAAGATTGTGTCTAAGATGACCATGTGAGACTTAGTATTTACGTTTCTTTATAAATGAGTACTTGAAGGTTGGTTTTATTGAAAAAGTTTTAACTCTGCGTTATTTTTATTACCTATGTGATGAATAAATGCCAAGAGGCTTGTCCAATACCCATTCGAGGTCAAGTACATTGTGCCACGACTTGGGGGTGTTCTCGAGCCGTGACAAACTTGGTATTAGAGCATAAGATTTTGGGAATGGTTTTTAGGTTGATGTCTCACAAGACGTATCTAGTAGTGTCTTATTCATTAGTGTGAGTCATGACACATATATGAGCGAGAGAGACTATAAGACGATAGAAAGTTACACTTCTTTCATTATTCTTGAAGTCGTGTCGTGGAGTTGAGTTCTATAAGTGACCTTTTCCTAACTCTTCTCTTGTGTTTATAGGATATAAATACGAGAGGGAGACCCGAAAATAAAGTGGAAGAGGAGATTGATAATGATAAAATTCCTTCCTAGGTCCACAAGATGGACAAGCTCCTCAAGGTGAGCAAGTCTCAGTGGTTCCCCCAGACATGACAAATCAAGAGATTAGGACGACTTTTCTACCTTCGGCCCAAGCTATGACGCCCAAAGTGAATAGATATGTGGTCCCTAGATTTAATGCTTTGGAGAGTACCATGGCCACTATATTGAGAGACTTTATGAGGATGAATCCTCCTATATTTCTTGGCTCGAGAGTGGGAGAAGATCCCCAAGAATTTTTGGATGAAATTTATAAGATAGTGGATGTTATGAGGGTAAATTCTAGGTAGAAAGTGAAGTTGGCTTTCTATCAATTGAAAAAAGTGGCCCAAGTGTGGTTCACTTAATGGAAAGCCAATAGCCCAGTTGAAGCGGGTCCTATAGGATGGGGAGAGTTTAAGAAGGCGTTCCTTGGTAAGTACTTTCCCCGTGACAAGAGGGAGGTGAAGGTTGAGGAGCTTAAAGCTTAGGCAGGGTACAATAAATGTGGAGGAGTATTCCTTGAAGTTTACCTTATTGTCTAAGTATGCTCCAACTTTGGTGTCTAACCCTAGAGATGGGATTAGTAGGTTTGTTACCGGTGTATCTAACCTAGTTAAGGAAGAATGTCGTACGACAATGCTCTATGCTGAGATGAATATATATAGACTTGTTATGTATGCTCAATCTATTGAGGAGTCCAAACATAAGAGGATAAATAGGGATGTAAAAAGGGGGAAGATCCGATGAGAAAGGTCAACCTAGATTCAAGAAGAGAGCTCGAAGAGGAGGAAAAACTTGAGGGTTGGGATTCAGATTTTGAAGAGGAGGCAGTGCTTGGTATGAAGTGTTGGTCTAATGAAGATTTGACGTGGTTGTCGATGGTGGAAGGATTTTGAGTAGGGTTGGAGGGTGGGTTATTTAGGACATGTTCCCAATTTGAAGTTAGAGGAGGAAAATGGAGTGAAAGCCTTCCATTGCCTAGAGTGTTAATATCGATAGTCAAAATTGACAAATCTTATTTTTTCTAGAGCTCAACCCTCAACTCAGCAATCTGTTGCATCAACTGCGCAATTAACTCATTTTGTTCAACGGAAGGAGGTTGAACTATAGCAACTTCAATCAGGCTGGTATTCTCATTATTGTGAGTCATTTTTCTTCTCTCTTTCAACAAATTTCAATTGGGAAAGTAATCTTTGAAAACTTTGAATGTTCAACAACTAATCAACACAAATAAGTTTAGAGTACCTGACAAGGAAAAGTAACTTAAAGGCAAATATGTTAGTCTGTGTAGGCAGTAGGTAATAGAAAATATAACACACAAAGCTGTAAGCACACAAGAGTCGCTTCATTTGAAGAAAGACTAGCCCAAAGATATAAAGAAATGATTAGATAGACAGGAATTTGTCTATCTGATTTTTAGCTTTGTGAGTCAAAAATGTCGACCTGAGTCAGGATAAAATCGATTGAATATTTTAGTGTCGTTCTTCTGGTTTTTGATTGAGTTGTAACTCTAATTTCTTTGTAAGAGTTAAAAAAGATAAAATTTCTCAGAATGGGACCGAGCCTTAGAAGGCTGCCTACGTATCTCACGGGGGGAGAATTCAGGTCCTACGTAGTTCCACTCACTTGAATTTTTTTGTTTTTATTTTTTTTTCACTTTGAGACGAATCTTTTCTGATATGAGAGTAATAATTTTCAAAAAATAATGTTTAAATTTTATCGGGAAACTAAAGACTCGAAGAGTATTTGGACGTACTTTTGATAGTGACTTGACATTTGTGCTTATGGGTTCTTAAAAATGAAGAAGAGTGAGCTATAATATCTCCAAATAAAACAACATATTCACATAAGCAGTTATAACACATAAACAGTTATTACGCGGTCTAAACATATATGTGACCCTTTTGTGCCAAGGTAGGTCTATAACGATTTGAGGGATGTATACATGATTTGAAACATTTCATTGCCCCCAAAACCCAAATTTTTACAAACTTGATAAGTAAACTGAATGGGGATATATAGTAGGGAAAGCGGGATACAGAATAATCAGTCTCACGCAGGGGTATAACTCTAAACTATGCCTCCACGAAAGATTCTTCTTTTTTCTTGATATTTTTGTCATCTCCGGGTGACAAAGTCTTTGGATGGACTAGTAGCTTGTGAAGCGCTTTCATCAACCTAAATAAACTATAACCTAATCCTTACCCCATGAGACAATGATTTTTCAAACAACGTATACATCCTTCAAATTTAAACACATAAATATGAACGTCCGCGTTGGCCATGGGCCGTTCTGAACTTAAGGTGGTCTCTTTAATGGTCCCAACACACCTTGGGTGTTTGGTCGTCTTAGGCTAATGCTTAGATTTGGATTTGGTTCGCTCTACTCTAGGTTGACTAGAATGGTTTAGAAATGACGTTTAACCTAGTCGGACAAACAACAGGGTGAAGATTAATAAACGGCGTTGGATGATCGCAAGCCAACTATTCATTTATTACTTTCAAAGATTAGACTTCTGTATTTTTCTTAAGAAAGTCGTGGTAAGCCACGTAACTGCCTTTGTCCTAATGCGAACTATTTTTCGTTTGGCAGATTTGATGCCATGAAATGCAACGGTTTAATGATACGCTAAAGAAAACAAGTAAACAGTTATTCACACATAGCCAAAAAGGTTACTTTAAGGTTAGAACCCTTCAAATCCCCAGATGAAAGTCGTCATTCTGTTTTATTTCGGAAAACAAAAAATATTTTATTAGTTTTCGAGACTTAGTTTTAGAGTCATCATTCTATTTTATATCAGAAAAAATATATTTTATTAGTATTTGAGACTTAGTTTTAGACTCGCCACTTAATTTTTAAGAAAACTATTCTTTCAATCGATTAAAACAGGAAACCGATTGAAAATGTTTAAGGACGTTCGGGGGTTTCTATTAGAATTTTAGGAAGGTGTTTAAGGCACCTAAAATACCCGTTAATACGATTTTCCGACAACTAACTTGTTTGACTAAAAATTAGACTTAATTCAATTCATTTGAAATTCCTAAAAAAGCGAAGAAAATCAACTTATTATCTAAGTGAATTTTTTAACTTGCGAAATTTGTATTTTTAAATATATTTAGACTAGGATGATTTAACTTAAATTGTTAGATAGCGTCTTGCGGAGATTTAAAATTTTTAAACCCTAATACTATCGACAAATCAACAATTAAATACGCAATAAAGTAAAAGATTGAGAAAGAGAGAGTTGGGTCTAAATCCGATTTCTGTCCGCCTGAACCGGTGTTTTGACCCATTTCATTTTTGGGTCTTCAGCCCATTTCAATTGTACCTGTCCTAAACTAATCAAAATAATAATAATACAACATGATAAGGGGCTCAGGCCTAAAAATAACAATATATAATATTTTGAAAATAAAATTAAACTCTTCAGCCCATTCTCTCCGACTTCTTTGCATGTACGTCGATTTTTAGTTGGCTGACTCGAAAAAAGGAATTTAAGCCTTTACGGCTCTCCCGTGATGCAAGAGGAAAGGAATGGATTCAATGGACCCCAACGATGTTCACATGTGACAAGAATGAGAGAATACACAAGTAACAAGTCATTGATTTAACTAAAAAACATTAAGTTAAAAGAAGACCATATGCTATCGTTCCAAGTATCCAAATATTATAAAGAGACAAAAATACCTAAAAAGCATGATTTATACTATAATATCAAATATTTTCATTTACGATAGTAAATCATTATTTCACAATGAAATTTAATAGTAAGCAATAAAGCAAATGAAAACAACACTAACCAAATTCGGAATCGAAAATAATAAGTTACTATCAATTCAAGTAAGATCACTAGCAAAGAATGACCAAACTACTGGCCAAACGCTATCTAATCTCAGGCAAGTACTCTTAAACGAGAGGAGATCACACTTTAGACATATGAGAAAGGACACGTACAGAGAAAGTTGAACCTAATGCAGCAGGTTGAAAATTTTATCATAATAACTTCCTATGCATCCAACAAGGGGCGGAGCCACGTAGGCTCCAGGATGTCCAATTGGACACCCTTCGTCGAAAAAAAATGTTATATATGCACGTACAATTTTGATTTAATATTGGTATATATAAAAGTTGGACCCCCTGAAATAACTAAGTGAGACGCAGTGGGTTTGGCAATAGTTGTCGCATCCCTACATTTTGCTCGGGTTCGATTCCCCGCAGGGTGTTTTATATATCTTTAATTATTTTTGACTTCTTGAATTTATTTAATTAAAAAAACATGCATAGTTGGTTGATTCTGTCATGAACCCCTCCAGAGGCCCAAGGTTGAATCCCCTCTAACACTAATTATTTTTTTCCAATTAAAATTAAATTATATCCTTAAATTTTAATATCTTTTCACTATGGAATAAGATCTCCTAAAATTTAATACTTTTTCCTTGTGGATTTTTTTCAATTCAAATAGAATTATTTCCTTAAATTTCAAAAACTTTCGTTGTAGAATAAGATTTCATTTTAAAAAAAAATAAAAATTATGGAATAAGGTTTTCTTTCTCTATAAATAGGAGACACAATTACCCAAATCATATCATCATATCATTAAGAATAGAATCTCAATAATTTCTATCTCTTTTTTTTTTCCTTCTAGTTCTTATATTTTATAACAAAATACCAACATAATATTTTAGTTTCAAGTTTCAATGGACATGAGGAATTATTATAATAGATTACCAAAAAAAAGTTCGACTTCTCTAATATTGCTTAACTTGATTATTTGTTTTGGTACTTTAAATTATCGTTTTATTTTTAAAAAAATACTTTTAAAAGTTTGGACACCATTAATGAAACTTTTGGCTACGCTACTGCATCAAACGACAGCAAGTAAGTTCAGTAAGTAAGTTAAGTGAATAAGAGCGTAATATATGAAATTCAAAACTCTTACTTAGCCTATCAACCACATAAAGAAAAAGTATTTGGTCTCAATTTATGCCTAACAGATGGCAAAATAACTACTATTCTTATTAACGAGTAAAAACCACAAAGACATTCAAGAAATGAATGACTATAACTATTGGAATAGGCCTGCAAATATATCAAACATTTTAACCATATAGTTGAGTTTGAAGACTTAAACTTTCATGAGTAACAATTATTAAACAGTAACCATGCTAAACCCAACACACCTTATACGATCTATACTCTCTACCCTCTCCATATGCATGACGACAAACATGAACACTAGTTCAGCAAAACAAAATAAACAAAGCCACAAAGACAATAAGATGGAGTAAACAAGAGGGCGCCACTGACTTAATAACCTCAGGCAAAATATTTGGGAAGAAAAAAAGGACGAGCAGAACTCAACAGACTGACCCAAAGACAACAACCTATAAGATAAACTAAAAACCCGACTCGGTCCAATTAATGAAATCACCTAAGCATGGATATCATACTGTAACATAGACCAACCAGCAACAGAAATCCCCATAATAAAGTCTTCCCAACATTACCCAGATGAAACAGAGAAAGAGATAATGGGAAAATTTATCGTAAAAAGAGTTACCTTTCCAAGGGCAGTGAACTACGAGGAACTCAAGCCAAGGAACGCGACTTCTACCACTAAGCTCGGACACGAGTCAACGAACAAGAAATTGGGACGGTAACCTGAACTTGAATCAACAATGGCAAGCAAAAGAAGAGAATGACATCCAGACTGAAACTAGTTGACTCCCCTTTTTTCTGAATGTATTTCTAGATACTTTATAGATATATTGTTGTATTTCTTTCTCAATATCTTTTCTCAAAAACTCCAACTGAAAAAAAAAATTCTATTTTCAAAAAAATCTCCCACCTCCTTCCTCTTTTTCTACCAGCCCCCCAACTCTCTGTAATTATCCCTGTGTCCAACCTTTTCCAAATATTTTTTCTCCCCACTCTCTGTAACTCTTTTTCAACCCAACAAAATAAAGAAGAAGAAGCTATTTATAAACGAAACTAGGGCTGAAAAAGGTTGGAAATCGGGTTCACCTTTTGGATGGATTTCGAACTTTTACAAAAACCTCCTAAGGAGATAAAATTGAAAGCTGGAAGTTGTACTGTTCTTGTCTCATTCCTCAACGGAAAACTATTTGAGCCACTGGATTGAGAGTGAAGGACGAAGGAGGTGCGAGATCGAGACACTTGGTTCTTTATACGAACGGATAAGGGAGAGGGAGAGGGTCACACGACTTGGGCTTGATCAATTCAAGGGTTGCTGGATTTTTGGATCGAGATTTCTGGGTTTCTTCGTGCAAGGGAGAAGAAGAGAATGCGCAAATCATTTTTGGGGGTGGGTCAGTGTACGTTGGGTTCTCTACTGTGAACAGGGGAATTGGGTTGGGTCAGAGGAAGAATGGGTAAGCTGGGAAATGGGTTGGGCTGATTTCAATTTAGAGGAATTGAAACATAAAAGAGACTTGGGCTGGCAGAAAAGGGGAAGAGGGCCCAAAATAGTTTTGTCTCAAATAGGTTTAGGAGATTTGACTATTAAGTAAATGAAAATGAATTAACATAAATTAATTATTGAGCTGATAATCTTAACAAAATAAAATAATAAACTTAATTATAAACTAAATAATTTAAACTATGAACTATTATATAACTAACTAATTAATTAAATATTAAAACAAAATCATTTTGAGACGATTTTTGAATATTTTTAAAATATACTAATTATATAAAAAAAAAGATTTATGTAAACCATATATCTTATCTAAAAAATTATAAAAAGTGACAAAACTATTTAAAATAACGTGCAAATTCTTAAAATTTTACAAAAACTAATTATCTTAAATCGTTTGAAATCGAAAAAGCTCAAATTAATTAATTTATATTGTGGAGGATCAAAAACCGGGTGTCAACACATGCTACTACAAGACACTTGGCATTTAACACCTACAATGCAACACACTAACATAACAAAAAAAAGGTTAGAAGTTTTGAAATAGGTATTAGTTAATTAAGGTGCACAGGCTTAAACGGTTTAGTTGCATCTAGGAATAGTATGGTATACTAGAGTCATTCCAAATTAGATTCTAAAAGTTTTAGCTTTAATTAGATTTTAGGCAAATCTTATAAGAGATAGATCGTAACTTTTACTTCTTTTAGTAAGGAATCTTTTATGGTAATTACATCCCACACTTTACTTTCTTGTTAGATGCTTGGCTCTTCAATGCATTAGGTGACAACTTAAACTAATAATATGAAAAATAAGTGGACGGCAATGAATCTCATTTCACAAGGAACACCATACGTTATTGTCAAACCAAATAAAAAGGATTGTGTTACAATAATAGAAGACAAGAATAGAAGCTCGAATCATATGAATTGATGATTTGAAATTAATTACATAGTTAGAAAATCTAAAACGATTCTTTAAAATGTGAATAGAAGACGACTAAGTCATGTGACATGAAAGAAAGAGACTTGTCCTTGAATTGTAGTAGTTGATCAAGTTACAAGTAGAAGCCATGGACTTATTATGTTAAGTGTCTTTTGCTCTCATTCACTTGCATTGTTTAAAATTATACCCCTCCACTCCCTTTTTACTTGTCAAATTTTCACTTGTTACACTTTGTATAATGAATTTATCATTTTACCGTTGATAACTGATAAAAAACTTAAACATATTTACTCACTATATTTTTCAAAGATACTAACTCATTGTTAATAAATTGAGGATATAATAGAAAGAAAAAATTTTGACAAGTAAAAAAGGAAATTAAATTAAAAATATTTGACAAGTAAATAGATAGAGACAGAGGGAAGGACTATTAGCTACAACTTGCTAGAAAATTAGTTCCCCTTATTAAATAACATGGCAGCTAACAAAGTTCAATGAACACATACTGGTGTGCAAGAAAAGTTTTATGCAAGCAGGCTAGCTCTTTCAAGTGAAAATCTTAGTCCACTATTATTCCCGTGATATTAACACTGTACTCATCAACTTGATAGTCAAAAATTAGAGAGTTTGTAGGAAATTTCTATTATTTTTGCCCTTTAAAGTGATAATTTCAAGAGAGCTGGAAATTTATATTTATGATTTTATTTTAAATTATTTTTATTTTCAAGAATAGTTTGAAAATAACTAAAAGGTCAAAAATAAAAAGAATGTGTTCAATTTATGTCCTAATTTTTTCTTAGAGCCTATTTGGAGTAGCTGTTAGTGGTATCAATGGAACAGTTCGATCTTTTATTTGTAGAAAATTATATAATCTCAACTTTTCGAGTATTTTATAATGTATGACAAAAAATAGATTTTTTATAATCATCCCACTCGTTTAGGGTTTTTTTCGGTATCGCTACGGTTTGGTTAATTTCTTTTTCTTTTTTTTTTTTACTTTTAAAGTATCGCCACAAAATATACTTCGATTAAAATATTGTTTTTGCAAGAATGTTTTTGAAGAAGCACTTCAATTTTTTACCAGGAAGTCAAGAATGTAAAGTTTGATCTTGAACATTTAATAGGAGTGTTTGCACAACTTTTGTCGTGTTGTTTGATGGAGTATAGATTATAATATCTTTTAATTATAAACCTCATTAATTAAAGACTAATTAAAGAGCAAAGACCCGAAGTCATCCAGTCACTATAGATCTAATTAGACCTAGGTTATATTTATATTTGAAAAATGTTATAAAATAAATTTTGTAATGACCCTCCGGGTCATATTCGTCGTTTTCGATTTTTTCAGCGTTTAGAGCTTTTCCGTAGCGACCCCAAGTGATTTATGACTTGTTTGAACTGACAGTTTGATCGTCGGTTCGTTGGTTTGGATTTTGTGCAAGTTTCCGTATTTTGGACCCTCTGAAACTTGAACATTTGACTTCGGTCAAAAGTTCAGGAAGATAACTTTAGAATACAATTTTGACAATTATGTCAGCTCCGAAATGGCCATATTAGGCTTGGGGCATAGAATTGGTTCGGCCCTCAAGACTTCTGATGTGAGTTTGTTCATTAGGAGTTTTCACTTTGAAGTTTCAGTCAAGGTTTAACTTTGGTTGATTGCGGAGCTAACTGCGCTGATGAAATTCTCATCCGAGCATGATTATCAAGAACTTTGACAAAAATCAAACCTTGACTTAAGTTTCAAAGTTAAAATGTGTAACAACATAATTTCACACCAAAATCTCGGAGCCCTAACCTAAAATGGTCCTTCTGAAGGGGTTACACTTTAAGATGGGTGCACCCCTAACATTTGGGACACATTTTCTTATATTTTCTAGGGATCTCTTCTCCTTAGCACAATACCAATTAACTGTTTTTCAAGTATTTCAAGTAAGAGCATCTCTATTTCTGAATTTTTTTTCATCGATTCAAATTGAATTTTCTTCTATTGATTTGTTCAAGGGCACAATTAGTAATCTGCATGCAGATTCAATCGAATTCAGTAAATTTTACTCAAATAATACATATTTGTTATTACATATGTACAACTATTAAATTCAAAAATCAATTATTATTAATTATAAAATTCAAAACTCATTTAATTGAACTCTTTAGTTTTGTCGTTGATTACTGATAGACCATGTAGACGTGCATTAAAGGATTTTCTTTTTTATTTTCGTTGGTCTTTATGAGAGAGAAAAACAATTGTTGGTAGGTTTAGCTCGTAGAAACTTCATAGGCGCCTATTGTAGGCTGTAGCTTGAAACTTAAAAATTTGAAAATTAAATCCTATTTCAAATGGGTATTTCTAGAAAATATTGAATATGCATTAAGGAAACTGAATCTGAAATGTAGGGTGATTTGGTGTGATTTTTTTTAGGTGTTTTGGATGCACTTAATCCTTGGTTTCAAGGGAAAAAAAGGACAGTCAATTTCTGTACAGTAATATGTAATATTGTATAGTATATGAATATATATAGACCTCCTTTAATTTTGTATTACGCCGTGTATGGGGTGTATTGTATTGTATATCAAAATTTTAACGATGTTATTATAAAAACATAACCAAAACTTGGTGTGTGAAAAAAGAGCGCTATCAACATAAAAATTTGGATACCTAAATAACGGTTAAAACACTTTTTTTCATCGAGAATGGGCTTAATTATATTTTTGAGCTAAAAATTGCAATGTAAATTTCAGACTAATTTTTATAATTGAAACTAAATAATAGTATATTATTGGATGCACACGGCGGGGTGCGTGGG
>NC_028642.1:42709059-42712455 GCF_001406875.1 Solanum pennellii | reverse complement strand
GGGGTGCGTGGGGGGGGGGTGGGGGTTGCATGTTCACGTGACTGCCTAACAAACATTCACGTTGAGACTTGAGTCTCCTCTCAAAAGTCAAAATGAAACGAAGGCAAGTGTAGACCGGGCCACTAACTTTCCCATCATTTTATTTTTTATTACCTCTAAAATAATTTCACAAAGCAAATAGTATAATACGGAATTAATAATGGAGCTAAAAATTTTATCATGAATATTTAAAAACAATGGTGTATGGCTGTTAGTGTAAAATAAAAAATATTATATTATTTAGGGTTCAAACTTAAAAAATTTGCATGCAAATGAATATTTATTATCACCATATTAAAGGCATAGTTTTTGTTAAAGATATCTAACCTTAAATATATATTTTTTAAATGTAAATTTTTACATATATATCTGTTAGGACCGACAATAAGTAGGTGTAAATTCAAAAGCTAGCAAAACAAATTTTGAAAGATCACGAGTAAAAAGACGACGAGAAATATATCAAAAGACACAAAAATTTAACGTGGTTCGGTCAATTGACCTACGTCCTCAAAGGAGATGAGCAATCCACTATAAATATGAGAGTACAAAATACAGAGGAAACAACTTCAACTAAATTCACTCAAAATACATGGGAGGTTCACACAAGTGATAATGTATCAAGCTTGTGACCCACAATTTCTTTCCCTAACCAAAAACTCTCAAAGTCTTTAAGACTACATTGTGAATGCTGATTAAGTTAGAAGGAACATGTCTCTATTTATAGAGTCCTAAACATTTTCCTACTAGAAAAAGGATTAGTCAATCCAAAATCTTTTCCTAAAAGGAAAACCTATTTATGGTAAGAAATTTAGGACAAATAAAACCTAACAATATCAACGCCCCCCGATCAGAGTCATCTTAACCAAAGAATGGACCAGTGTATATTCTTCATTAAGAAAATTACATGATATACAAAAATTAAATATTAGCTATAATGAAATTAAATTTTATACACCTTTAATACAATTGAAAAAAAAATTTACATATCCTTTGTTAAATTTCTGGCTCTACCATGAAATAGCTGGTAAGACCATCTCCAACTCACCTCTATTTTACTCTCCATTCTCTATATTTGGAGAGTAAAATAGAGAATGCCCTCTCCTACCCCTCTTCATATTACTCTCTATACTCAATTTATAGAGAGGTGAATAGTAGTTCTCCAAATTTAGGGAACTAATATTCATACTCTCTATTTCACTTTTTCAATATTTTAATATTATTTTCATTACTTTTCAATTAACATGTTATTTTACATATAATTTCATTAATTTAATATCTAATATTCATGATTCCTTTTAAATGTATATATTATTTAAAAAAATATATTATCTAATATATACTACTTTATTTTCAATAAATATATTTTAATAATTTTCTCCAATAATAAAATTTTATTTATTATCAATTTTCCTTATAAAGAATACACAAAATTAAAAAGGTAAGATGAAAAAATTAATTAAAATACAAAAAACAATACAATACATAACAATAATTTAAATACAAGATAAAATACAATACATGACATAATAATATATTCACTATAAAACAAGAATCACGTCGAAAAGATGTGGAACGTGCATTCGGAGTTCTGCAATTATTGCAATACCGGCACGTTTTTGGAGAAAGAAAGTGCTACCTGATATAATGACTACATGTATTATACTACACAATGTGATAATTGAGGACGTGATCTTAATGCACCAATTTAAGATGTCGTAAAGGCTCCACCTGCAACGACAGAAATGGTGGTAGATAAAATCTCCGATTTGAACAACTTTTAGCTAGACATAATAAAATTAAGGACAAAAATGTTCATTTTGAACTCAGTAATGTATTAATAGAACATTTATGGGAACAACATAATAATTTCAAAGATTGAGTGATTATGTAATGTTTATTGATTGTATTTTACTTTTATTTGAATTTGTTCATTAATTTATATATTATATAATACTTTCGTGCAATTTATGATATTTAAAAATTTAAAATAAAGTATTATTTATATGAAATAAAAATTTTGAAAAGATAAAATTTTTATCACATGAGAATTATATAAAAAATCATCGGAAAAAAATAAATGATTTATATGAAATAAGAAAATAAGAATAAATAGAAATAATAATATATTATTAAGGACAGAGAGAAAAAGATTCATTTTAGAGAGTAAAATAGAGAATTCAATTAAGATTGATTGTCTAAAAATAGAAACTCTATATTTGAAGAGTAAAATAGAGTGTAGGATCGAAGATGTCCTAACTATGAAAAATTTTATTGCGTATGAGGCACAACTTACTGTATTAAGGAGTACTTTATTACTATTATATTTGAACATGTAGAACCTGCACTTTATTTTTCTTCTTTTTCTCTTATTTTTCTTTCTTTGTTTTCACTTTCCTCTTTTTTTTCTTTAAATTTATTTTGAAACTAATTTAATTACTCTATCATTTTGTACATATAAAAATAATTTTTTAATCTAATTATTTTAGTTGAATTTTTAAAAAATTTTATTTTTTCATTAATTCAAAAAGGCATGAGCATACAAAAGTTCAACTTAATTCTTTAAATGATCACTTATATCATAAAATTGACCACTAATTTCTATTTATTTTCTTCCATTTTTTTATTTATAGCACTTTAAAAATTTATTAAAAATTATGTTAATTATTAATATTTTATGTAATTTTGATAAAAATAATATTTTCTTAAAAGTACTTTTTGCTAAAACAAAAAAATAATCTAGAAGAGTAATTGAATACTGTTATATTAAAATAATCTATTTTTTATGTGTTCTTTTAACAAAAAATACTTTTTAAAAAATATAATTTTTATAATAACTACATAAAATATTAATAATTAACATAATTTTTTTCTAAATGTTATTAATAAGAATAATTTAGTAAGATGAATTTCTAATACAATACAATTTAAAATAAATTTAAAGAAAAAAATAGGAAATGAGAAAAAAGAGGAAGGAGAAAAATTAGAAAGAGAAATAAGAAGCAAAGAAGAAAAATCAAGTGTAAACTTCACGAGTTCAAATTTAATAATAAATACTTTCTCATACAAATAGTATAAATTGTGCCTCATCCATGATAAAATTTTTCCCTAACTACCCATTGTTTAACAAATATAAACCACTTCTTGTGTATTTAGTAAAATTTCTTTTATTAATTTTATGTATAAATTAAGTCATAAAATTATTATTTTTTCATATTAATGTATTTCAAATTTACCGACGTATATATTGAAAATTTTGTTTTGTCAAATAGAATAACTGAATTCATTTTTGCCAAAATGTTGATTTTTTGACATAGAACTTGAATATATATATATATATATATATATATATAGATATAT
>NC_028642.1:42699273-42708805 GCF_001406875.1 Solanum pennellii | reverse complement strand
ATATATATATATAGGCCAAAGTCATGTGCGGCCACTCAAACTTGTCCCAATTATTCATTTAGACACCTCAACTAGACGTACTACCTATTAAACACTTCAACCATTCTGAATTTGAATCATTTGAACATTTTTTTGAGAATAAACAAAAAATAGAGGATGTGTGAAATACACTCGCGCTGACATGTCAATTTGACCAATTAAATAATGACATGTGTTATTTTTTAATCCAAAAAATTATTTAAACATTATACT
Organism: Solanum pennellii; assembly: GCF_001406875.1. Classification (NCBI taxonomy): domain Eukaryota; kingdom Viridiplantae; phylum Streptophyta; class Magnoliopsida; order Solanales; family Solanaceae; genus Solanum; species Solanum pennellii. The sequence continues at coordinate 42,708,553 of NC_028642.1, read as the reverse complement.
ATAAAGTAAAAAAGAATAAAAAATTATTTTAAAGTAAAAAAAATGAAAAAAATTAAAACTTAAACACCCACTTCCCTGCCTTCAACTGGAATCCAAAACATACATTTCCCTCTAACTCCATTAGTAGCGACCCTCCCCTCACTGTACAGTTCCATCTTTAATTCGACAATTTTTTTTTCCATCAGCTTTTTTATTAATTATAACTTTTTACTTCATCTCGTTTTTTAGGTAGAGAAAGATGGGGAAAAAAATCTCTGAAAAAAATTTATAAATGAAACAAAATGCTAAGAATTTTGAAACCATTAGAATGGTGCGGGAAGAAGATAACCACTGATGCTAAGAATTTTGAAATCATTAGAATGGTGGGGGAAGAAGATAACCACTGGTGCATGGGTATGGGGGTTGGGGTGGGGTGGGGTGGGGTTGATAGAAATAAGAAAGAAGAAGACAACTGTTCTTCTTCTTTTTTGTTAACTAGTTCTCGAACACGTGCAACGCACGTGTATTTCATATCATTTTAAACTACACGAACACACAGTCAACTATGAACCTGTGTGCTCCAAGCATAGTCCATGTCCACATTTCAAAGTTCAAATATGCAAAGGCATTCACAGATTAACTTGTATCTGAATTTGAATTTTATTGCAACAGGAGATTTTCATAAGTAGATATTATACTAAAAGAAGTGAATACGCTGCTATCTTAGCAATAATACAAAAAGTGTTAGTCAATATTTGTAGCTAAATCAATTATATTGGAATAGATTTATCTGAAGTAAGACTCTTTTTAGAGGAGAAATCTAACTAAAGAAGGCAAATGAAATAATTGGACAAACCCACCTTATGATACACTTTATAGAGTATTTGACGAATGTGAAAATATTGATCAGAATAAATATTATTAAGAAGATTAAACTAGGTCCAACCAATAAAATAAAGAAATTTTATATATTAAAATATGAATGAAAATGTAAAAAGAAGTTGGGAGATGAAAGAAAAAAATTTTAATGAGTGAAATAAATTTTAGAGTTCCTACACACAAGAATTGTAGGAAATAGTAAATTAAAGTTTTTCTTAGAAAAGTTAAATTTATACAACAAAATTATAGATACATGAAAAGACGCATGGAAAATTGAAAGGTCAAATACTATTAAAATAAATATAAAAAAGATAGGGATGGAATTTAACTTTAAGAGATACATGCATCTACTTTAATCTCTTGTCTTTAAGGAATAATTACTCATTTGTATTTTTTTAAAATTTGTGTGAGAAATTTGAAAGGTCAAGATTTTGAATGAAAATTATAAAAGTTTTAATTTAGTAGAGGGACAAAATGGTAATTCAACTTTTCACTTTGAAACTTCCCACTTATAATAATATATAATTATTTTTAAAAAAATTAACTTAGGGGTATAAATTAAGAAAAAAAAAAAGAAAACTATTATTTTTAATAAATTAACGCGCTCAAGGAAAGTGAATTACACGTTTTTTGCCATGTCAGCATTTTGTGTCTAATAAGAATGACTTTTGAACGAATAAAGTGTTCAATTGGCACAAGGATTAGTTGAGATGTCTAAATGAATTATGTGGACAACTTTGAGTGGCTGGAGATGACTTAGGCATATATATATATATATAAATTTTTAGTATATACTTTCTTTATCTCTATTTAGTTGTTACTTTAGAAATGACACACATGTTAATAACAATATATAACATAATGAAGCTATAATTTTACCTTGATTAATTACTCTCTCTGTCGCTATTTACTTGTTCATATTTTTTTTTATATTTGTTTCTATTTACTTGTCCATTTAACAAATCAAGAAAGGACAGTAACTTTTTTCGTAATATGCCCTTATTTAATTTTAAAAAATTTCCAGTACTACTAAGTTGTAATGCATGCTTTTTGGAACTAAAAGATACATTTATTATACTTGTGGAGTTGTATAATCTTTTAAATTTAAGAGTAAAATAGTAACTAACCTATGATAATCATTGGTATCTTAATTTGTGTGTCAATTTTAAAATGAACAACTAAATAGAAAAAAAGGGAGTATAATTTTAAAAATAAATAAAAATTTAAAATTTTCAAAAAAATTAAATAATAATATATTACAATAAAATAAAAACTATCGTTTCTTAATTTGTCTAGTAATTTAACTTAGGTATCAATTTTCGAAGGTACGAAAAGATGTGTTTTAGTAGTTTAGTTAGCGCAAAAACCATGAAGTGATTAATGTGAATAAAGTGGAAAATCAAAAGAAAGTAAGGCGAAGCTGAATAAGATAAATGGGACACGTGTTTTAGCCTTTGGAAATAAAGGGACACGTTATTTATCGCTGTCTCCACAACGACATCATTTTAAACCTCGCTCCTTCCACTAAATTCACGCTTACTAAAATGTTTTCTTTAAAGAAAATCACACTTACTAAAAGTTATTATTATTTAAAAAAATTATTTTATTTCAATCCATATGAACCTGTTGTGATTAACGAAATAAATCAAAGGAAGCTAATTATAAAATCAAATTACTTTATCACCAAGGTGGCAGTAATAAAATGAAGAATGTTCAAGGTAAAATTATGTAAAATAGCAAATATTTAATTTATATTATGTACTTAAGTTATATTTTAAATTATAATTCATGATTATAATTTCTTTAATTTATATTATTCATCTGATTTGTATAATTTGATTTATGGTTATATAAATCAAAAATTTTATATATGCATATTCTAGCTACTTGTATATGACTTATAAAAATTCATAATAAATTATCCTATTTGTATATTGGCAAACAAAATATTCAAACAGAATTCTGAAAATTTTTTAAATGTATAGATACAAAATTTGTAGATACATACCATATTTGTATCTTTACAAACGAAATATAACGCAGGGGCGGACCAACATGCTTTTTCGGAGTTCGTCAGCAAAAAATTATACCGTATATAAAGTAAATTTTACGTATTTCTGTAGATATATATATTTTGAGCCCTTCTCTACCAAAGGGAAATTGATAGCGCATTGTTAAGGTCCCTTGAAATTAAGCTTTATGTCTCGTAACTATTGTTATAAATCGCAATTAAAAAACTATATTTATAAAATATACTTCATCGATTTAAAAAAAAATGACCCTATTTTCTTTTTAGTCTATTTAAAAAGAATTATCTCTTTTTTTTTTTGCAATACTTTAACTTTAACTTTTCATGTGATATATTTAATACCACAAAATCAAAAAATATTTTAATATATTTGAAACAATTTTAATTTAGAATCACAAGATTAAAAAATCTCCTATTAATTTTTAAAAAAATAATAAAAAAAAGGGTCTCCTATTAAGGCCTTCTTTTAAAACGGATAAAGTATATGTCTATTACATTTGCTAATCGTAAAATTTTCTAAAATATTAAATTTAATTTTCTTGGGGGCTGGAATTTGGTAGACTTTTGATGGTAGTGGAATTCGTTTGACTAACTAGGTTCTATACCTATTATAAAAATAAAAAAAATAAAAAAAAAGAATTTTTTAATATAGTATAGAAAAAGAAAATACAAGTCAATTGTAGATGCTCAAGGTGGAGTATTCAATTGGAAGTCCTCTTTAACTCGAAATGCTTTCCTATTAATCAATTATACTTATTTGCATGATGAATAAGTTGTCATTTTTATTATGTGGAGTATCAATTAATACTTACTATAGAAAAAATCTATTTATATCATATTACTATCAAAATATGTTTTCACTATCAATTATATTTAACTTAAATTTTCATGAATAATATTATTATAAAAAGTGTCTAATTAAAGTACAACGTGCTTAGGAGTTAGGACACCACACTAGACCAAGAGAAGTCGTAGCTATTTCTTGATTCTGTTTAGCCTTTTTACCGCTCTGCCACATGATTTCTCAAAACTCAATGAAAGAAATATGGCTAGATTCTCATTTGAAATACTTACTTTCTCAAATTCAATTTATTTATTCTATTTTTATTTGATAAAACTTTTTTAAGAAGATAAAAATAATATTGAATCTTTTCATTATCAACAAAAAATGTGTTAATATATTAAAATGTCTTGGAATTTAATTTATGAACTTAATCATGTTATATATGAAAATTGAAATTAAAAATTTATCTAAAAAGATGAATATTTTTAAATGACTAAAAAAGAATTAATTGAGCCTCTATTCCAACATATAAAGCACATTTTTATAATTCTAAAAAGAGTGAAATTTTTTTGTATTTAGTAATAATCAAACTTTAAAATATCTATTTTATTTTTAATAAATTGAATAATCACATAAATATTTATAACTTATTTTAAATTATAAATTTTCAATTTTTTTCTCTTTCTTTAAACATTAGCCTTAGTTAAAACACCTTTACCAAAATTGAAACAAGGGAAAACTGACTAAAGTAATAACAACTACTATTTGTTTGTTTTTATTCAATGTTAATTACTTCCTCCCTATTAATTTGTTTATCTTAATATTCCTACAAAATGAATTCATATTTTTTTTTTGATAATTCATTAATTTCAACTTTAAACTTGTCATATGTAAAATTATAAATTAAATAACATTTTAATATGTTTTACATAAATATTCTGATACTTTCATAAATTTTATGTCAAATCAAAATAAATTTAAAAAAAAAGAGAAAGTAATTACTTTAAATTAATTAAGATAAAATGTTGAACGCGGTGAGGTATGGAAGCTATAAATATATAGAGTTCCACTCTCCAAAATTAAGACAAGTCACATATAGGAGTAGTCAAATTTCTTTTTATTAGTGTTTGAATATTCATATGGGTGCAGGAAACTCACCATGTGCTTCATGTAAGCTGCTGCGACGCCGTTGCGCCAAGGATTGCATATTTTCTCCTTACTTCCCTTGTGATGATCTTCACAAATTTGCCATTGTTCATAAGGTCTTTGGCGCCAGCAACATCAGCAAAATGTTACAGGTACCTATGTCTATAATAACGATGCTTCTTGTTAAATTAGGTCTAAAGGAAAGAAGATTATCAAAGTCTAATTAGGAGTCTACCATCTCATTAATCATCAATATTTTTGTCATTCTTTTAACACCTACCTCACGTCCAGTGGCGGAAATAGGATTTTTAGTAAGGGGCTCAAAATATGAAAAAGTAAACATACAAATAAATTGAAGAGAGTTCGACATCTACTGTATAAGAAATAATTTTAACAATGTACAAATCGTAAGATTTTTTGCCGAAGGACCCCTTGACACACTGCTGGCTTTGCCCCTGCTCACACCCGGTGTTTAGCATCTGATTTGATTTTCTTGAGGGGTCTAACATTGAGTGGCTTTGATACTTGTAATGGACCAAATTTGGTCCGACAGACTTTTCTCAACAATGAGGTTGAAGAGTTAAAATAGAATGAGATTGAGATGAAGTGTTAAAATGAAAATTCAGGGTGCTTGTCTATATATGTATTTGGCCGATCTTTATTAAATTGCAACATACACATACGTTATAATTAATTATTAGATCATAAAAGTGTGCTCTCTCACCTCACCGCTATCTATTTCCAAATACTGTTTGAAACGATTAACTAATAAAAATGTGAATTCTCGAACCGGTTTCTCTCAGGAGGTTCCGGTGAATGAAAGAGCAGATGCTGTGAGCAGTTTAGTGTATGAAGCAAATGCAAGAATGAGAGATCCTGTATATGGGTGTGTGGGTGCAATATCCTACTTGCAGAACCAGGTCATGCAATTGCAAATGCAGCTAGCAATGGCTCAAGCTGAAATACTTTGCATCCAAATGCAGTCTGAGACACCACAAGTAGCAGCAGCAGCAGTTTTGCCCATTACACCAGATAATCAATTAGTGGAAAATGATCATGACATTGACAAGTCCTTTTTTTTCTCAGAGCAGTACCTCAACTTTGACTCTACCTCCCATAAATCTTGTAATTCTCAAGATGGACTCTTTCTTTGGAGATAATCAAAACAAAATGTCACTTTTAGTTCATTAATACTTTTGTTTTCATGTTCATCACTTTAGAATTTATGTTGGTGAAAAATACACATACTATTGTTGAAAATAAAACTAATATAAATAATTAAATATTCAGGTTGAGACACATGTATCTCATTTCTCCTAAGCAGATTCAAGCTTATCGATTCAACAATATATTGTTGAATTGCTTTTTTCATGATACAACAACATAATCTAACAATATCAATCGTCTAACTCAGACAACTTAAAATTAATTAAAGAATCAAAGTTTCATCAGAACGATACTTTTTATCAGTAAAAAATAATAACACCACTTTATATCTACTTATAATTATCACATTAGGAGTATTTTAATTTTATTATTTAAATGCACTTAGACATCGACATTTATATATTTACTCCCATTACAATATTGTATTTTTGTCTTTTTTCCCCTCTTGTTTTGTCATGAGGAATAGTACTAGACAATGAAGGGTTTTGTTTTGTTTCTTCTACTCATCATGTGAGGCTATAGTATGAACAAGATAATGCACTATTATAGTTGAGTTGATTAAAAATTAGATTTAATTTGTCTGTTGATTACTTGATAATTAAGTCAACCAAGCATGTGGGAGGTCCAAATATTATAAATCTATATTATATAATATTCCTAAACATTATTCTTATTACTATGTCAGATTTGATTATTCAACCAACTGTGCAATGGGCAAGGGTCGGTGCCCATACATGACAAGAGAAAAGTTGGACAATCCTCAGCAACATCAACAAATTAAAATAATTTTTCCCATAAACATAGTTGTTTTTTCTGTTATTGTATTAGTTATTATTATCTGAACATAGAAGTTTTGATGTTTAATTTATACCAACAAAAACCTAAAGTAAGCACAATTAGCCTCTTATTGTGAGAAAAAACAAAAAAAAAACACCTAATGGAACCTAACGAAGTCTGGAGAAGGTAGAACGTACGCAATCAAATTCCTACCTCATGGAGTTTAGGAGACTGTTTCTTAGGAAAAAACAAATAAAAAGAATATGAACACTAAATCCTCTCCCCGATACATAGTAATTTTGGAAGAACTTAATTTGATTACTATTTTTCCTCATTGCTTTAAAATATTACTCCGTTTCAATTTTATACGTTTTTTTTTAGTTTCAAAATTTAAACAAATCTATTTTTAACTCGTTAATTCACGAAGAGAAGGATCGTGGAAAAGTCAACCTAACAACGGATTCAAATTTATATATAACAGTGACACTTTAATATTAATTAATTAAGGTCTATTTGACAGCTTCATTATTATGTGGTGAATCAGGTTATTGGTTAAGGTGGACAAGTGATCTATAAATTACAAAAAAAAAGAGTCCTATTTAATTAGTTTTGTTTTGTATATATGGAAATTAAACATGTATGTCCCACACCAAGGTCAAACTTTTTTTGTTTTCTACGATCACTATCAAATCCTCCTTTTGTATAATTTTTATTTATGTTATCAATGCCTTTAAGGCCACTTTGAGTTAGGTATGTTTTGTACAGCAGCAAAAATAATTTTATCATATACATATGCATATGCCAGATGATTCAAGTAATTATCACTATTTGGGCATTTCAAAGCTCTTAAACTCATTATGAAATAAATAATTTAATGCTTTGAAAACGTTCAAATACTTGTGTTATTAGAATAAACAATGTAGGTGATAGAGAATCTCCCTGTTTTACTATTCTAGTAGAGTGGAAGAAACTATGAATGTGACTATTAATAAGAATAGAGTACCAATTGTTAGCCATAATTCTCCAAATCATATAAGTACCCCTTCATAAGTTTTAACAACATTTGCATGCTTTCTCCTCCTCTTTCTAATATTTGTAACGATCTCTTGTGTCAATAACACATTTTATGAAACATTCCTTCCCTTTATAAATCCTAACTGATTCTAGGTAATCAGTCTAGGTAATAAGCTTTCCAACTACAAAACATATGCTAATTAATTGATGTGAATTAGACCACCACAAGTTTTAACTTCACATTTAAATATTACAAATTTTAAGTATAATTACGTACCAATGGTAGTTATTACGAATGTAAATTTCTGCATAGATTATTACCATGATATTGTTGGAAACTATATATGCACAGCGGAAGCATATCAAGATCTTTAATGCTTACATGAATTATAGGTAGCCAATACCGTTATGCTAGAACACATAAACATACTAAAATTTACTCCCTCCATTTAAAAAAGAATGACCTCCTTTCTTTTTTAGTCTGTTTAAAAAAGAATGACCTCTTTCTTTTTTTTTCGGTAACATTTTAATTTCAGCTTTCCACGTGGCATATTTAAGGCCACAAGGTCAAAGGGCAATCTTGTACATTTAACCTAACTTTAATTTAGGACCACAAGATACAAAAGTCTTCTTTATACTCTTAAACTCCGTGTCAAGTCAAACCAGGTCATTTTTTGTGAAAGGAGGGAGTAATTCGATAAATACCTCTTGAAGCGTAAACAAATACCTTCAAGTGAATACCTACGTTAGACAATCCTTCAAGTGAATCTTCTGTATAGTTATGGTCTTCTATAGTGATTCCAAGTCACATCTGATGTAACGACCTGTTTAGTCGTTTTAAGCAGCAGATTTTATTTCTGGAAAAATTGTCTGAGTTGACGGAATCCACGACGGACCATCATGGGCACGACGGGCCGTCGAGGGGTTCTCGTTCCAAAACACTTAGAATTCTGAAAATTGGGTACTGAAATCGACTCTCTGAACTTCGTGACGACATGGCAGGACGGACCGTCGTGGGCACGACGGAACGTCACAGACCCTTTAGTGGAATTGAGTCTCTGAACTTTGTGACGGAGCAGCAGGACGGACCGTTGCAGGCACGACGGGCCGTCACAGGCTGCGTAATCCCAGGCTGGGTCGGATTCCTGTTAAGTAATTTAAGGGGCGTTTTGGACTATTCCTGCTTTAATTATAAAGTTAGTGGGTTAATGTTAATAAGTCTAATTACTTGAGGGTTAAAAGAGGTAACCTTGAGTTAATTAGTGGGTTATTATTGCCATCTTTCATACTTAATTATATGCTAATTAGGGTAAAAGAAAGAGGGTTTGAATAAGAAAAATAGAAAGAACAAATAGAGAGAGAGGATCAAACGAGAAGGAGGAGAAACGAAGAGGAAATAAAGCTTTGGGGAATTTGCTTGCTTGATCAAAATTCTACGGTGGAGGTAGGTTATTGTTTTATGCTATTCGTAGTAAACTCTTAATAGCGAATGATATGTATTGGGT
>NC_028642.1:42676914-42690878 GCF_001406875.1 Solanum pennellii | reverse complement strand
ATAGATGTTGAATTTTAGAAGTTATTGAATTGGTTTTTATTAATGAGTTTAAGTCTTCCGCATTACTTTCTGTTGATATTATATGGAAATGTTAGGGTTTAGATTGGTTGGTTCGCTCACATAGGAGGGTAAGTGTGGGTGCCAGTCGCGGCTCGGTTTTGGGTCGTGACATCTGAACTCTCTCAATACTTGGGTGGACAAGTATACAGAAAACTAACTTCTCACTTTTCTAGGTTAGGAGAATCCCTATTTATAATGACTTCTTCCTAATCAAAAAAAGACTAGAAAACCTTGTTTTTCTAGAAGACTAGAAAAATCCATATTATGTTTCCTTTTTTCTTAAAAATAGGATTGTGAGTAATTAATTATATATGGACAATATACGGACCACATAATTAATTACCGAGGCTTCCTATTATGGAAATAATTCCAAATAATTAATGTGAATTATCTTATCATAATAAATTACAAATCATTTCACTAGAAATTCGTAATTGCACTCCTCTATTTCGTAATTCCCCATTAAACACTTATGTAATTCCCCATGTTAAGATTTCGATACTAATCAATAAATTAAATTACTGACAAATTTAACTTAATGATTAATTTTCTTTACAATACTACTTAACTTACTTCATGTGTCGGATTCATAATTCACTTGCAAGATTTGACACGATGAAAAATTATAAGTTTCTCAAAAAGGCATATCAATCAATCTCTATAACGAGACATGGATTCCATCAACTAACTTATTATTTCACCAATGTATATTATTATCATCATATATTGACCCATCTCAGAATCTCACCTTTGTATAAATCAAAATGATAATTAGTATATACAAATCATAGTAGTTATATCAGGATTAGGAATATAAGTACATTTAATAGTTTAGAAAATATGTGTTTGTCAGTCAGTCTAAAATAACTATCTCTACTCGGTCCCGTTCAATACATAAAAAATATACTAGCACAAGAAATTGGAACTATACCGCTCTCATAATTAGGATAAATTACATATAATCTTTTGCTACAATTGTACCCGATGACATGTCCGATTTCCATCGTAGATTGTGAATAAAAAAGTTTATACTTATAAGAACCGATGATATAATCTTCTGTGGATAATTTAAAATTCTACGCACTAAACCATCTACCATACAAGTAAATAGACACCATAAATGAATACTTGATCTATTACAATTGAGCAAATATTTATTCTCTAATAAATATTATTTCTTAGTACATGGTTAATAGTATATATCCCAACAATCTCCCACTTAGACTTTTAACCATCACAATTATTATAATATATTATATCTAAATGCATGGTTAATAGTATATACCCTAACAATCTCCCACTTTGATATTTAATCTTGAAAAATAGTTAGAATACTATGTCTAAACACATGATTTATAGTATATACCCTAACAATCTCCCACTTAGACTCTTAACTATGCATTTACAACTTTCACATGCATTCCTTTATTTCTTATCGAAAGAAAATTTACCAAGTTATTTTCTCATGCAATTTTTTCTAGTAGTGCTTCGTCGTAACAAATCGATTTTGTACTAGATTTTGAGAGTCCTTATCATGAAACCCTCCAAGAGTGTACTTCTTTTCAGGAGCTCTATCATAAAAAATCTCTCAGTCATACAAAACAAATCAATCTTCGTTACGATTCTCCCACTACGACTAAGTAATACTATTATAATCACACTTTCATGTTCTTGAATTTTAATAGTTTTTTCAAAAATTTTCGATATTGAAATATTAACTTCTCATGAAGTGTTCTCTTAATATGCTCAACATCACTCCCACTACTTGAGATAGTAGTTTTCTTATGTCGAGTAACGTTTCCCCAACTACTTAAATGCAATGGACGTCAACTCTGACATACCCATTAGATGTTCTTGAGCGTCTGAATTTATAATTTACTTATTTGTTATTTGTTTGTTCAATTCCTGTAAAACTAGTTTGCTTCTAGGAATATGGTTTACTAGATGGTCCTTTTCAAAAAATCAGACAGTTGTGTTAACAATTGCCTTATTTTCTTTAGGACACTATAATAAACCCTCTTTCAGTCTAATTAACACAGATATTTTGTTTCTTAATTTCAGTTTTCTTATTCTCCCACTCAACACATGTGCTGGACAATCCTATATCTGAACGGATCACAGATTAGACTTACGTGAAATCCAGCTAGTTTTTATAGTTGATCAAGGTACTGATTCGAATGAAATTGAATTTACAATGTGTTATGCAGATATTAGAACCCATCCCAAAAGAAACAACATAACTAATAACAAGTCAATGATTAATCTGATCATCTTCATAAGCTTCTACTTTTTTTTTTCTTCCACACCAATTTATTATAGACTGTCTAGTGTAGACAATTGAAAGACAATTAATCTATAAGATAAGTGACTTATAAGCTGTGCGGAGAGGTTTACATCACTATAATCAGATTGTAGCGACTTTATATATTTTTCATAATGATACTTTCATGTGTCTTAAATATTTTGAGTTTATCAAGATATTTAGACTTATAAAAGGTCAAAAAATATATTCATTTCACGATTAACCTTCTTGAAAACTCAAATTCACCTCTTGCTCATATGCTCATTTATTACACAAATCATAATAGATTAATTATAACTTATCACTACCTCGTTTTTCCCTTTGTAAGAGGAAATCTAAGGTCTCTTAGTCATTTTTCCTTATAAACAAAACGTACATATTGGTAGTGACTTCACTTTCAATGAACGATTATGTCCATCCATTAACCAACCTTAAAATTTTATTCAGAATAAATGACTTAGACTCTAATCTACAAATAAGTTGCATTCAATTTAAAAGATATTTTCCCTTATGAGACAGATTAATATAATTCAATTCATGAGAGATAATACTTATAAAAGAATCATGCATCAATATACCACAAGAAATAAAATATTTATCAAACTCAATGATAGGAGAGTTACAAATAAATATACTATATACTCATCTCTTAGCTAGTTAGAAACTGAAAATAATTTCTTCTAACATAAGATACATGTACAATGCATTCTTTGAATTAATATCTTATCTATAACAAAAGAAAATCTTAATTAGTATTAAGTGGGTGCGTAAAGTCTGTTGAGAATATGAGACATAATACATTAGATAGATCATAATATTTCGAATAATTTCAAATAACAAAATCCAGGGCTCATCTATACATATATATCCATGCATCTCGAATATCCAATCGTTGGGATTGGAGAACTACTCATGCAATACACATGTACAATGATCGATTATTCACTCCATAAACTTATACAGACCTAACTCGGGTGGAGAGTCTACTATTATTTAAGTCAAGTGAAAATCCTTTAGATACATTGATCTAATCTTATATTACTCGATTTAGGAGAGTTAATATAGATTATCTTAACTAGACGAATAAATACATAGTGACTTGTATCAATTTCATCCGATAGGGAGGAAGGTCTAAACCAACACATAAAACTAATACTTCACTACTATTTAATCAATTATGACCAAAAATCATATAATGATCCAAAAAAAATAATTTTTTACTAGGTCGTTCTTATGAATCTACCAAATTTCAGACCAAACAGAGTTATTTTTTTGAATTCCAAAACTATGATCAATTTGGTTGAAAACGTTGTTTAGCCATAATAGAATTTAAGATTTTTCCGCTCAGTATTCTTATCAGATATCATCATTTTGTGAAATAGATACACGAATTAAGAATAAAGAAAGAAATTCTAAAATTCCAAAAAAAGACAGCATGTTTACGTATACGTTGAATATTAAAATTTAAAGCACGCCTCGAAGATATCAATGCATTTTGAACAATGAATTTTGATGAAAAAAATGACTACTTATGCAACATACATATATGGTGTCAATTTCACTTCAACAAATTTAGAACAAAATCCAACTCAGATGGAGAGTATATGTTAATTTAAGTTAAGTGAATATCATTATCCCTAGATATTGATCCAATCATATATTACTCAGTTTAGGATAGTCAATACATATAATAAAAACTAGAGATTCAATTTAAATGACTTGTATTAATTTCATCCGTTATGGAGGAAGGTCTAAACCAACATATGAACTTAATACTTCACTAAAATTTAGTCATGAAGACCATAGAAAATAATCTCCATCACCATTATATCTTAGTTGAGTAATTTTTCATTAAAATTGATTTTCAATTTACAAAACAATATATAAAATCATTATCTAAATGACCTCAAATTGTCAAATCACTTCATAACAATGGGTATTTCAAATTTGACCATTTCTGATGAACCTACCGAATTTCAGATCAAGCAGAGTTCAAATAATATCTATCTCCAAATCTATGATCAAATTCGAATTCAAACGATTTTAGGAAAAATGAACAAATCTACATCCTTATCATATCTGAAATTATGTTAACTCATTACGTGCGTTCATGTACCACATATAACATAAATAAAATCAATATAAAAGATTTCATTCATACAAAATCACATTTTAATTTCAAAGAACAACTTTAAAATCATTTCAACGACCTCAAAGAAAACCTAATCACATAGCAATGAGTACTTCTTCTTAGGTCGTTACCAATGAACTTACCAAATTTCCGGTCAATTGGAGTATATAAAAAACATTTATTTCCAAATCTATGACCAAATTCAAATTCTAGTGATTTAAACATCTTTAGGAATTAAAACAATATGGCCTACATTCTTATCACATATCAATTTATGTCAAATAACCATGTGCAATCATGTTCCAAATTTAACATAAACATAATTGACATAAACAATGACTTTATCATATTCAAATCAAATTTTAATCCGACAAATATGTGAACCCATTTAAACGATTTTCGTTGGAACCATCAAATGTCAAGTCAATCAAAGATCATAAAATTCATGACCACCTAAACTATGATCAAATTTGAAAAATTAACCGTTTTAGGCGTGGTCTCAGACTAAAATAACTTGATTCAAATTTTCATTCTCTTTTAATAATTATCTCATGAGCATAAGGCGTATTTGTGTTCTTTCTTTGCTAAGACATACAACACCTTCTTGTAACAAATTGTCCTTTCGATTAATACATCTGAGAATTCAAGATACCACTTTTTCTACTTTTGAGTGTAACTCTAATATCTCTTCTCATGAATTAATTTAGCTTTACTAGCATTTTAAAGAAATCTTTATTTAAAAAAAATTACCACTAGTATTCACTTAGGACAAATTATATATGGTACATTGAGAATATTCTAATGACTCAAATAAATAGACCACTTTCATAGAACCCATTTATTAATCGTTATTCCCAATTCATATATTGTAATCTCACATATATAAAACTTTTTAAGAATTTCTAAGTGAACTCAAACAAATAGACCATTTAATAGTAACACTATTTATTAATCACAAACTGTCAATTATACATACATTATACACCTCTTAGAAAAAGTGGTGTCATGTAATATAGACAATCCCCAAATAATTCAAAAAATAATAATTCCTGGCTAATCAAAAAAGAACAGGCACATGAAGCTAGAGATTTTTAAAAAATAATGACAATAAGGTTCCAAAATAAATGAGTGGTGATATAAGTTTAAGTATTGGGTATAGGTAACAATTATGTGATTAATGATTAAGGATTGTGGAGTTTTCCTCAAGTTTATAAGTTGACAGTTTGGTCCATTTAAATGAATGGTAAAAGGATACTTTTAAAATATCAAATTTAACCAACTTTTGTTGGAAATTAAATGAGGGGTAAAAGAGTAAATTGACTAAACCAAACCTAATTTAACCAATTTTGGTGGGAAATATCGAGCCAAAAGGGGAAATAAAAGCTTTCCCCCCCTCCAGCTATCATACTCGTCCTCTTCTTCTTCTTCTTCGTCTTCTTCTTCTGCTCTCGTCTTTGCTTGCTTGCTTGCCTTTCTTCCCTCTCTCTTCATCATCATCTTCTTCTTCTTTTCGTACATTGTGGATTTTCGCTGCTAGTGCTTTTACTTTCTTCTTCTTGGATCAGATTTACCTAATCTGTAACTAGTGGACCAAATTTCATTTTGTTTCAATTGGAATTATTTCATAAGCGATTGGGTCACACACCATTGTTTCTGGTAAGTGAGATTAATAGTTATTTGAAATCAATTCATTATCATCTGATCTGGGTACCTGTAATTTTTTCAATAATTTGCATTCGCGTTTCCAACATATTGTTATATATGTTGCAACAGTTGACTATTAAAACATATTATAGTCATATGTAGCAACATAATTGTTATTTCAGTCGCAACAGAACAGTCATATGTAGCAACATATGAGTTACATTTCGCAACAGAAAAATCATATGTGGCAACATATGATATAACATAAAAATGTTGCCACATGTGATATATTTTTCAGAGCAGAACAGTCAAATGTAGCAACATTTGATTTACATCTCGCCAGAGAATAGTCATATGTTGCAACATATGATATAATATAAACATGTTGCCACATGTGATTTATTGTCACAACAGAACATTCATATGTAGCAACATATGACTTACATCTCGCCACATAATAGTCATATGTTGCAACATATGATATAACATAAAATGTTGCCATATGTGATTTATTTTTCACAACAGAACAGTCATATTAGCAACATATGACTTACTTCTCGCCACAAAATAGTCATGAGTTGCAACATATGATATAACATAAAATGTTGCCACATGTGATTTATTTTTCACAACAGAACAGTCAAATGTAGGAACATATGATTTACATCTCGCCACTATAATAGTCATATGTGACAACATATGATATAATATAAAAATGTTGCTACATGTAATTCATTTTACACAACAGAATAGTCATATATAGTAACATATGACTTACATCTCGCCACATAATAGTTATATGTTGAAGCATATACCTATTCTTTATAATTACTAATTATTTTTTAATTAATTTCTTCAAATACAATGTCATTAATTGTAGGGATTGAGTGTCGTGGTGAATGGGTCGAGAAGAAAAATTGATTCATATGGCGTTGGGAGGATAGTAAAAAACGAGGAGCTGGTTCAGTAGGGATGTATGTCGAAAGAAATATTTTGTATGATGAATTCTTCAATTTAGTCGTGCAAAAGTTTGGATACAATTGTAAATCGCAAGATCTTGCCATGAGTTACATTCCTAATTTTTTTCATAATGAGAAAGTTTTACCTTTTAGAATAACTTATCAATCTAGTTTGAGTGTTTATTTGGGAGGAACATAGAAATCGCCCATATTAAGAGTCTACGTGAAAGAAAATCCTATCGAGGAGGATCATAATGTAGACCAAGGCCAACAAGATATGTTTAATGATGAATTTGATCCTGCGGACATGAATAATCCCGATGATGAAATCGGAATTGGTGAAGATGAAGGTGAAGGTGAAGGTCAAGCTGAAGGGCCGGACCTTGAGAGCAATTTTCCTCCTACACCTATAGTTGGCAGAAACAATTCATGTGCTTCTCAATCTTCACGTGTGAATAATGTTCGAGATGATGAAACATATTTTTATAAGGGAATGACATTCAAGAACAAGCAAGAACTAGCAAATTCATTGAAAATTGCTTGTTTGAAAAAAGATTTTAGACTGAAAAAGGTTATCAATTCTCGTAATGTGTTTTCCTTTAATTGTTGATATCCGGATTGCAATTGGTGGCGGAGGGCTGTGAAATTTACAAGTAGCGGCAGGTTTGCCATTAGAATCTATGAAAAGTACCATACATGTGGTTCAGAGCATCTTACAAGCCATAATCCCCATGCCACGGTAAAAGTCATAGGTAAGTACTTTGAAAATAGGTTTTCCAATGGTAAAGGCCCATACACAAGAGACATGTCGAATCAACTTCGCACAAAATTGGGTTGTAAGGTAAGCTATTGAAAGATTTATAAGGGAATGGAGCATGCTAAGTCTAATGTTAGGGAAACACATGAGCAGGGGTATGCAATGCTTAATGCATATCGTTATATGCTTGAAGTTGCGAATCCAGGAAGCAAGAAGTCATTGTCGCTCGATGAAAATGGGAGGTTCCAGTATGTCTTTGTATCATATGTTGCTTGGGTAATTGGTTTTCAAGAAATGAGAAAAGTAATAGCCGTTGATGGCACATTCCTGAGGATCAAGTATGGAGGAGTTATGCTATTGGCGGTGACACAAGAGGCCAAGAATCATATATTTTCAGTGGCTTTCTGTGTCGTGGACAAGGAATGCGATGCCTCATATGAATATTTTTTTCAAAATATGAGAAGCTTTGTAGATGATACTGATGAGTTGTGCATTATCTCTGATAGGCATCCAAGTATACGAAAGATGGTTACGAGAATATACCCTGCATCTCATTATGGTTGTTGCATGAGACACCTTGGGGAAAATGTTCGAACTAACTTTCACAATTTATAAAGCAACAAAGGCGTACGATATATGTGAGTTCAATGACCATTTCAATCAAATAAAATATTTGGTACCAAAGACGGCTGAAGCTCTTAAACGTATTGGATTCCACACATGGAGTAGGGCATTTTGCCCGAAAAATAGGTACCATCTCATTTGAGTTTATTTTTACTTTATGTGCTTTGTTTGATTTTTATCTTTTGTTGTGTAGATATAACATTATGACGTCAAACATCGCTGAGTCTGTGAATGCAATGTTTGATGTTGAAAGAGAATTTCCCGTTGTCTCACTATTTGATGAGATAAACAAGAGATTTGCATTGTTATTTCACCAGAGGCGTATGGAACTGGTGTACTCTGCAAATCGATTTATTTCCTCAATTGAAAAAGACATATCAGAGTATGTCAATGCGGGCAACAAGTATTTGGCCCATCAAATCGCTAACTACAAGTTCAGTGGCACTAGTCATGGAGATGTTGCTACTGTGGATCTACAAAGAAGAACTTGTAATTGTAGAATTTTTGACTTGGAAAAAATACCTTTTCCACATGCCATGGCAGCGCTTCGATCCCAATATAGTGCCAATTTTAGAAATCAGATTTACGTGTACTCATCTCTATATTATTCGGTGGAAAAATACATAATGACATATTGTCAGAAAATTCACCCGGTGCCACCTGAAGATTCTTGGATTGTCCCTTTAGATATTATACAGAGAGAAATACCTCATTCATATGTTGATCCAAGTAAACCTGGAAGAAGGATATATAAGAGAAGGCGTGGAGTTAGTGAATCATTTCCAATAAGAAAAAAATAAGTGTTCCATATGTAGGAACTTTGGCCACAAAAAAACTACATGCCCAAATCGAAATGCCCCATAAAAAATGTTGTTGAATTTTAATGAATATTCTTTCTTATTTGAGGATGATCCCTATCTTCTTATCTTATTATAATCAACTTATGTGATGTTATTTGTATATAAAGCGTAATTTAATTATGTGTTGCTACTTACAACAAAATATTTCATTTGTTGCAACACATGACAATTATGTGTTGCCACCTAACACAGAATATTGCATCTATGGCAACATATGTCAATTATATGTCAGAATATTGCATGTGTGCCAACATATGCCACTTATGTGTTAGATATTACAACATAAAATTGCATCTGTGTCAACATATGCCATTTATGTCTATTAAGTACCACAAAAAATGAATTTGTACCAACATATTTTTAAAAATATTTTCATGTAATGTGATGATATCATTACTGTCATTAGAACTATGATGACGCCTCTTCAATTTTTTAGAAAAACTTTATGACGCGACTCTTTAATTTTTACCAAATTTGCAAAAGAAATAAGTACATGCATTGAATTTAACTTGTCTCTTTCTCTTCTCTTCCAACTTTTCAAAATTCACTGAACTTTCAATATGAATAAGAAGTCTTCAAAAATCACTAGGACTTAAAAAAACTTCATTGAATCCCTTCCGAGGGAACTACTAATTGATATCATTTAAAGAGTTGCTTCCTACTCCATACAAGATTTAATGAGGGTTGAATTTTGGTATGTATGTATTAATCAATATTTTGCTCTTTAATTTCATTTCATAATCATTTTATTTCATTTCCCAGCTCCAGGTTTCTCAACAAAGTAGCTAATGAACGTTCGGTATATAAGAAGGTAACATTGGTCAGGTTTCCTTATCGCATATGGTCGATTGTTCAACAAGCCCTTTATTTCTTGGAAATTTGCAAAGAATCAGGGAATTCAGAAGCCTTATACGGAAAAGGCGTGGTAATTTTTAATATTTTTCGACTGTATTCATTTTTTTTTTAATTTTGCATTTTACATGTGTTATTTATTCTATAGTATGATTTTTTTCAACCGTAGCGATCCAACTGCATTGGAAATGATTATTCAAGCAGCAGTGCCCACACTAGAGCTAGCATATGCTTGCCATAATTTCAATCTTCAATGATGGTGAAATAATGAGTGAAGGCTTAATATTCATTGTCAACATGAAAAAAAATGAGCCAAATGTAGTGAGAAGATGTTGAAATCATCTGCGAAATATTTTATGTGGAATGTATGTGCCAGGACCTCGTTTGTTGGAAGGAAGACCCATTTGTTGCACTGTTCATCAATATGAGCGAATCGGTTGCAGGAGACGACACCCAAGATAGTACAACGAAGATGATGTTCATTGTGATTTATGTAGGTGTGATAGAGAACAAGATTATCTAGTTAATTTTCTGCCTCATACGAGGGATTAATTAAATTGCCATATTAACGAACTTGGAAATTTATGGTGAAAAATTTTGCCCTTCTTTGTTTTGTAATGAATTTTGAATTATTTTTTGATAAATATGTGTAAACATATGTCAATTTTGTGTTGGATATTACAACAGGATATTGCATATGTTGCAACACATGTCAATTAAATGATAGATAATACACCATAACGTATCTATGTCAACATATGTCAACTATGTTTTAAATATTACAACATATTTCATATGTGGCAACATATGTCAATTAACTAATTACGAATCTTTCCCAATATAATTTTAAATAATGATTACAAATCTGTCCTAATTACTGTCATACTATCATCTCGAAACAGGGGACATGTTTAATAATTACAACTCTTCTATTTTTACCCTTTGTTGAAAAGTCATATCTTGCAACTTTTCAAATTTCGTTGCAACTTTTCAAATTTCTTGGCATTTTATAAGAACACAACAGAAGGTATGGATAAGTCAAAAGTTGTCTCAAAAATGGTTTCAAGTAGGAAAAACTTCATTGAATCCCTCTCGATTGAACTAGTAATTCTCATCGTTGAAAGGGTTGCTTCCTACTCCCTACAAGATTTAATGAATGTTAAATTAAGTTCCAGGTTCCTCAATGAAGTCTCTAATGAACGTTCTGTTTATCAGAAGGTAACATTGGTCAGCATTCCCCTTGAACCTAGATGGACGATGAATCAACAAGCCATCTCGTTCATGAATATTTGCATAGCATCGGAGAACTTAAAATCCTTATACAGAACAGGCGTGATAATTTTAATATTTTTCATTTTTTTCACATTTTCATCAATGTATTTTGTGTTCTTAATGTGTTATTTCTTTTATAGTTTGATTTTCTCAATCGTAATGATCCAACTACATTGAGAATGATCAAAAAGCAGTAGAAGGTGGTCACCGTGGTGTAGAGTATGTTCTTGCCGTAATTTCAATCTTTGAAGGCTTTAAATCCATGAGAAAAGTCTTGATGTGCATTGCCAACATGAAAAAAAATGTGCCAGTAATAGTTAGAAGATGTTGACACAAAAAACGTACCAGTTTATCAACTGTGGGTAGCAGAACCTAATATATTGACAGAAAAATCCATTTGTTGCACTGTGCATCAACTCAATCAAATCGTCCGCAGGAATGGTCGACCGATGGAAGCGACGATGAAGACGATATTCGTTGTGAATTGTGTAGTTGTGATTTAGATATAGATTATCTATTTAAATTTCTTCCTCATACGACTGTGTGGGATTAATTTAATCTGTGGCAACATATGCCATATGGTGGAAATGTTGCCTTTTTGTCTTTTATACTTATTTTCGAATTAATTATATGGCAACATATGACATATGGTGAAAATGTTGTCTTTTTATCTTTTGTACTCATTTTCGAATTATGTGGCAACATATGTACTTATTTTGAATTTATTTTTGAATTATATCTGTGGCAACATTAAATTATTCAGAAGTGTCTCTCGTCTTCAGAAGTGACTCTTCGTATTCATTACATTAGAATTATATATATTATATATATATATATATATATAAGAAGAACACAACTTAGGTATTTTCATATAATGATCTCCAAGATGGGAAGGAAGAATATGAAATCTTCAAAATGACATTGAGGAAAAAAACTACATTGAATCCCTTCTGAGGGAACTAGTAATTGTTATCGTTGAAAGGGTTGCTTCCTACTCCCTCAAAGATTTACTGAGAGTTCAATTAAGGTATGTATGTATTCAAGAATTTTCGTTCTTTAATTCGATTTTCTGTCCATTCGATTTGATTTTTTCAATTCCAGGATCCTAAATGAAGTCGCTAATGAACCTTCTGTATATCAAAAGGTAAATTTGCGCAGCATTCCAGTGTTTATATGGTCGTCTTCATTTTATCGGAGATGCACTTTTTTCATGGAAAAGTGTAGCGAATCGGGGAATTTAGAAGCCTTATATAGAAAAGGCCTGGTAATTTTAATGTTTTTCGTATGTATTCACGTTTTCATCAATGTATTTTGCATTTTAAATGTATTATTTCTTCTTTAGTATGATTTTTCAAGCATAGCCATTCAAATGAATTGAGAATGCTTAAGCGAGCAGCAGACGGTGGCCACCTTTGTGCAGGATATGTGCATGCCATAATTTTAATCTTCAAAGGTGGTGAATCAATAAGATAAGGCACAAGTTTCATTGGCAACATGAGTATACCATCGCTCAGAAGATGTCGAGACTATTTCCTACATAGTTTACATAGAATGCTCCCACCGGAACCTCAAAAGATTGGATAAAAACCAATTTGTTGCACTACTCATCGATTCTCTTACAGCCGATATCGTTGTGACTTTTGTCGTTCTGATTATGAATTAGATAGTTTTATGGGATACTTCCTAAATTAATATAATTTGGTCCAGCTTGATATTTCTTGAGTAGTTATATAGCACCCTAGTAAATCGTTGTTCCAAATGTTATACCTTATTTTTATTGCTTAGTTATGGTATAAATCACTAAAATTTGGTCCAACTTTTCATTATTCCATTCCTAAGTCGATTAACGTCGATTAGTCCCTCCTAGATGTTTCATCAGTGACAACATATGCATATTCTGTTGGCGAAATTGCAACAGATACTTCATCTGTGGCAACATCTTATATCATAAAATATGTCTTTTGGGGGTTAAAATTAATTAAATGGTAACCCAATTCAATATGTAACACTAACATATAGTCCTACAACATGCCTAAGTATCAATTCATGGTCTAATGCAACAACCTTCACTTGATTCTATTAATTATATTTAGAAAGACTATCATCCCACTAGTTCGTCATACAATGACCAAGTAAATCCATATGATAGTTATATAACACCCTAGTAAATCGTTGTTCCAAATGTTATACCTTATTTTTATTGCAAAGTTATGGTATAAATCACTAAAATTTGGTCCAACTTTTCATTTTTTCATTCCTAAATCGATCAAATAGTCGATTAGTCCCCCCTAGATGTTTCATCTGTGACAACATATGCATATTCTGTTGGCGAAATTGCAACAGATACTGCATCTGTGGCAACATATAACTATAAACATGTAAGTGCTTTTTAAAACTGGCCCAATGATAGGCAAAGCCCATTCTGTTAAACTAAAAGAAAAATTGGCCCAGTCGACCAATTATTTCATTTCTAGAAGGATATATATATATATATATATATATA
>NC_028642.1:42652716-42676809 GCF_001406875.1 Solanum pennellii | reverse complement strand
TATCAATATTTTCATTCTTGCCGCTTCAATTTTGGTGCTTTGTTTCTCTCTCCCTCCCTCTCTCTCCGATACGACCTCTCACTTCGCATGGATCTCCAGTGTAATGATATTTTTTCATTTTCATCAGCCTTCTCTATTCATTTTTTAACATGCAACTAATTTGATTGGCCTTTGGGTCTCGGGAAGAATGTGGTTCTTTGAAATATAGATCTAATGAATGAGTTTTGTTTGTTTTATTACTTTTGATATGATGTTAAATGCAATACTAAATCGAATTTGTAATGATGAAAATGATACCACGTTGGGTGTGACAATCTATTTCAACATGGAGACATACTTTCAATGCAAACTTCATGGTCAAAGGACAATCCAGGTCGAAGATTTTAGTCTTGTCCACGCTATCATGTATGTTCATTTCTACAGTCTTGGAGACTTCTGATCTTAGATCTCTTTATTTTCTTTTTTTTTTTAATTTAAATTTCTTTCTTTGTGGTATGTATTTCAGGAGAATGCATGCAACTTCTTTAGATGGAGGGATCGTAAAGATGTTGATATACGATCCAAGTTCATTATTCTCAGATTGGTGAACAAAATTAAGGAGCTGGAAACTGTTGATGAAAGTCATATTAAAAGAAGTACCGAATGGGGGATGATGAAGGAGAAGAAGAAGAGCAAATACTGTAGCATGTAAATTCTAATCTTGGTGTTGTTTTTTTCCTTCTTGTATTATTAAGCATTACCAAGAAGAATATTGTAGAGGATAGAAAATTCTTATGTAGTTGTGTACAACCATTAAAATTATCATAGTTGTGGAAATAAATAAACGTAGTTTTGCATTCCTGATCAAATGTATGTTTGTTTGACACTTTGAGGACAATGTTCGACCGTTTGAAGCATATGTTGCTACATATGCCTCAAATGTTGCTACATATGGATCCTATAAATAGCAATTGACCACATATATGTCATTTGTTGCTACAGATGGGTGATATGTTGCCACATATGTGTCATATGTTGCTACAGATGTGTGATAGGTTGACACATATGGGAATCTGTAGAAGAATTTGTGTCACATGTTGCCAAAGCCGAATCATTTGTAGCAACAAATGCCTCAAATGTTGCTACATATGCCTCAAATGTTGCTACATATGGATCCTATAAATAGCAATTGACCACATATATGTCATTTGTTGCTACAGATGGGTGATATGTTGACACATATGTGTCAACATATCACCCATCTGTAGCAACAAATGACATATATGTGGTCAATTGCTATTTATAGGATCCATATGTAGCAACATTTGAGGCATTTGTTGCTACAAATGATTCGGCTTTGGCAACATGTGACACAAATTCTTCTACAGATTCCCATATGTGTCAACCTATCACACATCTGTAGCAACATATGACACATATGTGGCAACATATCACCCATCTGTAGCAACAAATGACATATATGTGGTCAATTGCTATTTATAGGATCCATATGTAGCAACATTTGAGGCATTTGTTGCTACAAATGATTCGGCTTTGGCAACATGTGACACAAATTCTTCTACAGATTCCCATATGTGTCAACCTATCACACATCTGTAGCAACATATGACACATATGTGGCAACATATCACCCATCTGTAGCAACAAATGACATATATGTGGTCAATTGCTATTTATAGGATCCATATGTAGCAACATTTGAGGCATTTGTTGCTACAAATGATTCGGCTTTGGCAACATGTGACACAAATTCTTCTACAGATTCCCATATGTGTCAACCTATCACACATCTGTAGCAACATATGACACATATGTGGCAACATATCACCCATCTGTAGCAACAAATGACATATATGTGGTCAATTGCTATTTATAGGATCCATATGTAGCAACATTTGAGGCATTTGTTGCTACAAATGATTCGGCTTTGGCAACATGTGACACAAATTCTTCTACAGATTCCCATATGTGTCAACCTATCACACATCTGTAGCAACATATGACACATATGTGGCAACATATCACCCATCTGTAGCAACAAATGACATATATGTGGTCAATTGCTATTTATAGGATCCATATGTAGCAACATTTGAGGCATTTGTTGCTACAAATGATTCGGCTTTGGCAACATGTGACACAAATTCTTCTACAGATTCCCATATGTGTCAACCTATCACACATCTGTAGCAACATATGACACATATGTGGCAACATATCACCCATCTGTAGCAACAAATGACATATATGTGGTCAATTGCTATTTATAGGATCCATATGTAGCAACATTTGAGGCATTTGTTGCTACAAATGATTCGGCTTTGGCAACATGTGACACAAATTCTTCTACAGATTCCCATATGTGTCAACCTATCACACATCTGTAGCAACATATGACACATATGTGGCAACATATCACCCATCTGTAGCAACAAATGACATATATGTGGTCAATTGCTATTTATAGGATCCATATGTAGCAACATTTGAGGCATTTGTTGCTACAAATGATTCGGCTTTGGCAACATGTGACACAAATTCTTCTACAGATTCCCATATGTGTCAACCTATCACACATCTGTAGCAACATATGACACATATGTGGCAACATATCACCCATCTGTAGCAACAAATGACATATATGTGGTCAATTGCTATTTATAGGATCCATATGTAGCAACATTTGAGGCATTTGTTGCTACAAATGATTCGGCTTTGGCAACATGTGACACAAATTCTTCTACAGATTCCCATATGTGTCAACCTATCACACATCTGTAGCAACATATGACACATATGTGGCAACATATCACCCATCTGTAGCAACAAATGACATATATGTGGTCAATTGCTATTTATAGGATCCATATGTAGCAACATTTGAGGCATATGTTGCTCCATATGCCTCAAATGTTGCTACATATGGATCCTATAAATAGCAATTGACCACATATATGTCATTTGTTGCTACAGATGGGTGATATGTTGCCACATATGTGTCATATGTTGCTACAGATGTGTGATAGGTTGACACATATGGGAATCTGTAGAAGAATTTGTGTCACATGTTGCCAAAGCCGAATCATTTGTAGCAACAAATGCCTCAAATGTTGCTACAGATAACCATAAAATGTTGTTACAGATGACCATTTAAGGCGAATTTTTGACCATTGAAGGGATATGTAGCAACAAATGCCTCAAATATTGCTACAGATGACCATAAAATATTGCTACAGATGACCATTTGAGGCGAATATTTGACCATTTGAGGGATATGTAGCAACAGACGCCTTAAATATTGCTACAAATGACCATAAAATGTTGTTACATATGACCATTTGAGGCGAATGTTTGACCATTTAAGGGATATGTAGCAACAGATGCCTCAAATGTTGCTACAGATGACCATAAAATGTTGCTACAGATGACCATTTGAGGCGAATGTTTGACCATTTAAGGGATATTTAGCAACAGATGCCTCAAATGTTACTACAGATGACCATAAAATGTTGCTACAAATGATCATTTAAGGTGAATGTTTGACCATTTGAGGGATATGTAGCAACAGATGACTCAAATATTGCTACAGATGACCATAAAATGTTGCTACAGATGACCATTTGAGGTGAATGTTTGACCATTTGAGGGATATGTAGCAGCAGATGCCTCAAATGTTTCTACAGATCACCATTAAATGTTGCTACAGATGACCATTTGAGCTGAATATTTGACCCATTGAGGGATATGTAGTAGCAGATGCCTCAAATGTTGCTATAGATGATCATAAAATATTGCTATAGATGACCATTTGAGGCGAATGTTTGACCATTTGAGGGATATGTAGCAACAGATGCCTCCAATTTTGCTATAGATGACCATAAAATATTGTTACAAATGACCATTTGAGGAGAATGTTTGACCATTTGAGGGACGTGATTCTACAGATGCGTCAAATGTTTCTCCAAATGCATCAAATGTTGCTACAGATGCCTGAACTGTTGCTACATATGAGAACTACCCACATCACATACAATGTATGTATTAGCTTTAAATATAAGATAAAATAAAACAACATAATTGATAAAATAAAACATTGCCTTTAATTACAAACACATTGTCTTTTAAGGATTTAAGCTCCGAGATATTATCCCATGAGCCAAAACATATTGCATTCATTCAACTAGATTGTCACACAACATGGTTTTTGGGAGGTTGAATTTTTGTATTGCTAACCAAATGCTCAATGAATGCAAGGGAATATGACTCGCACACCGCTCCAGATTCATTTTTTACCACGGGATCCATTCAATCTATAATTTCCCATGGTTCATTGAGAAACTTTTCTGGAAAATGTTCCATTATTCCACTCTGCTTTAATAATTTAGGCAGCAACTCGAAGACAGGTTGTACGTATGTCAAAAACATGGCATATTCCGTAAGCATCAGCTGGCAGTCATAAACATTCATGCGATCCTTGTGCAAGAGAATTCCGAGAGTCACAAAATGGGTACTGTCCATGTTCATGACTGTCAAAATTCTTTTTGCATCAATCCAATCCATGCCTCCAGGATATGGCCTAATGCCCCTGACATAGCCAATCATATCTTCATCTAATACAAACTCATCTACTAACTGTTTAATGCTTTTGCCACCAACAGTTGTTGCCTCATCGCTCAGTTCATTATATCCTTTCTGGAAGTTGATTAGAAGTTAAAATCCAGGATTCTATCTCTGGGATCATAGTAATCCGAGTATGTCTCATGCCTCTGACGCATGAGGTTAACGATTTCTTCAATATACTGAAATAAAAAATAATATTAAAGAGTAAAGAACAGTAATCATTGAAAAGATAAAAGAAATGCATATTATAAATTGAAGGATTACCCAGTCTTCCCACCAAACTTTTATGCTTGTCATGTTCCTGAAATCTTGTCCTGTAAAAACATGCATGTCGTATTCTATCACTTTGGTTCTTTCCGCTACAGTTGCACGCTTATAAATTTTGAACTTTTTGAACTCCTTCACTTCATCTATTACGGCCCTTGGAAATTCTCCGAACATCTTCTTCTTCAAATTTTTTATTGCCATGGAAAATGGTTCTTTCCTTCTCTTGGCCTGTGGAGTATATGGATGTCGAACATTCTTTGATAGAATGCCCTTTACCCCCTCTTGTTTTTAAATTCATTGACAACTTGACTCAATGTTTGAAGAAACATGATAGAATATTCATCATGTTTCTTGCACTTCTCACAGAGAAAGCCGCAACATCTTCTACAAGAGGTAGCACCTTGGTGTTGTCCAGCACCAGCACCAACACCAGCGCTAGCACCGACACCAACACCATCAACACCATTAAAAACAACTAATTTATTAACAACTGCATTAACAACTCTGTCTCTTTTGATGGTTGTTGCTCCAGCCAACTCCATTTTAACTCTATCCACAACAGGATCAAAAATGGTTTCAACCAACCCTAAAGTACTTAGATATGACATTTGCAATTCCTTTTCTGTTAGGATAATCCATTGATGCACAACCTAAAATTATAAAAATGAGTCATCAGTAAGAATATTTGGGTCATAAGTTTTCACAGAAATGTCATTTATTGCTACAGATGGTTGATATGTTGCAACATATGTGCCACATGTTGCCAGAAATGAATCATCCGTAGCAATATATGTGTCACATGTTGCCACAGATGAATCATCTGTAGCAATATTTGTCTCACATGTTGCAATAGACGAATAATCTGTAGCAATATTTGTGTCACATATCGCAACAGATGAATCATCTATAGCAACATAAAAGTCATATATAGTAACATAAGAGTGTAATATACTAATAATAACCTACTGCATCAAGGGGAGGGTTAAAAAGATTTGGAATATGCTCATCTTTGGTAGTTTTTGTTCTTGATCTCAACCATCTGAATATCCTTGGAGATGATCTCTGTTCTTCTGCAATTACCTGATGGGTCAAATAAGAAATGACTTCAAATGCCCATGCCTGTAAAAAAGAAAAACATGTCACTAGTAAAATGTTGAATTACTTAATATAATATAAAAATATTAAGAAGAACATTTAATTTTACCATGAAAAGCCCATGGAAAGCCAAAAAAGTTATTGGTCTTTTCTCCTAAAGGTTCCAACAAATATTTGAGAGTTAATTCAAAGCTCTCATGACCCCAAGGATAGTTGTTGAAAGCCTAAATATCTTGACAGAAATTCACTCATTTAAAGAGTATGTTGTTGTTGACATCCCTTGGCAAAAGTATATTATGTGTAAACCAAAGTAAGCACAATGACTCCTTGTGCTTCCTTGGTGTATCCTCGTGTTCCAACAAATTTACTAAGTCGGAATTTTTGAATCTTTTGCAAACAAGGAAATTAAGTCCTGCACCTCAGTTGGCAGTGACTTTGTCCTGCTTCTGTTACTTCTTTCTTTCTTCTTCATGGTTCTTTTTTGACAATGTATTCAGGGACGGGCTCAAGAGGAGGATGACATTTTAATCCTGTAACTATGACAAACTCTCTTTTGCCAAAGAAAACTAGAGTGCCACAATAATCAATTACAATCTCATCCTTCTTTTTGGAATTTTCAAAAATGAATCTTCTTTTCAGAAGTTCATACACAATGGTCATTTGAAAACGTGGAGTTTTATCGATGGGTACATTAAAAAAATGACCGAAACAACTATTTTTGAAAAAGTCTTCTAAATGATTTCTCTTGAGGATATACCTGAATTTGATGAAAGGGTTTTCTAGGACTGACCTAATAATGCTATCACCATTAGCATTAGGCTGCAGATGCACAGGAAAAGTGTCTGCATTGATGCTCAGTAGCATTGAAAACTTCATGAAGTTCTTGTTCTTCTTCAAATTCTTTTTTTTGTGACTCAACTACTTCTCTATTAACTAATTCTATATTTTCCCCTTTTTCATCCTCAACTTCATTTATTTTTTCTTCTTGTGGCTCAACTACTTCTCTATTAACTACTTCTATAGCTTTCCCTTGTTCTTCCTCAACTTCTTTTTGTTTTTCCTCTTCTTCCTCCACTACTTATCTTTCTTCATATTCTTTTTGAGAAAATTATAGTTCTACTTGAGAAGAAGAAACTGCTTCAGATGCAAGATCTTCTAAAAGAATGGTGTTTTCATTCCTCTTCCTATCAATTTTAGACCTAGCCTTCTTCTGGATCTTTGTCGTGTCAGATGTATCAAGTTTTCTTTTGACAGGAGTCATTACATTTGTATCTACAACCACAAAAATAAAATATTTGAATGCCACACCTGATCTACAAACAAACAAACAAACCACAACATCCTTCCAAAACAAACCACAACGTACTACAATGAAGTTTTTTGAATTCAAAAAATAACAATTACATAACCAACCAAAGAAGTGATAAAACCCTCAAAACAGTACAAACAAGTAAGAAGATAAGCACATGAATTTCAACCCAAATTAAATATTACTTGAGAAGATATATCAACGATAAACTATAAATGATGAGGACAACAACGCCTTGCTGTAGAAGAGGATCGCAACAGATTACCACTAATATTTTAGAAAATATCGCAAGAACAATGATCTGTGAAAGAAGGGATAATGGAAGAGAAACAAGAGAAAGAAAACTAAAATTAGTAAATATAAATAAAATTTGATATATGAAACAACTTTTATAGAAGAGAGGAGAGAGGAGGGAAAATGAAAATGGAAATTAAAATTGTTTTAATTTTTTTTAAAGGGAAAAGGGTCTGATATACCCCTCAACTTTGTCATTTAGAGCTGATATACCCCTCGTTATAAAAGTGGCTCATATATGCCCTTACCGTTATACAAACGGCTCACATATACCCCTACCGTTACAAATGGCTCACATATACCCTTCATTTAACGGAAGTTAAAAAATTAGTTTTAAATTTATATTTATTACTTGTAATTTTAAAAAAAAAATTATTTAGGGGTATATATGATTCTTCTATCAAAGTTCAAGGTATATTTAATTTTTTTCATGCATAAATTATTTTTTGACTTCTTTTCTTATAATTATTTGAGTTTCTTATTCTTATTTTGTTTTTTTCTTTCATTCCTTAATTTAAAGAAAAAAAATTTAAACTATTTTTTTTGTGTGTATTGTAATTTAATTTCGTATTCGAAGAAAAAATTTGGTCATCTACAATAAGTTTTACAAGAATATTAGTGAAACATAAATAAATTTGATTATCAAAATAATAATTATAAATTAGTCATTGAAACAAAAAAAAGTCAAAAAAAATATGTTTGACGAGGATTAAATTTACTCATATGGGATTATAGTTTTTAGAAAAAAATAATAAAAATTTGGATTAAAATTATTTTTTTTCATTTCCGTTAGAGGAAAAGGGTATATGTGAGCCATTTGTTTACAAGTAGGGGTGTATATGAGCCACTTTCATAACAAGGGGTATATCAGCTCTAAATGACAAAGTTGAGGGGTATATCAGACCCTTTTCCCTTTTTTAAATTATGACAATTCAAACTGTGACATATGTTGTCAAATATATACTTTCTGTTGGGGGACATATATTATATATATAGTATAATGTTGCCACATATTTTATTTCTGCGACATATCTTACCACGTATCTCTTTTTTGTGTTATATGTTGTCACATGACCCCTTTTTGTTGGTACACATGTAGACAAGCGATGACTAATATAATCAGCAAAAAAATTGAAATTACTTTTATAGGAGAGATGAGAGAGGAAAAATGAAGGGACGATTATATTAAAGTCGTTTAATTTTTTTTTTAATTTTGACAATTCAAACAGTGACATATGTTGCCACATATATCCTTTATGTGACATATCTTACCACATATCACCTTTCTGTGATATATGTTGCCACATGTATCCTTCTGTTTTTACACATGCAGATAATTATACTAATACTTCACCAATTGTTTTATACAACTTATCAACAAAAAGGTAATTCAGTGATATACATAATCACCTATCTAATCAATGGTGGTAACCATAACATTTTTATCGATCTTTGCCTTTTTAGGTCTAGGCCTCTGTGGGTCTTCATTGTCACTAACATAGCCATTCCGAGCCTTTAAAATTCCATAATTCCATAGGAGTGAAGCATATCTCATGTGAAGTGTGTCTGGACTAATTCCACAAGATGGTACTTCTAATCCATCACTCAAAAACTCAGCGTATGCAGCAACAAAAAGTCCACAATCTCTAGATGGTATATAATCAATTAGAAAATATAATATCATCACATTTTTATATATTCGTAAGACAAAAAAAATAATGTGATACTTACAGACTACTACTTTCTTGTTGGGCAATACAAGTAACATGTTTGACTTCGAATGAGTGAGATTTGTTCTTTCCTTGGTAACATTCAAGAACAGACCAGTTGGTTCGCTCTTTTTGCTAAAAAATTCACTTAACTCAAGGTACTTTGGCAACATTGTAGACAATTTTTGAAGCTCGGAGGACAATATTCTATTAGACCTAGATGAGGACATGGAATCATACACTTTTATGCATTGTTCCTTCAATGCAACGACTGCCAAGACACAATGAAATTCCCCATTACTATTTACAGGGACATAAACATCATCTGTCAAGTGCCAAGGCAGTCCACAAGGTACGGCAAACCCTTTCATTATGCCAACGATTTTATCCTCATATTCACTAGCATTGTCAATGTATGTTTTGAAAAATAACTAGTGGTTGTATATCAATATTTAGAATGACTCTGTTGTTGCTTCGACTTCTTACGCAAATAGTAAAAAATGACATCCACATACTGCACAGATGCATCAAACAAGTGTATCTCTGTATAAATTTATTTGTATATATTCATGTATTAATCAAACATAAAAGTGGGCATGGATTTACCTCATCAGTCCAACACTTATTGGGTTGAGACATTACGTAGAACCAATCCTTATTTTTTTAAAATGCAACTACAAAATCAAGTTGGTCAAAATCAAGTTTTGAGCAATTGGTAAGTAGTGATCGTCCTTGTCTTTTCTTCAATTGTGTAATCATTATAAGTAATTATTTAGTGGACAACAAGAAGAAATACTAATATAGTTGAACGACCTTTCTTTTTTGCATGATGCTTGTAAAGACACTCATTTATCCATTGCGAGAAGGATGACATTATTTCAGTTAGACCCTCGTCGTCAATGTTAAAACCTTTAAATGAATATTGTCGCTTCACATCACAAATGGCGACTTCGACTTTCTTCTCTTTCTTTTTTGCTTTCGCTTTTTCTTTCTGCTTCTCCTTCTCCTTCTCTTCCTCCTCCTTCTCTTTCTGCTTCTCCTTCTGCTTCTCCTCCTTCTATTTCTGCTTCTCCTTCTTCTTCTTATCCTTCTCCTTCTCGTGCTCCTTCTCCTTCCTCTTATCCTCCTTCTTATGCTTCAGCTTCTCCTTCTCCTCCTTTTCCTTCTTCTCTTTCTCCTCCTTTTCCTTTTTCTCCTTCTCCTTCTTCTCACTAGTTGTAGAAAGTGTTTGGCAAATAGATTTTTTCAACCTCCTACACTTCAAAGACTGTGAATTCTTCTTGAATCTTTGGACATCAATATTATGAGACATTTCCTTAAAAATATCAGTGAGTTTTTTAACACGACTAATAAAATAATCATGTTGCTGCTCACATTCTTCGCACAGACAAAAAGAGCATTTGATGTTAGAAGAGGATGCAAGACCAATAAAAGATTGATTTGTTGTCATGGATGAAGATTCTTGTATCATTTCATCTACAAGGCAAATTAAAAAGATTGTGACTTTTCAATTTATTATAAATAATATTAACATTATGTTGCCACGGATTGATAGTTTGTTGCCATAAATTAATATTATGTTGCCACATATGTACCTACTGTTGCCACACATGAAATTTGTGTTGCCACAGATGAATCATATGTTGACACATATGAATCTTATATTGTCACAGATGAATTTTATGTTGCCACAGATGAATCTTATGTTGCCACAGATGAATCATAAGTTGCCATAGATGATTTTTATGTTGCCACAGATGAATCTTATGTTTCCACAGATGACCATTTTGTTGCCCTAATGCATAAGTGAGATGTTACAACATATGATGAATGTTGAAATATGCACCAACATATCACTAAAATGTGACAACGTATGATACATCTTTCAACAAATGAAATATATGTTGAAAAACTCAACAAGACTATATTTCTAAAATCATATCAACAAAATGGCCGCAAAAAGAACAAGAAAAGCAATAAAAAAACCGACTTTTCACTGAAATGTTAACAATACATATACATTTCCTCAAAATTAGGGGGTTTTGGGGTTGATTGATTGTCTTTCAAAAACAATAAGTAATAGGCACCATTACATCATTATTCAATTTTTACATCTATAGAAAGTTTTATTGTTCATTAATCCAAGAAAAAAACTTCGAAAACTGTAAAATCTTTCAAAATAATAACTTACCCATTTTAAGACGAACACGATTTCAGTTCAAAAAGAGGAGAGAGTAACGACTGAAGATGAGGAGGAAAATAATAGAGATAGAGATAGTTGGAGAGGAATATAGTGGAGGAGAGATAGTCAAATTTTCGGATTTATGAGGAAAAAGAAGAAGAACAATCCGAAGAGAGAAGATAGAGAACGCTGGGAGAAGAAGATGAAAAGATTTCTTTTTTTAAACGATTTGAATTGAATTATAGAAGTTCAAAAATGAAGTGTTTTTTTTTGTATTTTATAAAAGATTAGAAAGTATTAGAAATGTTAATTTGGTCCCATATTTACTTAATTATATTTTAAAGAGAATTTGACCACCTCTTGGTCAATCTATCACCAAAAGCAAAACCAAGACTTGTTTGACACCTTTCGCTTAATTTTCTCATGATGCTAAACCTTTTTATCACTAATTTGACTAAAAGTTACATAAAGTCACTGCGAAAAAAAATAATACCATATTGTATAGTTATTGCCGCTGAGTGCAATTTGCGTTACTTATTTAAAAAATTGGAAAACAAACTTGGAAAAAAATTAGGTTTTAATCAAGTTTCCACAAAGTTTGTGGAAACTAGCCAATAACCAAACCTCATTCTTTTTTTTCTTTGTTTTTCTTAAAGTACCAATTAACAATTATTAATTATAAAAGAATCAAGAAAAAAAACGATACTGAAAATTGAAGTTTTAATACTTATGCAAATCTGCAGATTATCTACTTCACAATGTTTAGCACTCCATTTTCTTTCCTTCTTTTAATTCTTTTTAACTTCGCAATACAATGTAGCTCACCTTGCAATGATAAAGAACTATTAAGATTGATTTACATATGCAATTACAGTGATATACACCACTATTAACAATCAGTATTTAAACAAAATTGAACTTGGCTATACACCCAACTCAGGTAAAAACTGCATATTAATGTATATATCGAAACCATATACAAAAAATAATGTAAGAATGCCTCTTAAGTTTTCAATTAAAAAAAGGGACAAGTGGGTCCCTTTTTTTCCCTCTATTTTCTTGTTTTGTAACATTAATAAAAAGTGCTTCCTCATTTCTGAAAATTTTTCTCTCTCTAATTTCTCGCTCTAAAAATTCTCTCAAGGAAATCTGCAGAATTAGGCGCTCAGCTAATTCATTCAAGACTGATTTTGGTGTTTTTGATTGCTGGAATACCAGCAGACGATAGGTTTAGGCCGCCGGATCCATCAACGGCGAGCAATCCCAATCCTACAACAGCGCAATTGACTGACGATTCATTGTCCACCTCTTCGCAGTTGAGGGAAGAGGCGATCCATACTGCTACAGTGGAGGCGGAATTGGATGAATTACGTCAAAATTACGGGCAACAAATTAGGGGTAAAGACGGTGACAAATCGAAGTTCGATGGTCAGGAGAATCGACAAAGCCATCGCGAAAGCGGTGGATCTAAAACGCACAGTTCACAGGATATGGAGGCGAGAAATCCTAACATCGCACCTGTTCAACCGCCATTGGAAGGGATTCGTCATGGATATGGTACAAGGGAGTCTTCTCCTGTTACAGACGAAGGTCAACAGCCACAAATTGGGGAGGAGATTAAAACTCAAGAACACGGAGGGTCGCCAATTAGGGTTCATCAACAAGATAATCGAGGTAGTCAACAACAACAACAAATTCCTCAAACTTTTGATGTGCTCATCGAAAATGAAAGAACAAATCGATTTGCCCAACAACAACATCAACGAAATCCAACAGGTACAAAAGAACCTCATAAAGATTCAACAGGTAGGAATCAAGATCCAGTTCGTCAAGATGATGATTCTACTAAAGATCGACTACACAACAATAGAACAGCAAATTTATCAGGTAGTATCCCTCTTAATACTTCTACCTACCATGATAATAGAGGGGTGAAAGAAATTTATGGAGTTGATGATCATAATGGTAGGTATCAAGAGGCTGATTATCATTCGAATTTTCCTAAGATTCCTAATAATGCTAACAGAAATAATTCTAAACCTGTTACTGGGAAAACTGATCAATCTTTAGGAAATATTAATAATTTTCCTAGACAAGATCAAGTTCAAGAACCTGCTCCATATACAGTTATTCAAACCTATGCTGATAGATTGAGATGCAATCAATCGAAGAGTGGTGTGAGTATTAAGTTGTCTGAACCTGAAATCACCACTAAACAAGGTTTACCAGCTGTTCTGTATGTCAAAAATGAAGTTATTTCTGATCTAGCTGCTGCTTGTAAGTTCACTCTTATAGGAAAATTTGTATATAAAATGCCTAGAGTAGAATTAATCAGAAAAAACTTCATTCTGCAAACCCAGCTTTCAGGGGAAGTGAAGATTGCTCATTATAATTCTCGCCATGTTTATATTGATTTAGATAATGAGTTAGATTATAATATGGTTTGGACTAAGCAGCGTATGACTATAGAGGGGCAAACTATGAGAATCCAAGCATGGACTCCTACTTCCAAACCTGAAGAAGAAACCCCTTTAGTACCTATTTGGATTTCTCTCCCGGAATTACCTTGGCATTGCTATAACAAGGAATTCATTACTAGTTTACGTTCTCCTATTGGTAGAGTTTTGTATGTAGACTCTGCTTCTATAAACAAAACTAGAGGTAGTCAAGTTCGTGTTAAAGTTCAAGTTGATCTCACTAAAGACAGACCTCCTTATATTTGGATGGGTTATATTGGGGAGGATATTATAGATGGTAGGTGGCAGAAAATTGTTTATGATAGTATACCTGACTATTGTTTTTACTGTAAACATCAAGGTCATAAAGAATGTGATTGTATTATTAAGCAAAGGGATGAAATAGTAAAAAAAAGAAAGAGCTGGAAAAAAACAGACCTAAAAACGACAATTCTAATAATGTTCAAAGAGACATGCAAGTTCATGATAACAGGGAAAAAGGTATAAGGGATGATGCTGCCCAGCAACAAGGTTATCAAGGTGAGAAGAAGTTAAAAAACTTACAACAAGAATGGCAGACTCAGAGAAGAAGGAATAATCAACAACAACCTGGAGATAATACAATTAGAGCAGCAGCTCAACAGCAGCAGGAACAAACAGGTATAACTTCTATCCCTACAAAAAATACTTACATAGACTTGGATTTGCAGGAAGAGATAACAGGAGAAGAGGACAGGGAGGAAAATGCAGACCAAATATATGATCAAAGACATCAAGTTATTGTCACTGGAAACAAACAACAACATAAAGATAAAACAATTACTCAGGGAGGTACTACAGATAACTCAGGGAATGAAAAAGACAGAGGAAGGCAACAACATGATACTACACATAAAACAGGTATTGACTCAATGCTCCCAATTCCTACACCCCTAAATATTGTTATATCTGGTATAGTTGTTGGAGGTATGGAAGGGGGAAAGGAGTTACCTATTAATGTGCAGACTGGGGTAACCATAGGGAGGGGGGATATGAATGTTCCTAGAACTCTGGTTGACCCTATCTCTGGTACTAAACAAACTGACTCTCAAACTAATCTTGATACAGATCAACAAACTGAAGGATTTAATAATAAATCTGGAAGTAGATTGAGTAAAAAGAAAAGAGATAATATTAAAAAGAAGCAGAAAAATTTAAGTGAAATAGAAAAAAAATAAGAATATTGCTCAGGATGATTATGAGGCTATTAATTCTGAGGATGAGCAGGATCCTGATAATCAATCTATGTATGATTCTGAGGATGATGTAGCTGGTATTAATAACCCTCAGAGCACTGATTTAGTTCCAAAGAATCAGATTGGTTGGTCTCAAGAACTGCATGATATAACTGAGAAGCATGGTCTGTCTCCTAGAGGTAGGAAACAGGATAAACATGCTTCACAACATCAACCAAGTACCTCTGAAACCTCTAGTAGGCCCATGACTAGATCTAAATCCAAAGGTTTTTAATGTTTAAAGCCATTTGCTGGAATGCTAGGAGTATTAACACCAAAAGCTCCTTAGAAAGACTTCAAACATTAAGGAAACTTCATCAATTTTATTTGATAGTAATCCTTGAACCTTTTGCAAATCAAAACCAGCTTAACCTAGTGAGGATGCAATTAAATATGGATCATGCAACTAGTAACTCTAATGGGAAAATTGGGTGTTTTGGACTAAAGATTTGGCAGGTAATATTTTAGAAATACATGATCAGCATATTACAGGGGAGTTTGAACTAGCAGATATCATTGAGAAGTTTTTTGATTTCTTGTATCTATGCTAAGTGTAAAGACCATTTGAGAAGACCTTTGTGGGAAAGGTTATTACACTATTCTAATTTTGATATCCCTTGGTGTACTATTGGTGACTTCAATGTCATTACTTCTATAGAGGAGAAGATTGGGGGAATTCCTTATAACATCAATAAGAGTTTCGAATTCATTAATGTTATAGAAGCTTGTGGTTTAACTGATTTAGGCTACATTGGAATTCCTTTCACTTGGTGTAATCAAAGGGATGATGATGCTAGAGTGTGGAAGAGACTTGATAGAGCTATGTCTAATGATAAATGGCTTGAAAAAATGCCTCAAACTACTATTGAACATCTTTCTGCTGTGGGATCTGATCATAGTCCTCTTTTGATGGAAATAGTAAAGAAAGATGATAATCATGTCAAATACTTTAAATTCTTAAACTATTGGGTAGACAATCCAAGCTTTATGGATACTGTCCAAAAATGTTGGGAGGGTAAAGTAAATGGCAATCCTTTTTGGCAACTACACCAAAAATTGAAGAGGTTAAGTTCTTCTCGTAGTAATTGGTCAAAGAAGGAATATGGTGATATATTTGCTAGTCAGAGAGTTTGAGGATCTTATTAAGAAGGCTGAAGAGGAGCTTATTATTCATAAAACAGATACTAATAGACAGGATTTACAAAAACTGAATGTTGAGTATATTAGATATTTGAAATTGGAAGATTCTATTCTAAAACAGAAGACTCAATTACAGTGGTGTAAGGATGGAGATACTAATTCTAAATATTTTCATGCCTTAATGAGGGGAAGGAGAAGAAGATTATTACTTCATAAAATATGCACTGATAATGAGAATTGGATTGAGGGTGATGATCAAATTGCTAAGGCTGCTTGTGATTATTATCATAATATTTTTACTGGGCAGAATAGTAGAGTTGATGAAAGGACTCTTCATCATATTCCTAAGTTAATTACTTCAGAGCAAAATCAAATGTTGCAAGATCTGCCTAATATGGATGAG
The DNA here is from genome assembly GCF_001406875.1 of Solanum pennellii. Lineage (NCBI taxonomy): Eukaryota > Viridiplantae > Streptophyta > Magnoliopsida > Solanales > Solanaceae > Solanum > Solanum pennellii. The sequence continues at coordinate 42,660,060 of NC_028642.1, read as the reverse complement.
TTAAAACAAGTTGTTTTTGCCATGAATCCTAACTCTGCTCCAGGTCCTGATGGTATTGGGGGCAAATTTTATCAAACTTGTAGGAATATCATTAACAAGGATTTATTAGTTGCAGTCCATTATTTTTTCTGTGGTCATATTATGCCTAAATTTATGTCTCATGTTTGCTTGGTATTGATTCCTAAAATTGATCAACCTAATAGGTTCACTGATCTTAGACCTATTAGTTTAAGCAATTTTACTAATAAAATTATTTCTAAACTATTAAGCATGAGACTAGCAAATATTCTTCCCTTAATAATATCAGACAACCAATCTGGTTTTGTTAAAGGAAGATGTATCACAGAGAATATTATTCTTGCTCAAGATATTATTCATAAGATTAAGAAGCCTTATGTGGGTCATAATGTGGTTCTGAAACTAGATATGACAAAGGCTTATGATAGAGTATCTTGGTCTTATACTTGTTTAGTTTTGAGAAGATTTGGATTTGGAGAGATTTTCATTGACTTAGTATGGAGAATTATGAGTAATAATTGGTATTCAATTATTATCAATGGACATAGACATGGCTTTTTCCATTCAACTAGAGGGCTCAAGCAAGGTGATCCATTATCTCCAGCCCTATTTATTTTAGGAGCTGAAGTATTGGCTAGAATGCTTAATAATACTTGTATTCAACCTGGATACAAAGGATTCCATATGGAACCTAAGGGACCTCAGATTAATCACTTAAGCTTTGCTGATGATGTGATTATTTTTACCTCTTCCAATAAAGATTCTATGCAGATAGTTATGGATATATTGAATGAATATGAACAAACTTCTCAACAGCTTATTAACAAACAGAAAAGCTATTTTATGGTTCCTGATAATACTTCCCATGAAATTATTCAGCATATTCAGGATGTTACAGGTTTCTATCAAAAAGAGAGTCCAATAATATATCTTGGATTCCCTTTATATATTGGGAGACAAAAAACAATATATTACTCCGAAATTGTAGAGCAAATTACCAAAAAAATTTCTGGTTGGTAGACTAAAATCCTCAGTTTTGGAGGAAAATTGACTTTGATAAAACATGTATTACATTCTATACCCATTCATATTATGGCTGCCATATCTCCTCCTAGGACTACTATAAAAAAAATATAGAGTCTATTATTGCAAATTTTTTTCTGGGGAAGAGATAAAGACAATATGAAATATCATTGGGCTTCAATGGATATATTGAGTATACCTCTAACAGAAGGGGGAGTTGGAATTAGAAATCTTACTGATGTTTGTACTGCACTTCAATATAAACAATGGTGGCTTTTTAGATCCAACAACTCCATATGGAAGCAGTTCCTTCAGTCTAAATATTGTAAGAGAGCTAATCTAGTGGCAAGAAAGTTTGAGAATGGTCAATCTTTGGTTTGGAAATATATGATGAATAATAGGCATAAAGTGGAGGAATTTATTCAGTGGCAAATACAGTCTGGCAGTTGTTCCTTTTGGTGGGATGAATGGTTAGGAATTGGTAATTTGGCTAAGTATAATGAAGGTATCTCAAGCCTAAATAATGCTACTGTTGATAATTTTCTTATTAATGGTAATTGGAATGAAAGGAAACTAAGACAGCAAGTACCTCCTTTATTAATTCCTCTCATTTTGAATACCAAAATTCAATATCAACATGGTTAAAGACAGAGCAATATGGAAGCCTACAGAATCTGACAATTTTACCTTTACTTCAGCTTGGGAAGCTTGTAGGCAAAAAGGTAAGGTAAAAAAGATTAATTCTCTCATTTGGCATAAAAAGGTGCCTTTTAAAATGTCATTTCTGATTTGGAGAGCATTAAGAGTTAAACTACCTACCAATGAATATTTGGCAAATTTTGGAGTGGAACCAGTAAAATGTCATTATTGTAGGCAGCAAGGTTGGGATGATGTGGATCATATATTTTTGCAAGGGCATTTTGCCAAGCATATATGGAAATATTATTCCTGTAATATGGGAATTAATATTCAGCAGACTACCTTGAGTAATAGAATCATACAATGGTGTGAAACTAAAGGGAAAAATGAAGCACACAAGGCTATTATTGATATTCTACCTATAGTGATTTGCTGGAATTTGTGGAAAAATAGATGCTCAGCTAAATATGGGGGAAAGACCTCTAGCATTTACAAAGTCAAATATTCCATTCATAAGGATATTATTCTATTTCTTTATTCTGTTTTTCCTAATATTCACTGGAAAGGGAATTGGACAGAACTGGTAGAGTTACTAGAATGTTGCAGTCATGAGGTTAAAGTTAAAGCTGTAATCTGGAAAACACCTCCTAATAATGTATACAAGTTGAACACAGATGGGAGTGCTATAAATAATCCTGGAAAGATAGGAGGAGGTGGAATCCTTAGGAATGAAAGGGGAGATATCATATATGCATTTGCAATACCTCTTGGAGAAGGTACAAACAATCAGGCTGAGATACAAGCTGCTACATATGGGCTGAACTGGTGTATCCAACATGGCTATAAGCACATTATCTTGGAGGTTGATTCTGAATTATTGAAAAATGGCTATTACAAAAGGATAGTCCTCCTTGGAGATTACAGAGGTTTGTACATGAGTTACAAATTATTATTAACCAATGTGTTTTCTTTTCTTGTGTTCATATATACAGGGAAGCCAATAGTACAGCTGATATACTTTCCAAACAAAGCCATTATCAAGACATTATTCAGCATTATTATACTTATGAACAGCTACCTCAGGCTGCTAAAGGCAGTTATCTATTGGAGAAAATGGGAGTACATAATTTCAGAAGAAGGAAATTGAGAAGGATAAAGCAACCTCCTTGAATGACTCATTTCATATTGTTACCTATAACTTGTATCAAATATATATAGGCTGCCTAGATTACTTGTCTATATTGTATGGTATAATGTTGTTGCAGGTAAAATAAAGCTGAAGTACACAAGTACTACATCAACAGAGATATCAAAAGGCAACAGGAGAAGAGACTGCAAAGTTATGGAAAAGCTATTCAAACTCAAAAGATTGTGAATTTAGAATAGCTACTAGTTTTTCATTAGAATTTTTCTTTTCAAATTTATTTGTAAAGGGAGAGTCTCCTTATTCATGTTTTCTTAGAATCTTTGTAATAAGAGAGGAGTCCTCTCTAGGTACATTGCATTACTATAGATTACTTCTTATTGTATGAGGTTGAATTGACTAACCTTAGTAGGTAAGTCAATTCTATACCCACCATAGAATAGAAGGTAAGGTTTATGCCCCCCTTCTTGTAAATTTTTCATTTTATAAATGATAAGGCCTGGGGGTGTTGCTCAGCCCCTGACCCACCACGAGGGTCGTTCGGATTAAAAAAAAACATTAATAAAAAGGGACCAAACTACTAATTTTAAAACTTAATGACTCAAAATAATATTTTTAAAATTTTGATAAACTCCCAACTTAAAAGGACTTTGAAGAGTTCTTCATTAATAGAATAGAATCAAAAGGCTGGGACGACAAAAAAATGACAAGTTGGAAAAAATTCAATTTTTTTCAATTTTAAAATCATTATTCAATAATTTCTATTGTGTTTTCTTCCTAGTAAATTTTCTTCTCTTTTCTATTTCATAATATCAAAACTAGGTTTCATAAAGAATAAAATCATTATCATATATCTATAATATTTTTTGTTATTTTGCATTGCATTTATTCCGCTTGAAATTAAAATTAACTCAAAAGAGCTTTTTAGACCGTATAAAATTATTTTGTTTAGCCAATTTAGTTGTTTCAGCCAACAACTTTTACAGTTGTCTAGACAACTACCAAAGTTATTTATAGTAATAATTATGCATATCTTTTCAGATACAAAATGATCCAACAACTACATGTAGTTATCGGATGATTAGATAAGTTGTTCCCACAACTATGACAATTGTTAGACAACTATGTTCAGTTGTTGATCAATTGATTAGTTGTAGGACAAACAATATAATTATTTATGTTTGATGTACTATAATTACGTATTTTCTATTGATCTAATTAAGTTAATTTTATATCATTTACTAACTTTTTAACTATTTTAGTGTAGATATAATGTGTCAATATAAGAGAAAAAGAATTGAAACATCTTCACCGAATCCAGATGCTGGAGAAAATGATGAGAGTTATACGACAGCTAAGAAAAAAGGTACTGCAAGACTTCAAACTAGTAAGAGCAATAATGACTTATTAGCAGAATAAAAAAATGATGAAAATAGCGAGAAGCAATCTAGTGAGATGGAAAAAAAATTGTAAGAGCAGCAGTGACCTATTAGGTGAAGAGAAAAGTATGGAAAATAGAAAAAATTCAAGCGAAAAAAAAAATAAGATGATGAAAGTGATGGAGATAAATCTAGTGGAGAAGAAAATGGTGATGAAAGTGAAAGTGATGGAGAAAGGCTTGATTCAAGTTTATGATTGCAATATTCATGTGTGTGATGAGTTGACTTTTTTCACACTGACCCAACTCATTCTCATATTGTGGCCCAAACTACTCAAGCAAAGCGGGTGTTCAATTATTTGTCTGAAAGTTTGTTGAATGATGCATGGTTATATGAGCGTCTAAAAAATGTGTCAAGTAACCATTCTTGTGTGGCATATGGACCATATGCTTGTACTTTTATTGATCACTTACTTGTTGGATGAATATGACTTGTCTTAACTTAGTTTATACTTAATAATGTATAAAATGGCTAGATTGATCTTCAATTATTATTAAACGACTTAGTCTATACTTAGTTTACAAAATGACTAAATTGATATTCAACTATTATTAAATCACTTAGTTTATACCTAATAATTTTACAAAATGGATAGATCGATCTTCAATATTATTAAATGATTATTTTATACCTAATTATTTACAAAATGGCTAGATCGATCTTCAACTATTATTAAACCACTTAGTCTATACTTAATAGTTTACAAAACAACTAAATCAATCTTCAGTTATTATTAAACGACTTAGTTTATACTTTATAGTTTATAAGACGACTAAATCGATCTTCAACTATAATTAAATGACTTAGTTTATACTTAATAGTTTACAAAATAACTAGATTGATCTTCAGTTAAGATTAAACGACTTAGTTTATTCTTAATATTGTACAAAATTGCTAGAGTGATATTCAATTATTATTAAACGACTTGGTTTATGCTTAATAGTTTACAAAATGACTAAATTGATCTTCAATTATTATTAAACGATTAGCTTATACCTAATAATTTACAAAATGGCTAAATCGATCTTCAGTTATTATTAAGCAACTTAGTTTTTACTTAATAGTTTACAAAAAGACTAAATTGATCTTCAACTAATATTAAATGAATTACTTTTAACTTAATAATTTACGAAATGACTAGATCAATCTTCAATTATTATTAAACGACTTAGTTTATACTTAATAGTTTAAAAAAGGATTAAATCGATCTTCAATAAATTATTAAACGACTTACTTTATACTTAATAGTTTACAAAACGACTAAATCGATCTTCAATTATTATTAAACGATTAGCTTATACCTGATAATTTACAAAATGGCTAGATCGATCTTTAGATATTATTAAACAACTTAGTTTATACTTAATAGTTTACAAAATCACTAAATCGATCTTCAACTATTATTAAATGACTTAGTTTATATTTAATAATTTACAAAATGACTAGATCGATCTTCAATATTATTAAACGACTTAATTTATACTTAATAATTTACAAAACGACTAAATCGATATTCAACTATTATTAAACGACTTGCTTTATACTTATTAATAGTTTACAAAATGACTAAATCGATATTCAATTATTATTAAACGACTTAATTTATGCCTAATAATATACAAAATGGCTAGATCGATCTTCAATTATTATTAGACAACTATGCAAAGTTGTTAACAACTCTCCAATATTGTTATACAACTCTTCAATATCGTTGGACAACTAATGTAGTTGCTTGAAGGACTTGACCCTTCAACTGTTACAGTTGTCCAACAACATTAGAAATTGCTAATATAAAAATTAGAAGCCTTTGATAAAAATTAAAAGTTGTTAAGATACAAATATTAAGTTGTTTGATCTATACGACAAAAAGTACATTTTTATAATTTTTCAATTGACCAACAACAAAACACAATTGTCAAATAACTGCACTAGTTGTTGGACACCTTCTACTATCGCCGGACAACAACAAAGACATATCTAATTATTTCAATAAACAACTTCGATAGTTGTTCGGACAACTACGAAAGTTGTTGACTAAAATATTCATTTTGGGTTCACTAATGCAGATTAAGAATTGACACAAAGTGATTTTCATACTTATCAATAGTATCCTTTTTAGTTTATTCAAAGCTTGAACAAAAAAATACAATGCAAAAAAACTCAAACATTGATATTCTTTTTTCATAAACTTTTCTTGATAGATCTTCTATATAAAAGCATAATTTTGCAAATAAAGGAAGATGAAGAACAGGAAGAAAAAGAAAGAAGGATTGACAAATATAGATGCAGTTGAATAGGATCGGTGGGAAGAGAATGGGGTTGAGAAAGACCTTTTTTTGGTCTATTTTGTAAAATTTTAAATATTAAAGGTAAAGAAATAAAGAATATAAGGGCAAAGTGTACAACTTAAAAGTTTGGGGCTATTTAGAAAATACTTTTTAATTTAATTAATATTATTTATTTATTTGTCACTTTTACTCAATATTTAAAACTTAAAGGACTCTCACCTAATTACCTAACTTCTTTGTCCCTTTTAATAGACCACCCCCACGTATATCATGTTATCAAATAAGATGTAAGTGTGACTCTTGATGCCAATTGCTGGAAAACTATATATGCACAGCGGAAGCATATCAGGATCTTTACTGCTTACATGAATAATAGATAACCAAAATCGTGAACAAATGCCTTCAAGCGAATCCCCAATTAGTCAGACCTTCAAGTGAATCTACATGATAGCTATGGTCTTTTATAGTGATCCCAAGTCACATTTGCACTCTTTCAATATTGGGTGGGCGGGCAAGTATTGAATATAAAACTAACTTCTCTCTTTTCTAGGTTAGGAGAATCCCTATTTATAGAGATTTCTTCCTAATTCAAAAAGGATTATAAAACTTTGTTTTTCTAGAAAACTAGAAAAACACATATTATTCTTCCTAGTTATATATGGGTACTATAGGGACCACATAATTAATTATCTATAGGCTTCCTATTATGGAAATAATTCCAAATAATTAATTTGAATTACGGAAAAAGGCCTAAAATACCCTTGAAGTATTGAAAATGATACAAAATTACCTT
>NC_028642.1:42641901-42642716 GCF_001406875.1 Solanum pennellii | reverse complement strand
AAGCATACACGATCGGACAATGTCGTGCATGGCATCTTATCATCGCCTTTGAACAACACAAAGTAGTGGACAACGTAGGGCGTGGCATTCCGGCATGGCCCTTGGGCATTACACACGAAGACGTCGGGCGAGGCATGCCATTATCGCCCTTGTGCATCACACACGTTCGAATGATGTCGTGCGTGATATATCATTATCGCCCTTGGGCAGCACACAGGGTTGGACGATTTGGGCGAGGCATGCCATCATCGCCCTTTGACAACATAGACGGTCGGACGACGTCGCTGGCATGCCATCGTCGCCACTAGGCCGCACACGCAATCAGACGGTGTCAGGTGTGGCATGCCATCATCGCCATTAGGCAGCACACAGGGTCGGACCACATCAGGCATAACATGCCATCTTCGCCCTTGGACAGCATAGACGATCGGACGACCTCGAGCGTGGCATGACTGGATGGCCCTTGGGCAGCACAAACGGTCAGATGAGTCAGGCGTTGCAATACCATCATCCCCATTAGGAAGCACACGCAGTCAGATGACGTCGGGCGTGATATGCAATCTTCTCCCTTAGATAGCACAGATCGTGGGCCGACATCGGGCGTGGTATTCCATCATCGCAATTGGACAGAATACATAGATAGACTATGTCGGCCGTGCCATGCCATCACGGCCCTTGGCCAGCACACGTGGTAGGACAACATCGGGCGGGGCGGACCATCATCGCCCTTGGACAACATACATAGGGTCGGACAACGTCGGACGTGGTATGCCATCATCTCCCTTGGACATCATACACGATTGGACAAAGTCGGG
>NC_028642.1:42562174-42641746 GCF_001406875.1 Solanum pennellii | reverse complement strand
ACGATTGGACCACGTAGGGCGTTGCATGACCGCATGGCCCTTTGGCAGCACACACAGTTGGTTGACATTGGGCGTGGCATGACATTATCACCCTTGTGCAGCAGACACATTGGGACGACGTCGAGCAAGACATGCAATCATCGCCCTTTGAAAGCACTGACGGTCGGACGACGTCGTGCTTGACATGCCATCATCACCCTCGGAAAGCATACACGATCAGACGACATCGAGCGTGGCATGTTATCATTGCCCCTGAACAGCACGCACGATTGAACCACGTAGGGCGTTGCATGCCCGCATGGCCCTTTGGCAGCACACATGGTTGGATGACATTGGGCGTGGCATGCCATTATCACCCTTGTGCAGCAGACACATTGGGACGACGTCGAGCAAGACATGCAATCATCGCCCTTTGAAAGCACTGACGGTTGGACGACGTCGTGCTTGACATGCCATCATCACCCTCGGAAAGCATACACGATCAGACGACATCGAGCGTGGCATGTTATCATTGCCCCTGAACAGCACGCACGATTGAACCACGTAGGGCGTTGCATGCCCGCATGGCCCTTTGGCAGCACACATGGTTGGATGACATTGGGCGTGGCATGCCATTATCACCCTTGTGCAGCAGACACATTGGGACGACGTCGAGCAAGACATGCAATCATCGCCCTTTGAAAGCACTGACGGTTGGACGACGTCGTGCTTGACATGCCATCATCACCCTCGGAAAGCATACACGATCAGACGACATCGAGCGTGGCATGTTATCATTGCCCCTGAACAGCACGCACGATTGAACCACGTAGGGCGTTGCATGCCCGCATGGCCCTTTGGCAGCACACATGGTTGGATGACATTGGGCGTGGCATGCCATTATCACCCTTGTGCAGCAGACACATTGGGACGACGTCGAGCAAGACATGCAATCATCGCCCTTTGAAAGCACTGACGGTTGGACGACGTCGTGCTTGACATGCCATCATCACCCTCGGAAAGCATACACGATCAGACGACATCGAGCGTGGCATGTTATCATTGCCCCTGAACAGCACGCACGATTGAACCACGTAGGGCGTTGCATGCCCGCATGGCCCTTTGGCAGCACACATGGTTGGATGACATTGGGCGTGGCATGCCATTATCACCCTTGTGCAGCAGACACATTGGGACGACGTCGAGCAAGACATGCAATCATCGCCCTTTGAAAGCACTGACGGTTGGACGACGTCGTGCTTGACATGCCATCATCACCCTCGGAAAGCATACACGATCAGACGACATCGAGCGTGGCATGTTATCATTGCCCCTGAACAGCACGCACGATTGAACCACGTAGGGCGTTGCATGCCCGCATGGCCCTTTGGCAGCACACATGGTTGGATGACATTGGGCGTGGCATGCCATTATCACCCTTGTGCAGCAGACACATTGGGACGACGTCGAGCAAGACATGCAATCATCGCCCTTTGAAAGCACTGACGGTTGGACGACGTCGTGCTTGACATGCCATCATCACCCTCGGAAAGCATACACGATCAGACGACATCGAGCGTGGCATGTTATCATTGCCCCTGAACAGCACGCACGATTGAACCACGTAGGGCGTTGCATGCCCGCATGGCCCTTTGGCAGCACACATGGTTGGATGACATTGGGCGTGGCATGCCATTATCACCCTTGTGCAGCAGACACATTGGGACGACGTCGAGCAAGACATGCAATCATCGCCCTTTGAAAGCACTGACGGTTGGACGACGTCGTGCTTGACATGCCATCATCACCCTCGGAAAGCATACACGATCAGACGACATCGAGCGTGGCATGTTATCATTGCCCCTGAACAGCACGCACGATTGAACCACGTAGGGCGTTGCATGCCCGCATGGCCCTTTGGCAGCACACATGGTTGGATGACATTGGGCGTGGCATGCCATTATCACCCTTGTGCAGCAGACACATTGGGACGACGTCGAGCAAGACATGCAATCATCGCCCTTTGAAAGCACTGACGGTTGGACGACGTCGTGCTTGACATGCCATCATCACCCTCGGAAAGCATACACGATCAGACGACATCGAGCGTGGCATGTTATCATTGCCCCTGAACAGCACGCACGATTGAACCACGTAGGGCGTTGCATGCCCGCATGGCCCTTTGGCAGCACACATGGTTGGATGACATTGGGCGTGGCATGCCATTATCACCCTTGTGCAGCAGACACATTGGGACGACGTCGAGCAAGACATGCAATCATCGCCCTTTGAAAGCACTGACGGTTGGACGACGTCGTGCTTGACATGCCATCATCACCCTTGGAAAGCATACACGATCAGACGACATCGAGCGTGGCATGTTATCATTGCCCCTGAACAGCACGCACGATTGAACCACGTAGGGCGTTGCATGCCCGCATGGCCCTTGGGCAGCACACATGGTTGGATGACGTCGGGCGAGGCATGCCATTATCGCCCTTGTGCAACACACACGTTCAAACAACGTCAAACATGACATGCAATCATCTCCCTTGGGCAACACAAACGATTGGACAATGTCGAGCGTGGCATTCCATCATCGCTCATTGACAGCATACACGGTCAGACGACGTCGGGTGTGGCATGCCATCAACGCCCTTGGATATCATACACGGTTGGATAAAATTGGGCATGGAATCCCATCATCTCTCTTGGAAAGCATACATGATCAGACGACGTCGGGCGTGGCAAACACGGACGGACGACGTCGGGTGTGGCATGACATCATCGCCCTTGTGCAACAAACACGGTATGCTGTCATCAGTTGTGGAAATGTCATCATCGCCCTTGGAATGCACACACGATCGGGCAACGTGAGGCGTGGCATGCTTTCATGGTTATTGAAAGGCATACACGATCGGATGACATCGGGCGTGGCATCTTATATTCGCGTTTGGACAGCATACACGATAGGACGACCTCGGGCATGGCATGCCCGTATGTTCCTTGGGCATCACACACGATCTGATGACATCATGCGTGGAAATGAAATCATCGTGATTAAACAGCACATGCAGTGGGATGACGTCGGGCGTTACATGCCATCTTCTCCCTTGGACAACAAATATGCTGGGACAACGTCGAGCCTGGCATGCCATCATCTCCCTAGGATACAAAGCATGGTTGTACTATGTCGGGCGTGGCATTCCATCATGACCCTAAGCCAGCACATACGGTCGGACAACATCAAGCGTGGTAGGCCATCATCGCCTTTGGATAGCATACACAGGGTCGGATGGCATCGAGTGTGGCATGCCATCATCGCCCTTGGAAATTATACACAGTCGGAAGACGTCATACATGGAATCTTATCATCGTCCTTGTACTGAACACACAGTCGAACGATGTTGGGCATGACAATGCTATCATCGCTTTTGGGCAGCACACATGGTCGGACGATGTCAGGTGTTAAATGCCATCATCAAGGATAGCATACACGGTCTGAAGGTGTTGCAAATTATCATCTCCCTTGGAAAGCATACAAGATCGGATGACTTCGGGTGTGGTATGATATTATTGTCCTTGGACAGCACACACGATCAAATAACATCGGGCGTAGCATGCCCACATGGCCCTTGGGCAGCACAAACAGTCGAATGACGTCGGGCATGGCATGCCATCATCGCCATTAGGCAGCACACGCGGTAGAATGATGTCGTGCATGGCATGCCATCATCGCCATTGCGCAACACACGCAGTCGGACGACGTCAGGCGTGACATGTCATCTTTTCCCTTGGATAGCACACACAGTGGGAAGATATCGGGCATGGCCTGCCATCATCACCCTTGGACTTCATACACGATAGGACTACGTCAGGCATGGCATGACATCATGGCCCTTGGCCAGCACACACGGTCAGATGACTTCGGGCATGGCAGGCCATCATCCCCCTTGGATAACATACATAGTTTCGGACAACGTTGGGCGTTGCATGCCATAATCGCCCTTTGGCAACATACACAGTCGGACAATGTCGGTCGTGGAATATTATCATTCCCCTTGGACTGCACATACGGTCGGACGACATTGGGCATGTTAATTATGTCATCGCCCTTGGACAGCATACACTGTAGGATGACGTCGAGCATGGCATGTTATCATCGCCCATGTACAGCACACACGGTCAGATGACATCGGGCGTTAAATGTCATCATTGCCCTTGGACATCCCACACGGTCGGACGACATTATGCGTGGCGTGCCAGCATGGTCCTTTGGTAGCACACACGATCGAACAACGTGGAACGTGGCATGCCATCATTGCTCTTGGACAACACACACGATCGGACTATGTTGGGCATGGCATGACACCATCTCCCTTGGAGAGCACACACGGTCGGACAACGTCGGGCATGGCATACCATCATCTCCCTTGGAAAGAAGACACGTTCGAACGATGTCTGCAGTGGCATGTTATCATCTGCCCTGAACAGCACACATGATTGGACATCGTAGCGAGTTGCATGCCCACATGGTCCTTGGGCAGCATAAACGGTTTGATGACGTCGGGCATGACATGCAATCATCGCCCTTTGGCAGCACACATGGTCGAACGATGTCGGGTGTGGTACACCATCATCTCCCTTGGACAGCATACATAGTCGGACGACGTCGGGCGTGGCATGCCATCATCGCCCTTGGAAAGCATGCAGGGTCGGATGACATCGTGTGTGGCATGCCATCATCGGCATTTGGTATCACACACGGTCAAACGACGTCGGCATGGCATGCCCTCATCGCTATTTGGTAGCACACGCGGTTGTATGACGTCATGCGTGACATGTCATCTTTGCCTTTGGACAACACACATGGTGGGACGACGTCAGCGTTGCATGCCATCATTTCCCTTGGACACAATACATGGTCGGACTACGTCGGGCGTGGCATGACATCATGGCCCATAGAAAGGATACACAGTCGGCCGACGTCGGGCATGGCATTTTATCATCTCCTTTGGACGACACGCACAATCTGACTACGTCGGGCGTGGAAATGATATAATTTCCCTTGGGCAGCACACACGGTCGAATGACATCGGGCGTTAAATGCCATCATTGCCCTTGGAAAGCATTTACGGTCGGACTACGTCGGGTGTGGCATGTTATCATCGCCCTTTGAAAGTATAAATGATCGGACGATGTCAGGCGTGGCATGTTATAATCACCCATGCACAGCACACACGAACAAAAGATGTCGGGCATGGCATGCACGCATGGCGCTTGGGCAGCACACACGGTTTGATGACTTCAGGCGCGACATGCCATCATTGCCATTGGGAAGCACACATGGTCAGACGATGTCGGGGGTTACATGCCATCTTCGCCCTTGGAGAGCACTCATGGGGGGAGGACGTCGGACATGCCATGCCATCATCGCCCTTGCACAACATACAAATTCAAACAACGTCGGGTGTGGCATGCCATCATTGCCCTTGGCCAGCAAACACGATCGGACGACGTCGGGCATGGCAGGACATCATCCCCCTTCGACAGCATACATAGGGTTGAACAACGTCGGGCACGCGGCACGTCATCATCTCCCTTGGACAGCATACACGGTCGGACGACATCGGGCGTGGCATGTTATCATCTCCCTTAGACTGCACACACGGTTGGACGACATTGGGCGTGGGAATGCTATCATAGACCTTTGTAAGCAAACACGATCGAATGACGTCGGGTGTTAAATGCCATCACTGCCCTTTGGACTTCACGCATGGCAGGACGACGTCGACGTGGCATGTAATCATCGCCTTTGAACTGCATACACGTTCGGATGATTTTGGGCGTGGCATGCCATCTTTGCCCTTGTGAAACACACACGTTCGGACGACGTCGGTCGTGGCAATGCAATCACCGCCATTGGAATGCATACACGATCGGGCGACTTCATGTGTGGCATGCCATCATGGTTCTTAGAAAGCATACACGATCGGACGACGTCGAGAGTGGCATGTTAACATCGCGCTTGGACAGCACATATGATTGGACAACCTCGGGCGTGGCATGCCCACATGGCCCCTGGACAGCACCCACGGTCGAATGTCGTCTGGTGTGGCAATGACAACATCGGAAGCACACGTAATCGAACAACGTCAGGTGTGACATGCCATCTTCTCCCTTGGACAACACACATGGTGGGACAACGTCGAGCGTGGCATGCCATCATCGCCCTTGGATAGAAATACACGGTCAGACTACTTAGGGCGTGGAATGCCATCATGGCCCTTTGCCAGCACACACGGTCGAACAACATAGGGCGTGGCAGGACATCATCGCCCTTGGACAACATACATAGGGTCAGACGACGTAGGGCGTGGCATGCCATCATCTCCCTTGGACATCATACACGGCCGGGAGACATCGGGATTGGCATGTTATCGTCGCTCTTAGACTGCACACATGGTCGGACGATCTTTGGCATGGCAATGCTATCATCTCCCTTGGGCAGCACACACGGTCGGACGATGTCGGGCGAAAAATGCCATCATTGACCTTGGACAGCATATACGGTCCGACTAAGTCAGGTGTGGCAATTTATCATCGCCCTTGGAAAGCATACAACATCAAACGACGTCGGGTGTGGTATTATGTCATCGCCCTTGGAAAGCACACATAATCGAATAACATCGGGCGTGGCATGCCTGAATGGCCCTTGGGTAGCACACATAGTCGGATGACGTCAGCGTGGCATGCCGTCAACGCAATTAGGCAGCACACGTTGTCAGACAATGTCGTGCTTGGCATGACATCATTTCTACTGCACAGCACACGCGGTTGGACAACGTCAGGCGTGATGTGCCTTCTTCGCCCTTGGACAACACACACGGTGGGACGATTTCAGGCGTGTCATGCAATCATCAAACTTCTACAGCATACAACAACGGACGACGTCGAGCGTGGCATGTCATCATGACCCTTGGATTGCACACACGGTTGGACAACGTCGTGCGTGGCAGGCCATCATCGCCCTTAGTCAGCATACACATGGCCGGACAACGTCGGGCGTGGCATGCCATAATTTCCCTTAAACAACATACACAGTCGGACGATGTCGGACGTGGCGTGTTATCATTGCCCTTGGACTGCACACACGGTCGGACAATGTTTGGCGTAGCAATGCTATCATCGCCCTTAGGTAGCACACATGGTAGGATGACGTTGGGCGTGGCATGCCATCATTGCCATTAGGCAACACACGCAATCGAACGACGTCGTGCGTGGCATTCCATTATCGCCATTGGGCAGAAAATGCGGTCGAATGAAATCTTGCACGACAGGCTATCTTTGCCCTTGGACAGCACAGATAGTGGGATGACGTCGGGCATGGCATGCCATCTTCTCCCTTAGACAGCAGACACGGTCGAACAACGTTGAGCACGGAATGCCATCATTGCCCTTGGACAGCACACACGGTCGAACTATGTCAGGCATGGCAAGAGATCATTGTCCTTGGGCAGCATACATAGGGTCGAACTACGTCAGGCGTGGCATGCCATCATCGCCATTGAGAAGCGCACGCGGTCGAACAACGTTAGGCGTTACATGCAGTATTCGCCCTTAGACAGCACATATAGTGGGACGACGTCGGGCGTGGAATTCCATCATTGCCCTTAGACAGCATACATGGTAGGACGACGTCAAGCATGGCATGTTATCATTGCCCTTGGACAGCACACACGATCGTACTACATCGGTGTGGGAATGCTATAATCGCCCTTGGTAAGCACACACGATCAGAAGATGTCGGGTGTTAAATGTTATCATTGCCCGTGGACAACATACACTGTCGGACTACGTCGGGTGTGACATGTTATCATCGCCCTTCGAAACCAATCACAATAGAAAATAGTCGGTTGTGGGATGTTATCATCGCCGTTAGATAGCACACATGATCAAATGAAGTTGAATGTGAAATGCCCGCATGGCCCTTGGGCAGCACACAAGGTAAGATGACGTCGGGCGTAGCATGCCATCATCGCCATTGGGAAGCACAGGCGGTCGGATGACGTCGGGCATGAGATGCCATCTTCTCCCTTGGACAGCACAAATGGTGGGACGACGTCGGGCGTAGCATGCCATCATCGCCTTTGGAAAACATAAACGATCGGACTACGTCACGCGTGGCATGCCATCATGGCTCTTGGCCAGCACACACGGTCGGACAACATCAGTCGTGGCACGCCGTCATCGCCCTTCGGCAACATACATACGGTCGTATAATTTCGGGCATGACATCAGACATCGCCCTTGAACAACATACACGATCGGACGACGTTAGGCGGGGCATGTTACCGTCACCCTTGGACTGCACACACGGTCGGATGATGGTGGGCGTGGCAATGATATCATCAACCTTGGGAAGCACACACGGTCAGACAATGTCGACGTGGCATGCCATAATCACCCTTGTGCAGCACACACGGTCTGACGACGTCGGGTATTTGATGACATCATTGCCCTTGGATAGCACACACGGTCTGACGACGTTAGGCGTGACATGCCAACATGGTCCTTTGGCTGCACACACGATCGGACGACGACGAGCGTGGCATGACCTTATCGCCCTTGGATAGCACACACGATCAGACTACGTCGGGTGTAGCATGCCATCATCGCCCTTGGGCAGCACACACGGTCGGACAACGTCGGGTGTGGCATCCCATCATCGCCCTTTGAAAGCATACACGATCGGACAATGTCGTGCATGGCATCTTATCATCACCTTTGAACAACACAAAGCACTGGACAACGTAGGGCGTGGCATTCCGGCATGGCCCTTGGGCATTACACACGAAGACGTCAGGCGTGGCATGCCATTATCGCCCTTGTGCATAACACACATTCGAATGATGTCGTGCGAAATATATCATTATCTCCCTTGGGTAGCACACAGGGTTGGACGAATTTGGGCGAGGCATGCCATCATCGCCCTTTGACAACATACACGGTCGGACGACGTCGCTGGCATGCCATCGTCGCCATTAGGCCGCACACGCAATCAGACGGCGTCAGGTGTGGCATGCCATCATCGCCATTAGGCAGCACACAGGGTTGGACCACATCAGGCGTGACATGCCATCTTCGGCATTGGACGGCATAGGCGATCGGACGACCTCGAGCGTGGCATGACTGGATGGCCCTTGGGCAGCACACACGGTCAGATGAAGTCGGGCGTTGCAATACCATCATCCCCATTAGGAAGCACACCCAGTCAGATGACGTTGGGCGTGATATGCAATCTTCTCCCTTAGATAGCACAGATCGTGGGCCGACATCGGGCGTGGTATGCCATCATCGCAATTGGACAGAATACATAGCTAGACTATGTCGGTCGTGGTATGCCATCACGGCCCTTGGCCAGCACACATGGTCGAACAACATCGGGCGGGGCGGACCATCATCGCCCTTGGACAACATACACAGGGTCGGACGACGTCGGACGGGGTATGCCATCATCTCCCTTAGACATCATACACGATTGGACAAAGTCGGGTATCGCATCCCATCATCGCCCTTGGAAAGCATACACGATCAGACGACATCGGGCATGGCATATTATTATTGCCCCTGAACAGCACACACGATTGGACCACGTAGGGCGTTGCATGCCCGCATGGCCCTTTGGCAGCACACACAGTTTGATGACATTGGGCGTGGCATGCCATTATCACCCTTGTGCAGCAGACACATTGGGACGACGTCGGGCAAGACATGCAATCATCGCCCTTTGAAAGCACTGACGGTCGGACGACGTCGTGCTTGACATGCCATCATCACCCTTGGAAAGCATACACGATCGGACGACATCGAGCGTGGCATGTTATCATTTCCCCTGAACAGCACACACGATTGGACCACGTAGGGCGTTGCATGCCCGCATGGCCCTTTGGCAGCACACACAGTTTGATGACATTGGGCGTGGCATGCCATTATCACCCTTGTGCAGCAGACACATTCGGACGACGTCGGGCATGACATGCAATCATCGCCCTTTGAAAGCATAGACGATTGGACGATGTCGTGCTTGACATGCGATCATCACCCCTGGAAAGCATACACGATCGGACGACATCGAGCGTGGCATGTTATCATTTCCCCTGAACAGCACACACGATTGGACCACGTAGGGCATTGCATGCCCGCATGGCCCTTGGGCAGCACAAATGGTTGGATGACGTCGGGTGAGGCATGCCATTATCGCCCTTGTGCAGCACACACGTTCAAACAACGTCAAACGTGACATGCAATCATCTCCCTTGGGCAGCAAAAACGGTTGGACCATGTCGAGCGTGGCATTCGATCATCGCTCTTTGACAGCCTACACGGTCAGACGACGTCGGGTGTGGCATGCCATCAACGCCCTTGGATATCATACACGGTTGGACAAAATTGGGCATGGAATCCCATCATCTCTCTTGGAAAGCATACATGATCATATGACGTCGGGCGTGGCATGTTATCATCACCTCTGAACAGCGCACATGATTTGACCACGTAAGGCGTTGCATGTCCGCATGTCCCTTGGGCAGCACACACGGTTGGATAACGTCAAGCGTGGCCTGCCATTATCACCATTGGGCAGCACACACGGTTGGACGATGTCAGGCATGACATGCCATCTTTGCCCTTGGACAACACACACGGTGAGACTATGTCGGGCATGGCATGCCATCATCGTTGTTGGATAGAATACATGGTCGAACTACGTTGGGCGTGGCATGCCATTATGGCCCTTCAAAATCATACACGGTCGGACAACGTCGGGCATGACATGTTATCATTTCCCATAGACAACACACACGATCGTACTACATATTTCAAGGAAATGCCATCATCGCAGTTGGACAACATATACGGTCGGACTACGTCGGGTGTGGCATGTAATCATCACCCTTTGAAAGCATACACGATCGGACGACGTTAGACTTGCATGTTATCATCGCCCTTAGATAGAACACTCAAACGGACGACGAGCATTGCATGCCTGCATGGCCCTTGGGCAGCACACACGGTCGGATGACGTCGGGCGTGGCATGGCATCATCGCCATTAGGTAGCACACACGATCGGATGTCTTTGGGTGTGACATATAATCTTCGCCCTTGGAGCGCCCTTGGACAACATATACAGTTGGACGACGTCGGGTGTGGCATGCCTTCATCGCCCTTTGAAAGCATACACGGTCGGATAACGTCAGGTGTGGCATGCCATCATAGCCATTAGGCAGCACACGCGGTTGAACAGCGTCGGGCGTGGCATGCCATCATTGCCATTGGGCAACACACGCGGTCCGATGATTTCAGGCGTGACATGCCATCTTTTTCCTTGGACAACACACACGGTGGAACAACGTCGGGCATGGCATGGCCTCATCTCCATTGGAAAGAATACATGGTCGGACGACGTCTAGCGTGGCATGCCATCATGGCCCCTGGACAACACACACGATCAGACTATGTCAGGCATGGA
This sequence comes from Solanum pennellii, assembly GCF_001406875.1. NCBI lineage: Eukaryota > Viridiplantae > Streptophyta > Magnoliopsida > Solanales > Solanaceae > Solanum > Solanum pennellii. The sequence goes on along the minus strand of NC_028642.1, from coordinate 42,630,236 downwards.
GGGCCATCATCGCCCTTCGGCAGCATACACAAGGTCGGACGACTTCGGGAGTGGCATGTCATCATCGCCCTTGGACAGCATACACGGTAGGGCAACGTCGAGCATGGCATGTTATCACTGCCCTTGGAAAGCACACACAATCGTACTACGTCGGGCGTGGAAATGCTATAATTGCCCTAGGGCAGCACAAACGGTCGAACACGTCGGACGTTAAATGCCATCATTTCCCTTGGAAAACATTTATGGTCGGACTACGTCGGGTGTGGAATGTTATCATCGCCCTTTGAATGCATACACAATCAGATGACATCGACCATGGAATGTTATCATTGCCCTTGAACAGCACACACGAACGAACGACGTCGGGCACGGCATCCACGCATGGCCCTTGGGCAGCACACACGGTTGGATGACGTCGGGCGTGACATGACATCTTCACCCTTGGACAACACACAAGGTGGGAGGACGTCGGGCGTGGTATGCCATCATTGCCCTTGGATAGCATACACGGTAGGAGTACGTCAGGCGTGGAATGCCATCATTTACCTTGGCCAGCACACATGGTTGGAAGCGTCGGCGTGGCAGGCTATCATCCCCCTTGGAAAGCATACATAGGGTCAAACAACATCGCGTGTGGCATGCCATCATCACCCTTGGACAACATACACGATCAGACGACATCGGGCGTGGCATGTTATCATCGCCCCTGGAGTGCACACACAGTCGGATGAAATTGGGCGTGGGAATTCTATTATAGCCCTTGGGCAGCACACACGGTCGAAGGACGTAGGGCATTAAATGCCATTATTGTCCTTAGACATTATTCACGGACGGACGACATCGGGTGTGGCATGACATCATCGCCCTTGTGCAACAAACACGGTCTGACGACATCAGTTGTGGAAATGTCATCATCGCCCTTGGAATGCACACACGATCGGGCAACGTGAGGCGTGGCATGCTTTCATGTTTATTGAAAAGCATACACGATCGGATGACATCGGGCGTGGCATCTTATATTCGCGTTTGGACAGCACACCCGATAGGACGACCTCGGGCGTGGCATCCCGTATGTTCCTTGGGCATCACACACGATCGGATGACATCATGCGTCGAAATGACATCATCGTGATTAAACAGCACACGCAGTAGGATGACGTCGGGCCTTACATGCCAACTTCTCCCTTGGACAACAAATATGCTGGGACGACGTCGAGCGTGGCATGCCATCATCTCCCTAGGATACAAATCATGGTCGTACTTGGTCGGGCGTGGCATTCCATCATGACCCTAAGCCAGCACATACGGTCGGACAACATCTGGCGTGGCAGGCCATCATCGCCTTTGGATAGCATACACAGGGTCGGATGGCATCGGGTGCGGCATGCCATCATCGCCCTTGGAAATTATACAAAGTCGGAAGACGTCATACATTGCATCTTATCATCGTCCTTGTACTGAACACATAGTCGAACGATGTTGGGCATGACAATGCTATCATCGCTTTTGGGCAGCACACATGGTCGGACGATGTCAGGTGTTAAATGCCATCATCAAGGATAGCATACACGGTCCGAAGGTGTTGCATATTATCATCTCCCTTGGAAAGCATACAAGATCGGATGACTTCGGGTGTGGTATGATATTATTGCCCTTTGACAGCACACACGATCAAATAACGTCGGGCGTAGCATGCCCACATGGCCCTTGGGCAGCACAAACAGTCGAATGACGTCGGGCATGGCATGCCATCATCGCCATTAGGCAGCACACGCGGTAGAACGATGTCATGCATGGCATGCCATCATCGCCATTGCGCAACACTCGCAGTCGGACGACGTCAGGTATGACATATCATCTTTACCCTTGGATAGCACACACAGTGGGAAGATATCGGGCATGGCCTGCCATCATCGCCCTTGGAAATCATACACGATAGGACTACGTCAGGCATGGCATGACATCATGGCCCTTGGCCAGCACACACGAACAGATGACTTCGGGCATGGCAGGCCATCATCCCCCTTGGATAACATACATAGGTTCGGACAACGTTGGGCGTTGCATGCCATAATCGCCCTTTGACAACATACACAGTCGGACAATGTCAGTCGTGGAATGTTATCATTCCCCTTGGACTGCACACACGGTCGGACGACGTTGGGCATGTTAATGATGTCATCGCCCTTGAACAGCATACACTGTAGGATGACGTCGAGCATGGCATGTTATCATCGCCCATGTACAGCACACACGGTTGGATGACATCGGGCGTTAAATGTCATCATTGCCCTTGGACATCGCACACAGTCGGACGACGTTATGCGTGGCGTGCCAGCATGGTCCTTGGGCAGCACACACGGTCGAACGACGTGGAACGTGGCATGCCATCATTGCTCTTGGACAGCACACACGATCGGACTATGTTGGGCATGGCATGACACCATCTCCCTTGGAGAGCACACACAGTCGGATAACGTCGGGCATGACATACCATCATCTCCCTTGGAAAGAAGACACGATCAAACGATGTCTGGAGTGGCATGTTATCATCTGCCCTGAACAGCACAAATGATTTGACCTCGTAGGGAGTTGCATGCCCACATGGTCCTTGGGCAGCATAAACGGTTTGATGACGTCGGGCATGACATGCAATCATCGCCCTTGGGCAGCACACATGGTCGAATGATGTCGGGTGTGGTACACCATCATCTCCCTTGGACAGCATACATAGTCGGACGACGTCGGGCGTGGCATGCCATCATCGCCCTTGGAAAGCATGCATGGTCGGATGACATCGTGTGTGGCATGCCATCATCGGCATTTGGTATCACACACGGTAAAACGACGTCTGCATGGCATGCCCTCATCGCTATTGGGTAGCACACGCGGTCATATGACGTCATGCGTGACATGTCATCTTTGCCTTTGGACAACACACATGGTGGGACGACGTCGAGCGTTGCATTCCATCATTTCCTTTGGACACAATACATGGTCGGACTACGTCGGGCGTGGCATGACATCATGGCCCTTAGAAAACATACACAGTCGGCCGACGTCGGGCATGGCATTTTATCATCTCCTTTGGAAAACACACACGATCGGACTACGTCGGGCGTGGAAATGATATAATTTCCCTTGGGCAGCACACACGGTCGAATGACATCGGGCGTTAAATGCCAGCATTGCCCTTGGAAAGCATTTACGGTCGGACTACGTCGGGTGTGGCATGTTATCATCGCCCTTTGAAAGCATAAATTATCGGACGATGTCAGGCGTGGCATGTTATAATCACCCTTGGACAGCACACACGAACAAAAGATGTCGGGCATGGCATGGACGCATGGCGCTTGGGCAGCACACACGGTTTGATGACGTCAGGCGCGACATGCCATCATTGCAACTTTGAAGCACACATGGTCAGACGACGTCGGGTGTTACATGCCATCTTCGCCCTTGGAGAGCACTCATGGGGGGAGGACGTCGGGCGTGCCATGCCATCATCGCCCTTGCACAGCATACAAATTTGAACTACGTCGGGTGTGGCATGCCATCATTGCCCTTGGCCAGCAAACATGATCAGACGACGTCGGGCATGGAAGGACATCATCCCCCTTCGACAGCATACATAGGGTTGCACAACGTCGGGCAAACGGCATGTCATCATCGCCCTTCGACAGCATACACGGTCGGACGACATCGGGCGTGGCATGTTATCATCTCCCTTAGACTGCACACACGGTTGGACGACATTGGGCGTGTGAATGCTATCATAGACCTTTGTAAGCAAACACGATCGAATGACGTCGGGTGTTAAATGCCATCATTGCCCTTTGGACTTCACGCACGGTAGGACGACGTCGACGTGGCATGTAATCATCGCCTTTGAACTGCATACACGTTCGGACGATGTTGGGCGTGGCATGCCATCTTTGCCCTTGTTAAACACACACGTTCGGAGGACGTCGGTCGTGGCAATGCAATCACCGCCATTGGAATGCATACACGATCGGGCGACGTCATGCGTGGCATGCCATCATGGTTCTTGGAAAGCATACACGATCGGACGCCGTCGAGCGTGGCATGTTAACATCGCGCTTGGACAACACATATGATCGGACGACCTCGGGCGTGGCATGCCCACATGGCCCTTGGACAGCACCCACGGTCGAATGCCGTCTGGTGTGGCAATGAAACATCGGAAGCACACGTAATCGAACGACGTCAGGTGTGACATGCCATCTTCGCCCTTGGACAACACACATGGTGGGACGACGTCGAGCGTGGCATGCCATCATCGCCCTTGTATAGAAATACACGGTCGGACTACTTAGGGCGTGGCATGCCATCATGGCCCATTGCCAGCACACACGGTCGAACAACATAGGGCGTGCCAGGCCATCATCGCCCTAGGACAACATACACTGGGTCAGACGACGTAGGGCGTGGCATGCCATCATCTCCCTTGGACATCATACACAGCCGGAAGACGTCGGGCGTGGCATGTTATCGTCGCTCTTAGACTACACACATGGTCGGACGATGTTGGGCATGGCAATGCTATCATTGCCCTTGGGCAGCACACTCGGTCAGACGATGTCGGGTGAAAAATGCCATCGTTGACCTTGGGCAGTATACACGGTACGACTAAGTCAGGTGTGGCAATTGATCATCGCCCTTGGAAAGCATACAACATCAAACGACGTCGGGTGTGGTATTATATCATCGCCCTTGGAAAGCACACATAATCGAATAACATCGGGCGTGGCATGCCTGAATGGCCCTTGGGTAGCACACATAGTCGGATGACGTCAGGCATGGCATGCCATCATCGCAATTAGGCAGAGCACACGTTGTCGGACAATGTCGTGCTTGGCATGACATCATTTCTATTGCACAGCACACACGGTTGGACAACGTCAGGCGTGATGTGCCTTCTTCGCCCTTAGACAACACACACGGTGGGACGATTTCAGGCGTGTCATGCAATCATCAAACTTGTACAGCATACACCGACGGATGACGTCGAGCGTGGCATGTCATCATGACCCTTGGATAGCACACAGGGTTGGACTACGTCGGGTGTGGCAGGCCATCATCGCCCTTGGTCAGCATACACGTGGCCGGACAACGTCTGGCATGGCATGCCATCATCACCCTTAAACAACATACATAGTCGGACGAAGTCGGGCGTGGCGTGTTATCATTGCCCTTGGACTGCACACACGGTCGGACAATGTTTGGCATAGCAATGCTATCATCGCCCTTAGGCAGCACACACCGTAGGATGACGTTGGGCGTGGCATGCCATCATCGCTCTTCGACAGCATACACGGTCGAATGACGTTAGGGTGGCATGCCATCATCACCATTAGGAAGCACACACGGTCGAACGGCGTCGGGCGTTGCATGCCATCATCGCCATTGGACAACATACAGGGTCGGACTTTTTCAGGTGTGGCATCTTATTATCACCCTTGGAAATGATACAAGATCGTACAAAGTCGGGTGTCATATGTTTTCATCGCCCTTGGACAGTACACACGATCGACAAACATTGGCTTGGCATGCCCGCATGAGCGTTCGGCAGCACACACGGCCGGATGACGTCTGGCGTGGCATGCCATCATTGCCATTAGGCGACACACGCAATTGAACGTCGTCGTGCGTGGCATTCCATCATCGCCATTGGGCAGCAAATGCGGTCGAATGAAATCTGGCATGACAGGCTATCTTTGCCCTTGGACAGCACACATAATGGGACGACGTCGGGCATGGCATACCATCTTCTCCCTTAGACAGCAGACACGGTCGAACAAAGTTGAGCATGGTATGCCATCATTCCCCTTGGACAGCACACACGGTCGAACTATGTCGGGCATGGCAAGCCATCATTGCCCTTGGGCAGCATACACAGGGTCGAACTACGTCAGGCGTGGCATGCCATCATCTTCATTGAGAAGCACACGCGGTCGAACAACGTTAGGCGTTACATGCAGCCTTCGCCCTTAGACAGCACTTAAAGTGGGACGACATCGGGCGTGTAATTCCATCATTGCCCTTAGACAGCATACATGGTAGGACGACGTCAAGCATGGCATGTTATCATTGCCCTTGGACAGCACACACGATCGTACTACATCGGGTGTGGCAATGCTATAATCGCCCTTGGCAAGCACACACGATCAGACGATGTCGGGTGTTAAATGTTATCATTGCCCGTGGACAACATACACGGTCGGATGACGTCAGGCATGACATGCCATCTTCGCCCTTGGATAACACACACGGTGAGACTATGTCGGGCATGGCATGCCATCATCGCCCTTGGATAAAATACATGGTCGAACTATGTCGGGCGTGGCATGCCATTATGGCCCTAAGACAACATACACGGTCGGACAATGTCGGACATGACATGTTATTATTTCCCATAGACAACACACACGACCGTACTACCATCATCGGCGTTGGACAGCATTTACGGTCGGACTACGTCGGGCGTGGCATGTTATCATCGCCCTTTGAAAGCATACACGATCGGACGACGTCAAGCGTGGCATGTTATCATCGCCCTTGGATAGCACACACGAACGGAGGACGAGCATGGCATGCCTGAATGGCCTTTGGGAAGCACACACGGTTGGATGACGTCGGTAGTGGCATGGCATCATTGCCATTAGGTAGCACACGCGATCGGACGACTTTGGGTGTGACATATAATCTTCGTCGTTGGATCGCCCTTGGACAGCATACACAGTTGGACGACGTCGGGTGTGGCATGCCTTCGTCGCCCTTTGAAAGCATACACGGTCGGATAACGTCGGGTGTGGCATGACATCATTCCCATAAGGCAGCACACGCGGTTGAACGGCGTCGTGTGTGGCATGCCATCATTGCCATTGGGCAACACACGCGGTCCGACAATTTCAGGCGTGACATGCCATCTTTTTCCTTGGTCAACACACACGGTGGAACAACGTCGGGCATGGCATGCCATCATCGCAATTGGAAAGAATACATGGTTAGACGATGTCGAGCGTGGCATGCCATCATAGCTCCTGGACAACATACATGATCAGAATACGTCGGGCATGGCAGACCATCATCGCCCTTCGGCAGCATACACAGGGTCGGACGACTTCGGGAGTGGCATGTCATCATCGCCCTTGGACAGCATACACGGTAGGGCAACGTAGAGCATGACATGTTATCATTTCCCTTGGAAAGCACACACGATCGTACTATGTCGGGCGTGGAAATGCTATAAATGCCCTTGGGCAGCACAAACGGTCGAACACGTCGAACGTTAAGTGCCATCATTGCCCTTGGAAAACATTTATGGTCGGACTACGTCGGGTGTGACATGTTATCATCGCCCTGTGAAAGCATACACGATCGGACGACATCGACCATGGCATGTTCATTGCCTTTGAACAACACACACGAACGGACGACGTCAGGCATGACATCCACGCATGGCCCTTGGGCAGCACACACAGTTTGATGACGTCGGGCGTGCATGACATCATTGCTATTGGGAAACACACAAGGTCAGATGACGTCGGTTGTGACATGACATCTTCACCCTTGGACAAGACACATGGTGGGAGGACGTCGGGCGTGGTATGCCATCATTGCCCTTGGATAGAATACACGGTAGGAGTAATAGAATACACGGTAGGAGTACGTCAGCCGTGGAATGCCATCATTGACCTTGGCCAGCACACACGGTTGGACGACGTCGGCGTGACAGGCCATCATCCCCCTTGGACAACATACATAGGGTCAAACAACGTCGGGTGTGGCATGCCATCATCACCCTTGGACAACATACACGATCGGACGACATCGGGCGTGGCATGTGATCATCGCCCTTGGAGTGCACACACAGTCTGATGACATTGGGCGTGGGAATTCTATGATAGCCCTTGGGCAACACACACGGTCGAACGATGTAGGGCGTTAAATGCCATTATTGTCCTTAGACATTATACACGGACGGACGACGTCGGGTGTGGCATGCCATCATCGTCCTTGTGCAACACACACGGTTTGACGACATCAGTTGTGGCAATGTCATCATCGCCCTTGGAATGTACAAACGATCGGGCAAAGTGAGGCGTGGCATGCTATCATGGTTATTGAAAAGCATACACGATCGGATGACATCGTGCGTGGAATCTTATCTTCGCGTTTGGATAGCACACACGATAGGACGACCTCGGTCGTGGCATGCCAGTTTTGGCCGTTCAGAATCACACACAATCGGATGACGTCATGCATGGAAATGACATCATCGTGATTAAACAGCACACGCAGTAGGACGACATCAGGCGTTACATGCCATTTTCTCCCTTGGACAACAAATATGGTAGGACAACGTCGAGCGTGGCATGCCATCATCGCCCTAGGATACAAAACACGGTCAGACTATGTCGGGCGTGGCATTCCATCATGACCCTAAGCCAGCACATACGGTCGGACAACATCTGGCGTGGCAGGCCATCATCGCCTTTGGATAGCATACACAGGGTCGGATGGCGTCGGGTGTGGTATGCCATCATCACCCTTGGAAATAATACACAGTTGAAAGACGTCGGACGTGGCATGTTATCATCGCCCTTGGACTGAACACACAGTCGGACGATGTTGGGCATGACAATGCTATCATCTCTATTGGGAAGCACACATGGTCGGACGATGTCGGGTGTTAAATACCATCATCAAGGATAGCATACACGGTCAGACAACATCAGGTGTTGCATATTATCATCTCCCTTGGAAAGCATACAAGATCGGATGACTTCGGGTGTGGTATGATATAATTGCCCTTGGACAGCACACACGATCAAATTACGTTGGGCGTAGCATGCCCACATGGCCCTTGGGCAGCACAGACAGTCATATGAAGTCAGGCGTGGCATGCCATCATCGCCATTAGGCAGCACACGCGGTCAAACGATGCGTGCATGGCATGCCATCATCGCCATTACGAAACACACGCGGTCGGACAACGTTAGGTATGACATGTCATCTTTCCCTTGGATAGCACACAATGTGGGAAGATATCGAGCATGGCCTGCGATCATCGCCCTTGGACATCATACACGATAGGACTACGTCAGGCATGACATGACATCATGGCCCTTGGCCAACACACACGGTATGACGACTTCGGGCGTGGCAGGCCATCATCCCCCTTGGACAACATACACAGGTTCAGACAACTTTGGGCGTTGCATGCCATCATCTCCCTTGGACAACATACACAGTCGGAAAACGTCAGTCGTGGCATGTTATCATTCCCCTTGGACTGCACACACGGTCGGACGACGTTGGGCATGTTAATGATGTCATCGCCCTTGGACAGCATACAAGGGATGATGACGTCGAGCATGGCATGTTATCATTGCCCATGTACAGCACACACGGTCGAACTACATTGGGTGTGGCAATGATATTATTGCCCTTGTGCAGCACACATGGTCGGATGACGTCGGGCGTTAAATGCCATCATTGCCCTTGGACATCACACACGGTCGGACGATGTTATGTGTGGCGTGCCAGCATGGTCCTTGGGCAGCACACACGGTCGAAGGACGTGGAACGTGGCATGCCATCATTGCCCTTGGACAGCACACACGATCGGACTTTATTGGGCATGGCTTGACACCATCACCCTAGGAGAGCACACACGGTCGGAAAATGTCGGGCATGGCATACCATAGTCTCCCATGGAAAGCAGACACGATCGAACGACGTCGTGCGTGGCATGTTATCATCTCCCCTTAACAGCACACAGGATTGGACCTCGTAGGGCGTTACATGCCCACATGGTCCTTGGGCAGCATAAATGGTTTGATGACGTCGGGAATGACATGCAATCATCACCCTTGGGCAGCACACATGGTCGAACGATGTCGGGTGTGGTACGCCATCATCTCCCTTTAACAGCATACATAGTCGGACGACGTCGGGTGTGGCATGCCATCATCGCCCTTGGAAACATACATGGTCGGATGAAATCGGGTGTGGCATGCCATCATCGGCATTAGGTATCACACGCGGTCGAACGACGTCGGCATGGCATTCCCTCATCGCTATAGGGTAGCAGACGCGGTCGTCAACGTCATGCGTGACATGTCAACTTCGCCTTTGGACAAAACACATGGTGGGGCGACGTCCAGCGTGGCATGCCATCATTTCCCTTGGACACAATACATGGTCAGACTACGTCGGGCGTGGCATGTTATCATGGCCCTTAGAAAGCATACACAGTCGGCCGACGTCGGGCATGGCATTTTATTATCTCCTTTGGACAACAGACACGATCGGACTACGTCGGGCGTGGAAATGCTATAACTTCCCTTGGGCAGCACACACGATCGAATGACATCGGGCGTTAAATGCCATCATTGCCCTTGGAAAGAATTTACGGTCGGACTACGTCGAGTGTGGCATGTTATCATCGCCCTTTGAAAGCATAAATGATCGGATGATGTCAGGCGTGCCACGTAATAATCACCCTTGGACAGCACACACGAACAAAAGACGTCGGGCATGGCATGCACGCATGGCCCTTGGGCAGCACACACGGTTTGATGACGTCAGCGCGGCATGCACTCATTGCCATTGTGAAGCACACATGGTCAGACGACGTCGGTGTTACGTGCCATCTTCTCCCTTGGAGAGAACTCATGGTGGGAGGACGTCTGGCGTGCCATGCCATCATCGCCCTTGGACAACATACACATTGGAACTAGGTCAGGTGTGGCATGCCATCATTTCCCTTGGCCAGCACACACGGTCGGACGACGTCGGGCATGGCAGGACATCATCCCCCTTCGACAGCATACATAGGGTCGAACAACGTCGGGCACGCTGCATGCCTTCATCGCCCTTGGAAAGCATACACGGTCGGACGACATCGGGCGTGGGATGTTATCATCTCCCTTGGTCTGCACACACGGTTGGACGACATTGGGTGTGGGAATGCTATCATAGACCTTTGTAAGCAAACACGATTAAATGACGTCGGGTGTTAAATGCCATCATTGCCCTTTGGACTTCACGCAAGGTAGGACGACGTCGACGTGGCATGCAATCATCGCCTTTGAACTGCATACACGTTCGGACGACGTTGGGCGTGGCATGCCATCTTTGCCCTTGTGAAACACACACGTTCAGACGACGTCGGTCGTGGCAATGCAATCATCCCCATTGGAATGCATACACGATCGGGCGACGTCATGCGTGTCATGCCATCATGGTTCTTGGAAAGCATAAACGATCGGACGACATCAAGCGTGGCATTTTAACATCGCGCTTGGCAGCACATATGATCAGACGACCTCGGGCGTGGCATGCCCACATGGTCCTTGGAGAGCACCCACGGTCGAATGACGTCTGGCGTGGCAATGACAACATCACGATTAGGAAGCACACGTAATCAGACGACATCAGGTGTGACATGCCATCTTCTCCCTTGGACAACACACATGGTGGGATGACGTCGAGCGTGGCATGCCATCATCGCCCTTGGATATAAATGCACGGTCGGACTACTTAGGGTGAAGCATGACATCATGGCCCTTTGCCAGCACACACGGTCGAACAACATAGGGCGTGGCAGGCCATTATCGCCCTTGGACAACATACACATGGTCAGACGACGTAGGGTGTGGCATGCCATCATCTCCCTTGGACATCATACACTACCGGAAGACGTCGGGCGTGGCATGTTATCGTCGCTCTTAGACTGCACACATGGTCGGACGATGTTGGGCATGGCAATGCTATCATCGCCCTTGGGCAGCACACACGGTCGGACGATGTCGGGTGAAAAATGCCATCATTGACCTTGGACAGCATACACGGTCCGACTAAGTCAGGTGTGGCAATTTATCATCGCCCTTGGAAAGCAAACAAGATCAAACAACGTCGGGTGTGGTATTATATCATCGCCCTTGGAAAGCACACATAATCGAATGACATCGGGTGTTCCATGCCCGAATGGCCCTTGGGTAGCACACATAGTTGGATGACGTGAGGCGTGGCATGCCTTCATCGCAATTAGGCAGCACACGTGGTCGAACAATGTCGTGCTTGGCATGACATCATTGCTATTGCACAGCACACGCGGTTGGACAACGTCAGGCGTGTTGTGCCTTCTTCACCCTTGGACAACACACATGGTGGGACGATGTCTGGCGTGTCATGCAATAATCAAACTTGTACAACATACACCATCGGACGACGTCGAGCGTGGCATGTCATCATGACCCTTGGATAGCAAACACGGTTGGACTACGTCGGGCGTGGCAGGCCATCATTGCCCTTGGTCAGCATACCCATGGCCGGACATCATCGGGCGTGGCATGCCATCATCGCCCTTAAACAACATATACAGTCGGACGATGTCGGCCTTGGACTGCACGCACGGTCGGACAATGTTTGGCGTAGCAATGCTATCATCGCCCTTAGGCAGCACACGCGGTCGGATGATGTTGGGCGTGGCATGCCATCATCGCTCTTCGACAGCATACACGGTCGAATGACGTCAGGGGTGGCATGCCATCATAACCATTAGGAAGCACACACGGTCGCACGGCGTCGGGCGTTGCATACCATCATCGCCATTGGACAGCATACAGGGTCGGACTACGTCAGGTGTGGCATGTTATTATCACCCTTTGAAACGATACAAGATCTGACAAAGTCGGGTGTCATATGTTTTCATTGCCCTTGGACAGTACACACGATCGACTAACATTGGCATGGCATTCCCGCATGACCATTGGGCAGCGCACACGGTCGGATGACGTCGAGCGTGGCATGCCATCATTGCCATTAGGCAACACACGCAGTCGAACGACGTCGTGCGTGGCATTCCATCATCGCCATTAGGCAGCAAATGCGGTCGAATGAAATCTGGTGTGACAGGCCATCTTTGCCCTTGGACAGCACACATAGTGGGACGACGTCGGGCATGGCATGCCATCTTCTCCCTTAGACAGCAGACACGGTCGAACAACGTTGAGCATGGTATGCCATCATTGCCCTTGGACAGCACACACGGTCGAACTACGTCGGGCATGGCAAGCCATCATTGCCCTTGGGCAGCATACACAGGGTCGAACTACGTCGGGCGTGGCATTCCATCTTCTCCCTTGCACATCATACACGGTAGGATGACGTCGAGCATGGCAGGTTATCATTGCCCTTGGACATAACACACGATCATACTACATCAGGCGTGGCAATGCTATAATCTCTCTTGGGAAGCACACACGATCGGACAACGTCGGGTGTTAAATGCCAACATTGCCCTTGGAAAAAATACATGGTCGGACTACGTCAGGTGTGGCAAGTTATCATCACCCTTGGAAAGCAATCACAATCAGATGACGCCGTGCGTGGCATGTTATCATTTCCCTTACAAAGCACACACAATCAGATGACATCGGACGTGGCATGCCGTCATCACCATTGGGAAACACAGGCGGTCGGACGATGTCGGGAATGACATGCCATCTTCTCACTTGGACAGAACAAATGGTGCGACGATGTCGGGCGTGGCATGCCTTCATCGCCCTTGGACAACATACACGATCGAACTACGTCAGGCGTGGCATGCCATCATGGCCCTTGTCCTGCACACACGGTCGGGCGTGGCACACCATCATCGCCCTTGGACAGCATACACAAGGTCGGACAACATCTGGCATAGCATCCAACATCGCCCTTCGACAACATAGAAGGTCGGAAGACGTCGGGCAGGGCATGTTATCATCGCCCTTGGACAGCACCAACGGTCGGACAACGTTGGGCGTGGCAATACTATCATCTCCCTTGGGCAGCACACATGGTCGAACGACATTGACGTGTCATGACATCATCGCCTTTGGACTGCACGCATGGACGGATGACGTCGGGCGTGGCATGCAATCATCGCCCTTGTTCAGCAAACATGGTCGGACGACGTCGGGCATTTGATGCTATCATTTCCCTTGGAGAGCACACACGGTCGGACGACGTTAAGCATGGCATGCCAACATGGTCCTTGGGCAACACATACAGTCGGACGACGATGAGCGTTTCATTCCATTATCGCCCTTCGATAGCACACACGATCGGACTACATCGGGCGTGGCATGACATTATCCCTTTGGGAAGCACACACGGTTGAACAACGTCGGGGGTGGCATCACATCATTTCTCTTGGAAAGCATACACGATCGGACAATGTTGTGTGTGGCATGTTATCATCGCCCTTGAACAGCACACACGATAGGACAACATAGGGCGTGGCATGCCCGCATGACCCTTGGGCATTACACACAGTCGGATGACGTCGGGCATGGCATGCCATTATAGCCCTTGGGCAGCACACATGTCGGGCGTGGCATGCTATCATGGTTCTTGGAAAGTATACACAGTTGGACAACGTCGGGCATGGCATGCCATTATAGCCCTTGGGCAGCACACATGTCGGGCGTGGCATGCTATCATGGTTCTTGGAAAGTATACACAGTTGGACAACGTCGGGCATGGCATGCCATTATAGCCCTTGGGCAGCACACATGTCGGGCGTGGCATGCTATCATGGTTCTTGGAAAGTATACACAGTTGGACAACGTCGGGCATGGCATGCCATTATAGCCCTTGGGCAGCACACATGTCGGGCGTGGCATGCTATCATGGTTCTTGGAAAGTATACACAGTTGGACAACGTCGGGCATGGCATGCCATTATAGCCCTTGGGCAGCACACATGTCGGGCGTGGCATGCTATCATGGTTCTTGGAAAGTATACACAGTTGGACAACGTCGGGCATGGCATGCCATTATAGCCCTTGGGCAGCACACATGTCGGGCGTGGCATGCTATCATGGTTCTTGGAAAGTATACACAGTTGGACAACGTCGGGCATGGCATGCCATTATAGCCCTTGGGCAGCACACATGTCGGGCGTGGCATGCTATCATGGTTCTTGGAAAGTATACACAGTTGGACAACGTCGGGCATGGCATGCCATTATAGCCCTTGGGCAGCACACATGTCGGGCGTGGCATGCTATCATGGTTCTTGGAAAGTATACACAGTTGGACAACGTCGGGCATGGCATGCCATTATAGCCCTTGGGCAGCACACATGTCGGGCGTGGCATGCTATCATGGTTCTTGGAAAGTATACACAGTTGGACAACGTCGGGCATGGCATGCCATTATAGCCCTTGGGCAGCACACATGTCGGGCGTGGCATGCTATCATGGTTCTTGGAAAGTATACACAGTTGGACAACGTCGGGCATGGCATGCCATTATAGCCCTTGGGCAGCACACATGTCGGGCGTGGCATGCTATCATGGTTCTTGGAAAGTATACACAGTTGGACAACGTCGGGCATGGCATGCCATTATAGCCCTTGGGCAGCACACATGTCGGGCGTGGCATGCTATCATGGTTCTTGGAAAGTATACACAGTTGGACAACGTCGGGCATGGCATGCCATTATAGCCCTTGGGCAGCACACATGTCGGGCGTGGCATGCTATCATGGTTCTTGGAAAGTATACACAGTTGGACAACGTCGGGCATGGCATGCCATTATAGCCCTTGGGCAGCACACATGTCGGGCGTGGCATGCTATCATGGTTCTTGGAAAGTATACACAGTTGGACAACGTCGGGCATGGCATGCCATTATAGCCCTTGGGCAGCACACATGTCGGGCGTGGCATGCTATCATGGTTCTTGGAAAGTATACACAGTTGGACAACGTCGGGCATGGCATGCCATTATAGCCCTTGGGCAGCACACATGTCGGGCGTGGCATGCTATCATGGTTCTTGGAAAGTATACACAGTTGGACAACGTCGGGCATGGCATGCCATTATAGCCCTTGGGCAGCACACATGTCGGGCGTGGCATGCTATCATGGTTCTTGGAAAGTATACACAGTTGGACAACGTCGGGCATGGCATGCCATTATAGCCCTTGGGCAGCACACATGTCGGGCGTGGCATGCTATCATGGTTCTTGGAAAGTATACACAGTTGGACAACGTCGGGCATGGCATGCCATTATAGCCCTTGGGCAGCACACATGTCGGGCGTGGCATGACATTATCCCTTTGGGAAGCACACACGGTTGAACAACGTCGGGGGTGGCATCACATCATTTCTCTTGGAAAGCATACACGATCGGACAATGTTGTGTGTGGCATGTTATCATCGCCCTTGAACAGCACACACGATAGGACAACATAGGGCGTGGCATGCCCGCATGACCATTGGTCATTACACACAGTCGGATGACGTCGGGCATGGCATGCCATTATAGCCCTTGGGCAGCACACATGTCGGGCGTGGCATGCCATCATGGATCTTAGAAAGTATACACAGTTGGACAACGTCGGGCATGGCATTTTATCATCTCCCTTGGACAACACACACGATTGGAATACGTCGGGCGTGGAAGTACTATAATGGCCCTTGGGCAGCACACACAGTCGAACGACATCGGGCGTTAAATGCCATCATTGCCCTTGGAAAGGACTTACGGTCGGACTACGTCGGGTGTGGCATGTTATCATCGCCCTTTGAAAGAATAAATGATCGGACGACGTCAGGCTTTGCATGTTATAATCACCCTTGGATAGAATACACGAACAAACAACGTCGGGCATGGCATGCACGCATGGCCCTTCGACAGCACACACGGTTTGATGACGTCGGGGGAGGCATGCCATCATTGCCATTGGGTAGCACACATGGTCAGACCACGTCGGGTGTTACATACAATCTTTGCCCTCGGAGAGCACTCACGGTGGGAGGACGTCGGGCGTGCCATGCCATCATCGCCCTTGGACAGCATACACGTTCGAACTACGTCAGGCGTGACATGCCATCATTGCCCTTGGCCAGCACACACGGTCAGACGACCTCGGACGTGGCAGTCCATCATCCCCCATGGACAGCATAGTGTCAAAAACGTCGGGCACGCGGCATGCCATCATCGCCCTTGGACAGCATACACAGTCGAACGACATCGGGCGTGGCATGTTATCATCGCCCTTGGACTGCACACACGGTCGGACGACATTGGGCGTGGGAATGCTATCATAGACCTTTGTAAGCACACACGGTCGAATCACATCGGGTGTTAAATGCCATCATTGCCCTTTGGACTTCACACACGGTAGGATGACGTCGACGTGGCATGCAATCATTGCCTTTGAATTGCATACACGTTCGGACGACGTCGAGCGTGGCATGCCATCATCGCCCTTGTGAAACACACACGTTCGGTCGACGTCAGTCGTGGCAATGCAATCATCGCCCTAAGAATGAATACATGATCGGGCGACGTCAGGCGTGGCATGCCATCATGGTTCTTGGATAGCTTACACGATCGGAAGACGTTGAGCATGGCATGTTCACATCGCCATTGGAAAGCACATACGATCGGACGACCTCGGGCGTGGCATGCCAACATGGGCCTTGGACAACACGCATGGTCGAATGATGTCTGGCGTGGCAATGACAACATCGCGATTAGGAAGCACATGTAATCGAACTACGTCGAGTGTGACATGCCATTTTCGCCCTTGGACAGCACACATGGTGGGACGACGTCGAGCGTAGCATGCCATCATCGCCCTTGGATAGAAATACACGGTCGGACTACTTCGTGCTCAGCATGCAATCATGGCCCTTGGTTAGCACACAAAGTCGGACGATGTCGGGCCTGCAAGGCCATCGTCGCCCTGGGACAGCATACACAGGGTTGAACGACATCGAGCGTGGCATGCCACATCGCCCTTGGATAGCATACACGATCGGACTACATCGGGCGTGGCATATTATCATCGCCCTATGACTGCACACACGGTAGGACTATTCTAAATGTGGCAAAACTATCATCACCCTTGAGCAGCACACGCGGTCGGACTACGTCCGGCATTAAAGGCCATCATTGCCCTTTATGCTTGACACATGGTCGTACGAAGTCGATTTGGCATGCCATCATCGCATTTGGACAGCACATGGATAGACGACTTCGGGCGTGGCATGCCATCATCGCCCTTGTGCATCACACATGGTAGGAAGACTTCGGGCATGAGATACCATCATTGCCCTTGGATAGCCCACACGGTTGGACGACGTTAGGCGTGGCATGTCATCATTTCCCTTGGACAGCACACGCGATCGGACTATGTTGGGCGTGGTATGTCATCATCTCCTTGGACAGCACACACGATCGGACTATGTTGGGCGTGGTATGTCATCATCTCCTTGGACAGCACACACGATCGGACTATGTTGGGCGTGGTATGTCATCATCTCCTTGGACAGCACACACGATCGGACTATGTTGGGCGTGGTATGTCATCATCTCCTTGGACAGCACACACGATCGGACTATGTTGGGCGTGGTATGTCATCATCTCCTTGGACAGCACACACGATCGGACTATGTTGGGCGTGGTATGTCATCATCTCCTTGGACAGCACACACGATCGGACTATGTTGGGCGTGGTATGTCATCATCTCCTTGGACAGCACACACGATCGGACTATGTTGGGCGTGGTATGTCATCATCTCCTTGGACAGCACACACGATCGGACTATGTTGGGCGTGGTATGTCATCATCTCCTTGGACAGCACACACGATCGGACTATGTTGGGCGTGGTATGTCATCATCTCCTTGGACAGCACACACGATCGGACTATGTTGGGCGTGGTATGTCATCATCTCCTTGGACAGCACACACGATCGGACTATGTTGGGCGTGGTATGTCATCATCTCCTTGGACAGCACACACGATCGGACTATGTTGGGCGTGGTATGTCATCATCTCCTTGGACAGCACACACGATCGGACTATGTTGGGCGTGGTATGTCATCATCTCCTTGGACAGCACACACGATCGGACTATGTTGGGCGTGGTATGTCATCATCTCCTTGGACAGCACACACGATCGGACTATGTTGGGCGTGGTATGTCATCATCTCCTTGGACAGCACACACGATCGGACTATGTTGGGCGTGGTATGTCATCATCTCCTTGGACAGCACACACGATCGGACTATGTTGGGCGTGGTATGTCATCATCTCCTTGGACAGCACACACGATCGGACTATGTTGGGCGTGGTATGTCATCATCTCCTTGGACAGCACACACGATCGGACTATGTTGGGCGTGGTATGTCATCATCTCCTTGGACAGCACACACGATCGGACTATGTTGGGCGTGGTATGTCATCATCTCCTTGGACAGCACACACGATCGGACTATGTTGGGCGTGGTATGTCATCATCTCCTTGGACAGCACACACGATCGGACTATGTTGGGCGTGGTATGTCATCATCTCCTTGGACAGCACACACGATCGGACTATGTTGGGCGTGGTATGTCATCATCTCCTTGGACAGCACACACGATCGGACTATGTTGGGCGTGGTATGTCATCATCTCCTTGGACAGCACACACGATCGGACTATGTTGGGCGTGGTATGTCATCATCTCCTTGGACAGCACACACGATCGGACTATGTTGGGCGTGGTATGTCATCATCTCCTTGGACAGCACACACGATCGGACTATGTTGGGCGTGGTATGTCATCATCTCCTTGGACAGCACACACGATCGGACTATGTTGGGCGTGGTATGTCATCATCTCCTTGGACAGCACACACGATCGGACTATGTTGGGCGTGGTATGTCATCATCTCCTTGGACAGCACACACGATCGGACTATGTTGGGCGTGGTATGTCATCATCTCCTTGGACAGCACACACGATCGGACTATGTTGGGCGTGGTATGTCATCATCTCCTTGGACAGCACACACGATCGGACTATGTTGGGCGTGGTATGTCATCATCTCCTTGGACAGCACACACGATCGGACTATGTTGGGCGTGGTATGTCATCATCTCCTTGGACAGCACACACGATCGGACTATGTTGGGCGTGGTATGTCATCATCTCCTTGGACAGCACACACGATCGGACTACGTTGGGCATGGCATGCCATCATCTCCCTTGTGCATCACACATGGTAGGAAGACTTCGGGCATGAGATACCATCATTGCCCTTGGATAGCCCACACGGTTGGACGACGTTAGGCGTGGCATGTCATCATTTCCCTTGGACAGCACACACGATCGGACTATGTTGGGCGTGGCATGTCATCATCTCCTTGGACAGCACACACGATCGGACTACGTTGGGCATGGCATGCCATCATCTCCCTTGTGCAGCACACACGGTTGGACAAAATTGGGCATGGCATCCCATCATCGCCTTTGGAAAGCATACACGGTCGGATGACGTCGGGCATGTCATGTTATCATTGCCCCTGAATAGCACACACGATTGAACCACGTAAGGTCTTGCATGCCTGCATGGCCCTTGGGCAGCACACACGGTTGGATGACGTTGGGCGTGGCATGCCATTATGGCCATTGTGAAGCACATACGTTCAGACGACGTTGGGTGTGATATACAATCATCGCCCTTGGACAGCACACACTAGCGAACGATGTCAGGCGTGGCATGCCATCATCTCCCTTGGATAGCATACACGGTCAGATGACTTCGGGTGTGGTATGCCATCATTGCCATTTGGCAGCACACACGGTAAAATGGCGTCGGGTGTCTCATGCCATCACCGCCATTGGACTGCACACGTGGTAAGACAACGTCAGTCGTGACATGCCATCTTCGCCCTTGGACAGCACACATAGTGGGACGACATCAGGCATGGCATGCATTCATCGCCCTTGGATAGAATACACGGTCGGACTACGTTGGGTGTGGCATGCCATCATTGCCCTTAGATAGCATACACGGTCGGACAACGTCGGGCACGACATGTTATCATCTCCCTTTGACAACACACACAATCGCACTACGTCTGGCATGGAAATGCTATAATCTCCCTAGGGCAGCACACACAGTCGGACTATGTCGAGCGTTAAATGCCATCATTGCCCTTGGACAACATTTACGGTCAAACACGTCGGGTGTGGCATGTTATCATCACCCTTTAAAAGAATACACTATCAGAGGACGTAGGAAGTGGCATGTTATCATCGCCCTTGTCTAGCACACACGAACGAACGACGTCAGGCATGGCATGACCACATGGCTCTTGGGCAGTACACACGTTATGATGACATCGGGCGTGGCATGCCATCATCGCCATTAGGCAGCACATGTGGTCGGACGGCGTTAGACGTCACATGTTATTTTTGCCCTTGGACTTAACACATGGTGGGAGGATGTCGCGCGTGGCATGCCATCATCGCCCTTGGATTACATACATAGAGTTGGACAATGTCGGGCTTGGCATGCCATCATCTCCCTTAAACATCATACACAGTAGGAATACGTCGGGCGTGGCATGTTATCTTCGCCCTTGGACTGCACACACGGTTAGACAACATTGGGCGTGTGAATGCTATCATCGCCTTTGGGCCGCCACATGGTCGAACGACGTCGGGAGTTAAATGCCATCATTGTCCTATGGACTGCACACACGGTCGAAGAACGTCGACATGGCATGCAATCATAGCCTTTTCAGTGCATACACGGACAGACGACGTTGGGCATGGCAATGCCATCATTTCTCTTGTGCAACACACACGGTCGGACGACGGCGCCCGTGACAATGCCATCATCACTCGTTGATTGCACACACGATCAGGCGACGTCAGGCATGGCATGCTATCTTGGTTCTTGGAAAGCATACACAATCAGATGACGTCGGGCATGGTATGTTATCATCGCCCTTGGACAGCACACAAGATCAAACGACCTGGGGCATCACACACAGTCGGATGACATCGTGCGTTACAATGACATCATCGTGATTAGGCTAGCACACACAGTCGAACGACATCGGCGTGGGATAACATCATTGCCCTTGGACAGCATACGCAGGGTCGGACAACATCGGGCATGGCATGCCATCATCGCCATTGGGCAGCACACGCGCTCGTACGATGTCAGGCGTGACATGCAATTTTTTTTCATTTGACGACACACACGGTGGGATAACCTTAGGCATGGCATGCCATCGTCGCCCTTGGACAGAATACATGATCGGACGACGTCGCGCATGGCATGCCATCATTGCCCTTGGACAGCATACACGATTAGACTACGTCGAGCATGGAAGGCCATCATCGCCCTTAGGCAACATACACAGGGTCAGACGACTTTAGGAGTGGCATGTCATCATCGCCCTTGGACAGCATAAATGGTAGGGCGACGTCGAGCATGGCATGTTATCATTGCCCTTGGACAGCACACACAATCGTACTACATCGGGTGTGTCAATGCTATAATCGCCCTTGGCCAAGACATATGATCAAACGACTTCGGGTGTTAAATGACATCATTGCCCGTTTACAACATACACGGTTGGAGTACGTCGGGTGTGACACGTTATCATCGCCCTTTGAAATCAATCACAATCAGAAAATGTCGGGCGTGGGATGTTATCATCACCCTTAGACAACAAACATGATTGGATGAAGCTGAACATGAAATGCCCACATGCCCCTTGGGCAACACAAACGGTAGGATGACGTTGGCCGTGGCATTCCATCATCGCCATTGGGCAGCACAGGTGGTCGGACGACATCGGCTTGAGATGCCATCTTGTCCCATGGAAACCACAAATAGTGGGACTACGTCGGGTGTGTCATGCCATCATCGCCCTTGTGCAACACACACGGTAAGACGACGTCAGTTATGGCAATGTCATCATCGCCCTTGGAATGCACACATGATCTGGCGACGTGAGGCGTGGGATGCCATCATGGTTATTGAAAAGCATACACGATCGGACGACATCGGGCGTGGCATGTTATCATTGCCCTTGGACAGCACACACAATAGGACGACCTTGGGCGTGGCATGCCCGCAGGGCCCTTGGGTACGCACATGGTCGGATGACGTCGGGCGTGGAAATGACATCATCGTGATTAAACAGCACACGCAGTAGGACGACGCCGGTCGTTACATGCCATTTTCTCACTTGGACAACAAATATGGTGGGACAACGTCGAGCGTGGCATGCCATCATCTACCTAGGATAAAAAAACACGGTCGGACTATGTCGGGCGTGGTATTCCATCATGACCCTCAGCCAAAACATACGGTTGGACAACATCTGGCGTGGCAGGCCATCATCGCATTTGGACAGCATACACAGGGTAAGATGGCGTCGGGTGTGGTGTTACATCATCGCCCTTGGACATTATACACAGTCGGAAGAAGTTGGGCGTAGCATGTTATCATCGCCCTTGGACTAAACACACGGTCGGACGAAGTTGGCATGACAATGCTATCATTGCTTTTGGGCAGCACACATGGTCGGACGATGTCGGGTGTTAAATGCCATCATTAACCTTTGATAGCATACACGATCGGACTACATCAGGTGTTGCATGTTATCATCTCGCTTGGAAAGCATACAAGATCGGACGACTTCAGGTGTGGTATGATATTATAGCCTTTGGACAGCAAACACGATCAAAGGACATCGAGCGTAGCATGCCCACATGGACCTTGGACAGCACACACAGTGGGAAGATGTCGGGCATGGCCTGCCATCATCGCCCTTGGACATCATACACGATAAGACTACGTCAGGCATGGCATGACATCATGGTCCTTGGCCAGCACACACGGTCAGACGACTTCGGCCGCGGTAGGCCATCATCCCCCTTGGACAACATACATAGGGTCGGACAACGGTTGGCGTTGCATGCCATCATCGCCCTTGGACAACATACACGGTCGGACGACGTCGGTAGTGGCATGTTATCATTCCCCTTGGACTACACACACAGTTGGACGACGTGTGGCATGTGAATGCTGTCATCACCCTTGGACAGCATACACGGTAGGATGACGTCGAGAATGGCATATTATCATCGCCTATGTACAACACACACGGTCGAACTACATTGGGTTTGGCAATGTTATTATTGCCCTTGTGCAGCACAAATGGTCAGATGAGGTCGGGCATTAAATGCCATTATTGCCCTTAGACATCACACACGATCGAACGACATTATGCGTGGCGTGCCACCATGGTCCTTGGGCAGCACACACAGCGAACGACGTGGAACGTGGCATGCTATCATTTCCCTTGGACAGCACAAACGATGGGACTACGTTGGGCATGGCATGACATCATCGCCCTTGGGTAGTACACACGGTCGGAAAATGTCGGGCATGGCATACCATCATCGCCCTTGGAAAGCAGACACGATCGAACGACGTTGGGCATGGCATGTCATCATCTCCCCTGAACAGCACACACGATTGGACCATGTAGGGCGTTGCATGCCCACATGGTCCTTGGACAGCATAAACACTTTGATGACATCGGGCAAGACAGGAAATCATCACCCTTGGGCAGCACACATGGTGGAACAATGTCGGGTATGGTACGCTATCATCTCCCTTGAACAACATACATGGTCGGACGACGTCGGGTGTGGCATGCAATCATCGCCCTTGGAAAGCATAGACGGTCAGATGACATCAAGTGTGACATGCCATCATCGGCATTAGGTATCACATGCTGTCGAACAACGTCGGGCATGGCATGCCATCATCGCCATTGGGTAGCACACGCGGTCGTACGACATCATGAGTGACATGCCATCTTTGCCTTTGGACAACACACATGGTGGGACGACGTCAAGCGTGGCATGCCATCATTTACCTTGGACACAATACATGGTCGGACTACGCGTGCGTGGCATGCCATCATGGATCTTAGAAAGTATACACAGTTGGACAACGTCGGGCATGGCATTTTATCATCTCCCTTGGACAACACACACGATTGGACTACGTCGGGCGTGGAAGTACTATAATGGCCCTTGGGCAGCACACACAGTCGAACGACATCGGGCGTTAAATGCCATCATTGCCCTTGGAAAGGACTTACGGTCGGACTACGTCGGGTGTGGCATGTTATCATCGCCATTTGAAAGAATAAATGATCGGACGACGTCAGGCTTGGCATGTTATAATCACCCTTGGATAGCATACACGAACAAACAACGTCGGGCGAGGCATGCAATCATTGCCATTAGGTAGCACACATGGTCAGACGACGTCGGGTGTTACATACAATCTTTGCCCTTGGAGAGCACTCACGATGGGAGGACGTCGGGCGTGCCATGCAATCATCGCCCTTGGACAGCATACACGTTCGAACTACGTTAGGAGTGACATGCCATCATTGCCCTTGGCCAGCACAAACGGTCGGACGACCTCGGGCGTGGCAGTCCATCATCCCCCATGGACAGCATATATAGGGTCAAAAACGTCGAGCACGCGACATGCCATCATCGCCCTTGGACAGCATACACAGTCGGACGACATCGGGCGTGGCATGTTATCATCGCCCTTGGACTGCACACACGGTCGGACGACATTGGGCGTGGGAATGCTATCATAGACCTTTGTAAGCACACACGGTCGAATCACATCGGGTGTTAAATGCCATCATTGCCCTTTGGACTTCACACACGGTAGGATGACGTCGACGTGGCATGCAATCATTGCCTTTGAATTGCATACACGTTTGGACGACGTCGAGCGTGGCATGACATCATCGCCCTAGTGAAACACACACGTTCGGTCGACGTCGGTCGTGGCAATGTAATCATCGCCCTAAGAATGAATACATGATCGGGCGACGTCAGACGTGGAATGCCATCATGGTTCTTGGATAGCTTACACGATCGGAAGACGTTGAGCGTGGCATGTTCACATCGCCCTTGGAAAGCACATACGATCGGACGACCTCGGGCGTGGCATGCCCACATGGCCCTTGGACAACACACACGGTCGAATGACGTCTGGCGTGGCAATGACAACATCGCGATTAGTAAGCACATGTAATCGAACTACGTCGAGTGTGACATGCCATCTTCGCCCTTGGACAGCACACATGGTGGGACGACGTCGAGCGTAGCATGCCATCATCCCCCTTGGATAGAAATACACGGTCGGACTACTTCGTGCTCAGCATGCAATCATGGCCCTTGGTTAGCACACAAAGTCGGACGATGTCGGGCCTACAAGGCCATCGTCGCCCTTGGACAGCATACACAGGGTCGAACGACGTCGAGCGTGGCATGCCACATCGCCCTTGGATAGCATACACGGTCGGACTACATCGGGTGTGGCATATTATCATCGCCCTTTGACTGCACACACGGTAGGACTATACTAAACATGGCAAAACTATCATCACCCTTGAGCAGCACACGCGGTCGGACTACGTCGGGCATTAAAGGCCATCATTTCCCTTTATACTTGACACATGGTCGTCCGAAGTCGATATGGCATGCCATCATTGCATTTGGACAGCACATGGATAGACGACTTCGGGCGTGGCATGCCATCATCGCCCTTGTGCATCACACATGGTAGGACAACTTCGGGCATTAGATACCATCATTGCCCTTGGATAGCCCACACGGTTGGACGACGTTAGGCGTGGCATGTCATCATTGCCCTTGGACAGCACACACGATCGGACTACGTTGGGCGTGGCATGTCATCATCTCCTTGGACAGCACACACAATCGGACAACGTTGGGCGTGGAATGCCATCATCTCCCTTGTGCAGCACACATGGTTGGACAAAATTGGGCATGGCATCCCATCATCGCCTTTGGAAAGCATACACGGTCGGATGACGTCGGGCATGTCATGTTATCATTGCCCCTGAATAGCACACACGATTGAACCACGTAAGGTCTTACATGCCTGCATGGCCCTTGGGCAGCACACACGGTTGGATGACGTTGGGCGCGGCATGCCATTATGGCCATTGTGAAGCACATACGTTCAAACGACGTTTGGTGTGATATACAATCATCGCCCTTGGACAACACACACTATCGAACGATGTCAGGCGTGGCATACCATCATCGCCCTTGGATAGCATACACGGTCGGATGACGTCGGGCCTGTCATGTTATCATTGCCCCTGAATAGCACACACGATTGAACCACGTAAGGTCTTACATGCCTGCATGGCCCTTGGGCAGCACACACGGTTGGATGACGTTGGGCGCGGCATGCCATTATGGCCATTGTGAAGCACATACGTTCAAACGACGTTTGGTGTGATATACAATCATCGCCCTTGGACAACACACACTATCGAACGATGTCAGGCGTGGCATACCATCATCGCCCTTGGATAGCATACACGGTCGGATGACGTCGGGCCTGTCATGTTATCATTGCCCCTGAATAGCACACACGATTGAACCACGTAAGGTCTTACATGCCTGCATGGCCCTTGGGCAGCACACACGGTTGGATGACGTTGGGCGCGGCATGCCATTATGGCCATTGTGAAGCACATACGTTCAAACGACGTTTGGTGTGATATACAATCATCGCCCTTGGACAACACACACTATCGAACGATGTCAGGCGTGGCATACCATCATCGCCCTTGGATAGCATACACGGTCGGATGACGTCGGGCCTGTCATGTTATCATTGCCCCTGAATAGCACACACGATTGAACCACGTAAGGTCTTACATGCCTGCATGGCCCTTGGGCAGCACACACGGTTGGATGACGTTGGGCGCGGCATGCCATTATGGCCATTGTGAAGCACATACGTTCAAACGACGTTTGGTGTGATATACAATCATCGCCCTTGGACAACACACACTATCGAACGATGTCAGGCGTGGCATACCATCATCGCCCTTGGATAGCATACACGGTCGGATGACGTCGGGCCTGTCATGTTATCATTGCCCCTGAATAGCACACACGATTGAACCACGTAAGGTCTTACATGCCTGCATGGCCCTTGGGCAGCACACACGGTTGGATGACGTTGGGCGCGGCATGCCATTATGGCCATTGTGAAGCACATACGTTCAAACGACGTTTGGTGTGATATACAATCATCGCCCTTGGACAACACACACTATCGAACGATGTCAGGCGTGGCATACCATCATCGCCCTTGGATAGCATACACGGTCGGATGACGTCGGGCCTGTCATGTTATCATTGCCCCTGAATAGCACACACGATTGAACCACGTAAGGTCTTACATGCCTGCATGGCCCTTGGGCAGCACACACGGTTGGATGACGTTGGGCGCGGCATGCCATTATGGCCATTGTGAAGCACATACGTTCAAACGACGTTTGGTGTGATATACAATCATCGCCCTTGGACAACACACACTATCGAACGATGTCAGGCGTGGCATACCATCATCGCCCTTGGATAGCATACACGGTCGGATGACGTCGGGCCTGTCATGTTATCATTGCCCCTGAATAGCACACACGATTGAACCACGTAAGGTCTTACATGCCTGCATGGCCCTTGGGCAGCACACACGGTTGGATGACGTTGGGCGCGGCATGCCATTATGGCCATTGTGAAGCACATACGTTCAAACGACGTTTGGTGTGATATACAATCATCGCCCTTGGACAACACACACTATCGAACGATGTCAGGCGTGGCATACCATCATCGCCCTTGGATAGCATACACGGTCGGATGACGTCGGGCATGTCATGTTATCATTGCCCCTGAATAGCACACACGATTGAACCACGTAAGGTCTTACATGCCTGCATGGCCCTTGGGCAGCACACACGGTTGGATGACGTTGGGCGTGGCATGCCATTATGGCCATTGTGAAGCACATACGTTCAAACGACGTTTGGTGTGATATACAATCATCGCCCTTGGACAACACACACTATCGAACGATGTCAGGCGTGGCATACCATCATCGCCCTTGGATAGCATACACGGTCGGATGACTTCGGGTGTGGTATGCCATCATTGCCATTAGGCAGCACACGCGGTAAAATGGCGTCGGGTTTCTCATGCCATCACCGCCATTGGACTGCACACGTGGTAAGACAACGTCAGTCGTGACATGCCATCTTCGCCCTTGGACAACACACATAGTAGGACGACATCAGGCATGGCATGCCATCATCGCCCTTGGATAGAATACACGGTCGGACTTGTATATTGGTTGAGCTTCTATTCTTGAGTTTATTACTTCCTTTAAAGGAGTGTATAGCGTCAATCAGGGACGAATGTTCCTTGGGGGGGATAATGTTACATTTCGAATTCCCTAGGCATGTCATAAAACTTAGAATAGGATCCATGAGGTCTAATCACTATGCTAAGTTGAATTAACTATAAATAGAACAGTTAAGGTGTCTAAGAACAAAATATTCAAGAACATCAATGACGTCCGGAAAGTTGATTCATAAGAGGGCTAGCGTGTCTTAGCCATTTGAGTAGTTTTAATAGACGGAATTGAATGAACATTTGTACAAATAGGTGTAACACCTGTGAGAGATGTTTCATGAATGAAACCTCGGGTACGACTCCCCATGGACCAAACAAGAGACCTTGAGGAGGACCATTGTAGCTTGGAATGCAACACTGCCTGGAAGTGTGATCTGACGAAGGGCTTGACGGGGCTCCAGTGGCTCGACGGTGCATCGAGGCCAGCTTCATCCGACACTTAGAAAGATTCGTGAAGGCTCTTGGTTACCTAGTTACTATTACACGCGATGCAAAGGGGTTGACGAGGCGTCGAGGCCACCATCATTCGACACTTAGAAAAACTAAGAAAAACCCTGCCTACACCAGTCTCTCACCAAAGTTACGGATGGGCAGCACGGACCGTCGATCGAGGTTTCGTCGATGGGGTCTGCAAATTCCTTTATTTTTTAGTTAAATTCATTTAATTAATTATTTTGTTTAAGGGGTAACTGGGAATTAAAGGAAGACTAATTAAGTAATTTAAACCCTTATATAAATACCCCCAACCCTCGTTAGTCTAAGGACAACAGTCAAAACAAACTCTCTTCCTTCTCTCTACCTTCATTCTCCATTGGATAACACCATTGGAGATTATCTTGGGAGGTTAATTGGGGGAAGGTTAAGGACGAATTCATCATCAAAAGGTCATCCAATCTTAAGGTATGGGATCTAATTCACCTTTGAGACGTCGTTCCTCAAAGGGCTCCTTCAAAGGTTTTTCAAAAAGTTGATTTCCATATGGGTTTAATTCAGTTATAAATTTTAGGTTATGATTTGAGTTGTTCATGTCTTCTTTATATCACAACGATAAGATTATCATGTATTGTAATTTGGTAAGGATGAATTGATATAGTTTGGTCTAGATTGTAGATTATGACCCTTAAACCTTAACCCTATGCATGATCTTGATATGAATTATGTTGGGTTTTATGCAATTGGTTTTATTATTGGTTAAATCATCCTTCATGGTTGTTATAACATTGATCATGAACCTATAGTTATGAATTTAGGTCCTTCATTATAATTCTTGAGTATTGATCTAGGTTAAAAAGATAGACTTAGATAATATGTTTTCAAGCTTTGGTTTAGTATTGAATTATGGTATAGTGACTCTTCTAAGTTAATTATCATGTTGGTTGTTGAGTTACATCGGTTTCATGAAAAAAATTGGGTTAATCTATGGGTTGATGGTAAGGATCTTTATGATGAACTATGGAGAAGTGTTGGTAAGTATTGACTATCCTTATTATCACTTTAGTTATAGTTAATTTCCATCAAGTTATGATGTTGTATTGAAGTATACCTTGTTTAAAGTGATAGGATGGTATGAGGATTGAATTGAAATGTCTTATGGTTTGGTTGTGAGATTGCTTAGCGTGTACATGCCATAAGAATGAAAACATGTAATTCTGTGCCTTATTAAGAGGTGATATGCAAAGGGTTGACCTCACTTATATCAATTTTGACTGAAAGGAATATTTCTCATTCAATTCTTATTGAGCTATGATAATGAATATACAAGGGTTAGTCCCTATTATATGATTACAACAAGACTAAAGACATTTAAATAAAGGACCTAGCGTAGAACCTAGTCAGCTAATATGTGAGGGGGTGACACCTTCCTACATAAGGAAGGTAGGGTTCACTACAGTCCTCACGGGGTGGATAGCCTCATAACCCAAGGTAGGGTATAGAGTTGATATTTACATGATTTATTCCCCTAGCTCCATAAACTGTGTTGCCACCATCGAATACTAACTAGTGGATCAACCTAGATAGCTACGTTTATGTTAGGTTTTACCTTGGCCGGTAGATCACCTTTCATCGATATAAGGTTTTATGACACCGCATTCCACATTAGATCATGTGGTCTATGTCAGTTAAGGCAAGAGTTTCCTAAACAAAAATTAATGAATGAAGTATACACTAATTGATGTTACTTGAGGGGTTTGACTTTAGCTTAGGTAGGGGTATGAGACTCTACCTATGCCTTGCACTAGATTGACTTGATAGAATATTGAGAAGTTAATATTATGTATCTAAACGAGGATATAATGTAAATGACTTTATATGTTGCATAAGATTCTTATGAATTTGAAATTGGTTATCACTGTTAAAGAAAGAATAATACATGAGATATAAGACTATGCTATGTGAAGTGAATTGCTAATTATGATATTTTGTGGGTTACTTGATTAAGTAGGGTTATGGGGCTTTGCTTGGTCATTGCATTTGTGGATTCTTAAGGATTATAGTTGGTTGGATTGCTTTTCTATTTACATGGTTTACTCTTATTCATGTTGTGATATTATTACGTAATGATAAAGTTATATAAGATTATGGGTTTAACTATGATGATGTGCATAAGTTATAACTAATTTTTTAGTATTTTCAAAGGATTGTCTTGAATAACATGTTTTCATTAAATGTTGTGTTGGGTTCAATTAACTTTGTTATTGGTTGAATTACTACTAGGTGATGTTTTTACACTAATCAAGAACAAAATTAGAGTGATTGGTAGTCTTTCATGCTTGTTCTTGAGAAGATTATCTAGGTTAGGAAGTATGTTTTGAGTTGACCTATGTTTCTCGTCTTAAAGCTATGATCTCGTATTAAATTGTGATGTAGTGATTCTTCTAGACTTTTTATCTCTTTTATTAATGACTTATGATGATCTAAATTCAAATTACGTTTTGGTTCTTAAACTTCCCAAATGACCGATATTCATTAAAATAGGTCTTTAGACCGTGCATATACCCCATTGCACCTATTTTAGGCTCTAAGACTCGTCTTGGATTTTAAAAGTTTTACAAATTGATAGCATGGTAACTCTTTGGTCTTTTTTGAGCTCATGTTTATGTAGAGGAAGTAGTTCCTCATTATTTATTATGAAATGTTGAGCTCTTATATGTTGTGCATCATAAATTGAGTTGCTATGTGTAAGGTTATGATTCTATATTATTGTTGGTTGGTCTTCTAGTATTGACTCTATCCTTAACCGTCAAATGATTTTAGTGTCATTCTGGGACGAATGTTCATAGGGGGTATAAAGTAACACTCCGAAAGTTATATGACTTATACTAGAGCTTATCATATTTAAAAATGATTAAAATGATGCTTCAAGACCTATATAATATAATGAACTCAATAAAAAAATCTGAGATTCAAAATGACAAAGAAACTAGCTAATTTGAACTAGTTTACGTCCCTATGTTTTGTGAAGGCTTGGGGTGTCAAATGAAATCAAAAACATGAAAAAATACATTAAACAGGAAGTATGTAGGACAAAGGATATAAAATCCCGGTAACAACTCCCCAAGGACCGCCCGAAGGGTCGTTGATGAGGACCCAAACAAGGGCGAGCAGGCTGCTAAAACACCCTGCGCAACCAGGAATTTAAGGTATGCTCCGCGAAGCACAACCAACAGTTTTTTGTGCAGTGGTTTTAAATGCTCTGCTAATTTTTGTATATATTCTCTTACTTGATTTACTAATCCTAGAAAGGATTGCAATTTCTTTTTTGTATCTATATTCTCATCAAGGTTAATTATTTTTTGTACTATATGGGTTTGCATTTTTATTCCATTTTTGTCTATTTGTATTCCTAGAAATTCTATCTGTGGTTTCATGATTTCCGCTTTCTTTTTACTTAGACTTATACCTAAGTGTTTAATTATATGTATAAATTTCTCTAATAATCTTATAAGTTCATCTTGTGTTTTAGAATATAATAATATGTCATCTATATACAATACAATTTTCTAGCTGGTTAAAATAGTTATCCATAAAATGTTGATATCTTCCTGGTGCATTTTTATATCCAAACGGTAAAACATTCCATTCATAGAAACCTTGCGGTACTGTGAATGTTGTTAGCTGCTTAGATTCTTCTTCTAGTTTTAGGTGATAAAATCCTGATTTACAGTCAAATTTGCTAAAATAGTTATATCCTTGTATCTGTCTTATTTTTAGTATTTTATTTGGTATTGGGTAATTATATGTTTTAATTTTTGCATTTAGGTTACGATAATCTATAAACCATTCTACTTTTACCTATTTTTTGTTCATTATTTTTTATAACTATAAATGCTGGACTTGTATGTTTACTATTGCTTTCTTGTATGTAATTATTTTCTAACAGTTCATCTATATGTATTTTGAATTCTTTTAAATCATCAAAGTTATATTTTAATGGTTTCTGCGTTATTATACTATTTTCATCTATTAGTTCAATTTTTACTTTTGTCTTATGTTTTTCCCATCCTTGTAATGGATCTTAGTTATATAATTGTTCTAGTTGTTCATTTATTATTTTAACGTTATCTATCGTAAATATGATGATT
Organism: Solanum pennellii; assembly: GCF_001406875.1. Lineage (NCBI taxonomy): Eukaryota > Viridiplantae > Streptophyta > Magnoliopsida > Solanales > Solanaceae > Solanum > Solanum pennellii. Next base: position 42,596,482 of record NC_028642.1, on the reverse strand, counting down.
TCTAATTGTGATATTTGCTTCTTATTTATATTTTCCATTTCTTGATTTATTTTTTCACTTCGTTTTATCCATTCTATAGGTTTTCGTTGTTTATTATTTACTCTCTTTGCTCCTATCTTGTTTCCGCATGGTGTAGTAAACCACCAGTGTGTTTTTGTTATTATATGTGGGTAGAATTTATCTAAAAATGGCATTCCTAGTAACATATCTTTTGTTGTAAACTCAAAATTATATATTTCCTCTATTGTCAGTATTTTATTCCATATTTGTATTTTTATATTTTTTGCTTTGTATTTAATCGTACTTCCTTCATTATTAAATCCTGTTACTACCATTGGTGTTTTTAATTTTTCCCATTTATCTTCTGGTAGACAATTATATTTACATATATTTGCTTCTGCTCCTGTATCTATCATAGGTGTATAATATCTGTTGTAATATCCTTCTACAATAATTTTCGCAAGAATAAATATTTTCATTATTCATTTTGTTCTTTTTATGATTATTTTCTTATTTTGACAAGTTATTGTTAATTGTTCATTTTCTATATTGTACGGTTTAACTTTTTCTAACCATTTTATACCTAATGTGATATTATGATTTCCTTGGTATATTTTAAATGGTATTACTAGGGGTATTCCTCCTATAATTATTTCTTTTTCCGTTGTTTCTTCATTTGCATTTACTATCTCACTAGGTAATCCAGGGCATGCGTGTCCTGTTTTTATAATTTCTTCTTCTAATACTAACTCTCTTGTTATGTAATTTTCTTCTTGTCCTGTATTTATTAAAATTTTATATTTTCTTTTGTCCATTATTCCTGTTATAAAATAATGATATGGTGTTATTTCTTCCTTTTCCAATAAATTTTGTGGTATTTCATAGTTTCTTTTAGATGTACTCATCCTTGATGAGGTAGCTCTAGTTAACGTATTTGGTACGCTTGAGGTACTTAATCTTTCTTTTACTATTTCTAAATCTTCTTCCATGTCAATTTCTTTATAGCTATAGTCATTATTGTCTATTACAGTAATTATTTTTTCGAAAGGATTTTCTATCTTTATTTTATCAATTTTATTTTTTGCTGTTATTTTATGTTTTGTTGTATATATATATATAGGTTTTTACATCTTGCTGTAAATATTTTACTACCTGGTGCTAACTTTATTCCTGACATTTTCCAATATAATACTAATGATTTATCTATATTTCTGTCTGTTAATGATACTGTGTAGTTGGCACTTATTATAAATTTAAATTTTTGGTATATTAAGTTTCCTTTTACTGCACTAATTACACTTTTTTCTATAGGGTGTATAATTCTATCATCTGCTAAGTATATTTCAATAGGTGTATCTATTCCTTCTCTAAAACAAGCTTTTATTAATATTTCTGTTCCTCCTAAATGTACATATTTTATAGGTGTTTTAGCTTTTAAATCTTGTATTTCTTTATTTATTATACGTTTACTTAATATAGGTATATGTGCTTTTCCGCTTGTATATTTACAATCTATGATATGTTCTTTCTGGCTAACTACATAGTATTCTTCTTTTTGTCTTTTAAACCAATTTCTTAAAGTAGGTATTTCAAGTACTTTTTCAACACTTAAATCTAATTCTTTTCCTTTTATTTGTTCAAATATTGTATTATCAAATATAATTTTTTGTTCTGATAATTCTTCATTTTGATAATCTTCTTTAGATTTTATTTTTATATCGTCTTCAGACATTATATTTCTTCATCTGTTTCATTATTATCTAGATTAATATTTTCTTCTTCATTTTCAGTTTCTATATCTGATACTTCATATATACTATCGTTTTCACTTAATTCATAGTCTATGTATTCTATTGGCATATATTCGTCATTATCTATAATTACTTCTGCAATTTGCTTCCTTTTCGGATCTTTGGGTAATTTACAATCTCAAGCTATATGTCCTATCTTTCCGCAATTATAAGAAGTACATTGGGATATTTTTCTTTTCGGTCTATATGGTCTTTTTTTTTTATAATTTTTTATATAATATCTTCGTCTTGGTTTTTTATATTTATACTTGGTTTTAGTTTTCCTATAATTTTTATACCTTTTAGGCTTTTGCTTTTTATTTGCACATCCAAATTGTGGTGCTATTTTGTTTTTACAACATGCTAAATTTTTATTTAGTACTTTCTCCATTTTTAATTTTTCTTTTTGGTTCTCAAATAATTGTATGAACCATTGAAATAAGAATTTTCTTCTAGCTACTAAAGTATCTACTAATCCTTCATCATTCCAATCTTTAATTATTTTGTGCTAAATGATTCTGGTAATTTTGTAATATATTGTTGTCTTATTTCTTTTGCTTCATTTAAATTGTATTTTGCTTTGTAATAATATTCCTTAAATGCAGAAGTGTATTCTTCTATATAACACATTTTACATATGGCTAATTTTGTCATAAGTTGCCTATTTATTATTCTTTCTCTGTTTTGTTCTCTTATATCTGTGGTCATACATCCAAATTCATTTCTTATTGCTGATTCATATTTATCTAGTATATCTATATTTGTTGCTGATGGAGATCCATCCATTTTCTTGTCACTTCTAAGTACTTCTAAACTTTCAGAGGGTAGATTTTCTATCCATAATCTTGTTGTTCCTACAAACGTTCTTTCTATATACCTTGGTGTTTCTGTTGTTTTTATTTTGTTATCTATTAGTTGCTTAGATATATTTCCTATCCATAGTAATATTGCTTTATTTATGTCTGTAACACAATCTAGATCTAAAAAATTATATTGTTCGGTTATTGGTTTTGGTGTCCAATTTTTATTTAATCTACTATTCCATATCGCGTTAGTTCTATCTGATTGCTGATAACTTTCTGTATAATAAGTTGGTGGTGTCCATCTAGGACTATTTCTAGGACTATTGTCTGGAGTTTTAACTCTTGATGTACTAGGTCTATTTATATCTCCCGTGTTTATTTCCAATTTTTTCGGTTTATTTACCTGTTCTAGAATTTCTGTGTATGTTTCACTTATATCACTTATTTCTGATTTTTGGTCATTTATTGTCTCTGATTTATTTTCGCCTATTTCATTTACTTCAAGGTCTTCATTTAGTTTTTGTTGCATCTCTTTTATTTCATTAGTTAATTCTAGCCCTTTTTCTCTTTCTTTCCCTTTTTGTTTAGTCTCATATAATAATTTTAACCTAGCTAATTCTTTTTCTAATTCATTTATTCTTGTATTTTTTATTTCTTCAATTTCTTTTGTTTTGTCTATTTCTTCATTTTCTTTTGTTATTCTTATCATAGCTGTTAGACTATCTTCTAATTTTGCTGTTTCTTTTTCTAACATTAAATATAAATAGATACCCAGATCACAGATGCTCCAAATGCAACGGAGAAGATAATGTGATACCAGATGTTGATTTGGGATAAAGACGGAAGAAATAAAGCAAGCTATATCAGAATTAAGATTCCCACAAGATAAGATTTAAATTTTGTAAAAAGTCGTAAAGTAAATAGTTAATGTTCGGCCATAAAAGGCCAATTATGTAAAAAGTATTTTGTAAAGCTGTCGGCCAGAAATAAAAGAAGGCCATTATGTAAAGTAGCAATAGTAAGTCTTTTGTTTTCTTGTGTCGGCCGAATATAAAAAGGCCAGGTGTAAAGTAGGAGTGTCGGCCATTTGGCCAAAGGTGTTAAGTTTTATGTATAAATAGAGGGCTTTCCCTCATAATAAAATAATTAATTTCTCACTAACTTCTCTCCTCTATAATTTATTTGTGTTAAGAGTTGTCATTAGACTAATATGGTTGGGGTCATTATATGGAGGTTTAATTATGTTAATTAGTCTTCCCTCAATACAAAACTAACCATCAAAACCCTTAATTAATTGTTTTAAACTAGGTTAAAATGTGCAGGAAAATTGGACACTCACAGACGAGACCCCATCGACGTTGTATCATTGAGTCCTTGACTATTCTCTCTTCCATGCTGCACACTTGTCGATTAGGTCAGAGACTTTGTAGGGGAGGGCCTCCAACAAATTGGCTAAGTTTTTGTCGATGATTGGCATCAAACCCTGTCGATTCACACACGTTCCGTCTGTGCCTCTCGTTTTAACTCTAAACATAAGGGTCCTCTTGAGGGGCCCTTGGTTGGTCCTTGGGGAGTTATATATGATGTTTCGATTATGAATCAACTTAAACACGTGTTAGAAAACCTTCCACCAATTCTCATCATTTTATTACTCCTAAAAGGTATTCATATAGGCTAAGGCACGCTAGTACCTACTTGAACTATTTCCCGTACGTCATGGACGTTCTTGGACTAGATATGGTCACTATGAATTCTTAGTAATGTCCTTTGGTCTCAAAAATTTCCCTACGGCGTTTATTGAACTCATTAATAGGGTATTTCAAAAATACCTAGATATATTTTTCATTGTCTTTATTGATGACATCTACGTATATTTGAAAAACGAGGGTGACCACATGAACCATTTGAGGGTTGTTACAAGTACATAAAGAACATCAATTGTTTGCCATGTATAGAAAATGTGAGTTTTAGTTAAGGTCGGTGACATTTCTTGGTCATAATCATCTCTAGTGAGGGAGTTGAGGTTTATCCAAGGAATACGAAGGCGGTGAAATATTGGCCTACACCAATGACTCGAATCGACATTAGGAGTTTGTTCGGTTTAGGGGGTTATTATCGGAGGTTTGTGGTTGGTTTTGCGTCCATTACATCTCCCATGACTCATTGACCCTAAAATATAATAAATTTTAGTGGTCGGAGGCATGTGAGAGAAGTCTTCAAATGCTGAAAGATAGGCTCACTTTCGCTCTGATGTTGACTTTATCGGAGGGTACAAAGGATTTCGTTGTGTATTGTGACACATCTCGAGTGGGTTTAGGGTGTATTCCTATGCAACATGGGAAGGTGATAGTCTATGCTTCTAGGCAACGTAAGGTGCATAAGATAAACTATCCAACTTATGACCTTGTATACGCAGCCATGGTATTCATCTTGAAAATATGGAGGCATTACTTGTATGGTGTCCATGTTGATGTGTATGCCGATCATAAGAGTATCCACTAAGTGTTTACCCAAAAGGAGTTGAATCTCTGACAAAGAAAGTGGTTAGAATTGTTGAAAAATTACGACATGAGTCCTCTATAACCCGGCAAGGACAATATGGATGCGGATGCTCTAAAACATATGAGTATGTGTAGTGTGTCTCACATAGATTAATCCAAGAAAGACCTAGTGAAGGATGTTCATAGGTTGGCTAGTTTCGGTGTGAAGTAGGAAGATTCTCCGAATGGTGGTTTCATGGTACATCATAACTCCGAGTCACCATAAAAAGTTGAGATGATGTCAAAGCAACACCTTGATAAATCATTGATGAAGTTGAAGAAATTGGTCCTTGGCAAGATTAATGAGGCATTCTCCTTGGGGGGGGGGGGATGGTGTTTTGAGGTACTAAGAAAGAATGCGTGTTACCAAGGTAGATGAGTTGAGGAACCGGATCCTTGAGGAAGCCCGTGGGTTATGCTACTCCATTCATCAGGGTTCGACAAAAATGTATATGACCTTAGGGAAGTATTTTGGTGGGAAGGTTTGAAGAATGACATAGCGGAGTTTTTATATAAGTGTCCGAATTGCAAATAAGCGAAAGCTGAACATCAAAAGTCGGGTGGCTTACTGCAAGAAATTAAAGTTCCTACTTGGAAATGGGAAGATATCAATATGAATTTTGTAGTGGGTTTACCTCACACTCAAAGGCAATATGACTCTATATTGTGGATAGGATGACCAAGTCCTCTCACATTATTCCCGTCAACTCTACTTACTCGACAGAAGATTATGCTAGGATCTTCATAGATGAGAATATGTGTCGACATTACTTAAAGAACATCAATTGTTTGCTAGGTATATGTGGCATGTTATCATCACCCTTTAAAAGAATACACGATCAGAGGACGTAGGAAGTTGAATGTTATCATCGCCCTTGTCTAGCACACACGAACGAACGACGTCAGGCATGGCATGACCACATGGCTCTTGGGCAGTACACACGTTATGATGACATCGGGCGTGGCATGCCATCATCGCCATTAGGCAGCACATGTGGTCGGATGGCGTTAGACGTCACATGTTATTTTTCCCCTTGGACTGAACACATGGTGGGAGGATGTCGCGCGTGGCATGCCATCATCGCCCTTGGATTACATACATAGAGTTGGACAATGTCGGGCTTGGCATGCCATCATCTCCCTTAAACATCATACACAGTAGGAATACGTCGGGCGTGGCATGTTATCTTCGCCCTTGGACTGCACACACAGTTAGACAACGTTGGGCATGTGAATGCTATCATCGCCTTTGGGCAGCCACATGGTCGAACGACGTCGTGAGTTAAATGCCATCATTGTCCTATGGACTGCACACACGGTCGAACAACGTCGACATGGCATGAAATCATCGCCTTTTCAGTGCATACACGGACAGACGACGTTGGTCATGGCAATGCCATCATTTCTCTTGTGCAACACACACGGTCGGACGACGGCAGCCGTGACAATGCCATCATCACTCGTTGATTGCACACACGATCAGGCGACGTCATGCATGGCATGCTATCATGGTTCTTGGAAAGCATAAACTATCAGACGACGTCGGGCATGGTATGTTATCATCGCCCTTGGACAACACACAAGATCAAACGACCTGGGGCATCACACACGGTCGGATGACATCGGGCGTTACAATGACATCATCTTGCTTAGGCTAGCACACACAGTCGAACGACATCGGCGTGGGAAAACATCATCGCCCTTGGACAGCATACGCAGGGTCGGACAACATCGGGCGTGGCATGCCATCATCGCCATTGGGAAGCACACGCGGTCATACGACGTCAGGCGTGACATGCAATTTTTTTCATTTGACGACACACACGGTGGGATAACCTTAGGCATGGCATGCCATCGTCGCCCTTGGAAAGAATACATGATCGGACGACGTCGAGTATGGCATGCCATCATTGCCCTTGGACAGCATACACGATTAGACTACGTCGAGCATGGAAGGCTATCATCGCCCTAAGGCAACATACACAGGGTCAGACGACTTTAGAAGTGGCATGTCATCATCACCCTTGGACAACATAAATGGTAGGGCGACGTCGAGCATGGCATGTTATCATTGCCCTTGGAAAGCACACATGATCGTACTACATAGGGCGTGGATATGCTATAATTTTCCTTGGGCAGCACAAGCGGTCGAACGACGTCGGACGTTAAATTCCATCATTGCCCTTGGACAACATTTATGGCCGGACTACGTCGGGTGTGGCATGTTATCATCGCCCTTTTAAAGCATACACGATCCGACGACATCGAGCATGTCATGTTATCATCTCCCTTGGATAGCACACACGAACGGACGACGTCGGGCATGGCATCCACGCATGGCCCTTGTGCAGCACACACGGTTGGATGACGTCGAGCGTGGCATGCCATCAGCGCTTTTGTACATCACACACGGTCGGAAGACGTTGGGCGTGGCAATGCTATCATCGCCCTTGGGTAGTACTGATGTCGAGCGTTAAATATCATCATTGCCCTTGGACCGCATACAGGGTCGGACTACGTCAGGTGTGGCATGTTATTATTCCCTTGGAAACGATAAAAGATCGGACAAAGTCGGGTGTCATATGTTTTCATCACCCTTGGACAGTACACACGATCGACTAACATTGGCATGGCATGCCCGCATGACCGTTGGGCAGCACACACGGTCGGATGACGTCTGGCATGGCATGACATCATTGCCATTAGGCAACACACGCAGTCGAACGACTTCGTGTGTGGCATTCCATCATTGCCATTGGGCAGCTAATGCGATCGAATGAAATCTAGCGTGACAGGACATCTTTGCCCTTGGACAGCACACATAGTGGGACGACGTCGGGCATGGCATGCCATCTTCTACCTTAGACAACAGATATGGTCTAACAACGTTGAGAATGGTATGCCATTATTGCCCTTGGACAGCACACAAGGTCGAACTACGTCGGGCATGGCAAGCCATCATTGCCCTTGGGCAGTATACACAGGGTCGAACTACGTCGGGTGTGGCATGTTATCATCGCCCTTTGAAAGCATAAATGATCGGACGATGTCAGGCGTGGCATCTTATAATCACCCTTGGACAGCACACACGAACAAAAGATGTCGGGCATGATATGCACGCATGGCGCTTGGGCAGTACACACGCATTGATGACATCAGGCGCGACATGCCATCATTGCCATTGGGAAGCACACATGGTCAGACGACGTCGGGTGTTACATGCCATCTTCGCCCTTGGAGAACACTCATGGGGGGAGGACGTCGGGCGTGCCATGCCATAATCGCCCTTGGACAGCATACAAATTCGAACTACGTGAGGTGTGGCATGCCATCATTGCCCTTTGCCAACACACACGATCGGACGACGTCCGGCATGGCAGGACATCATTCCCCATGACAGCATACATAGGGTCGAACAACGTCGGGCACGCAACATGTCATCATCGCCCTTGGACAGCATACACTGTGAGACGACATCGGGCGTGGCATGTTATCATCTCCCTTGGACTGCACACATGGTTGGACGACATTGGGCGTGGGAATGCTATCATAGACCTTTGTAAGAAAACACGATTGAATGACGTCGGGTGTTAAATACCATCATTTCCCTTTGGACTTCACGCACGGTAGGACGACGTAGACGTGGCATGTAAACATCGCCTTTGAACTGCATACACGTTCGGACGACGTTGGGCGTGGCATGCCATCTTTGCCCTTGTGAACCACACACGTTCGGACGACGTCGGTCGTGGCAATGCAATCACCGCCATTGGAATGCATACACGATTGGGCGACGTCAGGCGTGGCATGCCATCATGGTTCATTGAAAGCATACACGATCGGACGACGTCGAGCGTGGCATGTTAACATCGCGCTTGGACAACACATATGATCGGACGACCTCGGGCGTGGCATGCCCACATGGCCCTTGGACAGAACCCACGGTCGAATGCCGTCTGGTGTGGCAATGAAAACATCGGAAGCACACGTAATTGAACGACGTCAGGTGTGACATGCCATCTTCTCCCTTGAACAACACACATGGTGGGACGACGTCGAGCGTGGCTTGCCATCATCGCCCTTGTATAGAAACACACGGTCGGACTTCTTAGGGCGTGGCATGCCATCATGGCCCTTTGCCAGCACACACGGTCGAACAACATAGGGCGTGGTAGGCCATCATCGCCCTTGGACAACATACACAGGGTCAGACGACGTAGGGCGTGGCATGCCATCATCTCCCTTGGACATCATACACGGCCGGAAGACGTCGGGCGTGGCATGTTATCGTCGCTCTTAGACTGCACACATGGTCGGACGATGTTGGGCATGGCAATGCTATCATCGCCCTTGGGCAGCACACACGGTCGGACTATGTCGGGTGAAAAATGCCATCGTTGACCTTGGACAGCATACACGGTACGACTAAGTCAGGTGTGGCAATTTATTTTCGCCCTTGGAAAGCATACAACATCAAACGACGTCGGGTATGGTATTATATCATCGCCCTTGGAAAGCACACATAATCGAATAACATCGGGTGTGGCATGCCTGAATGGCACTTGGGTAGCACACATAGTCGGATGACGTCAGGCGTGGCATGACGTCATCGCAATTAGGCAGCACACGTTGTAAGACAATGTCGTGCTTGGCATGACATCATTTCTATTGCACAGCACACACGGTTTGACAACGTCAGGCGTGATGGGCCTTCTTCGCCCTTTGACAACACACATGGTGGGACGATTTCAGGCGTGTCATGCAATCATCACACTTGTACAGCATACACCGGGGGACGACGTCGAGCGTGGCATGTCATCATGACCCTTGGATAGCACACAGGGTTGGACTACGTCAGGCGTGGCAGGCCATCATCGCCCTTGGTCAGCATACACATGGCCGGATAACGTCGGGCATGGCATGCCATCATCTCCCTTAAACAACATACACAGTCGGACGATGTCGGGCGTGGCGTGTTATCATTGCCCTTGGACTGCACACACGGTCGGACAATATTTGGCATAGCAATGCTATCATCGCCCTTAGGCAGCACACACGGTAGGATGATGTTGGGCGTGGCATGCCATCATCGCTCTTCGACAGCATACACGGTCGAATGACGTCAGGGGTGGCATGCCATCAACACCATTAGGAAGCACACACGGTCGAACGGCGTCGGGCGTTGCATGCCATCATCGCCATTGGACAACATACAGGGTCGGACTTTGTAAGGTGTGGCATGTTATTATCACCCTTGGAAATGATACAAGATCGGACAAAGTCGGGTGTCATATGTTTTCATCGCCCTTGGACAGTACACACGATCGACAAACATTGGCATGGCATGCCCGCATGAGCGTTCGGCAGCACACACGGCCGGATGACGTCTGGCGTGGCATGCCATCATTGCCATTAGGCAACACACGCAATCGAACGTCGTCGTGCGTGGCATTCCATCATCGCCATTGGGCAGCAAATGCGGTTGAATGAAATCTGGCATGACAGGCTATCTTTGCCCTTGGACAGCACACATAGTGGGACGACGTCGGGCATGGCATGCCATGTTCTCCCTTAGACAGTAGACACGGTCGAACAACGTTGAGCATGGTATGCCATCATTCCCCTTTGACAGCACACACGGTCGAACTATGTCGGGCATGGCAAGCATTTTTCATTTAAACCTTTATGCACATTCAACAATATCATATCATTCAATAATGCATGTTCATTAAGTTATAGGCATGTAGTTCACAAGAACAACAACATTAAGTCTAGTCAATTCAACCATGAATATCATATAATTAGATACATATTCAAGTAACTCTATCATCAAGTCATATTGACAATAAGAATGAATAAGAGTACATTTCAACATAACCAAAGCAAGTCAATTAACCATAATTCCCTATCAAGTCAACAAGTGCAATGACCAAGTAAAGCCCCATAACATTACTAAACAATCAACCCAACAAGAATCATGACTAACATCCTACTTGACATAACATGGCATTTAGTGGTACATTTCATCTTAATATAACAAATAAACCAACACATACCCATAAGTAAACTAATACACATATAGTATCAACAATGTGCAAGTTCATCATATACATGCCATAAAACATTATAAGCATAATCATACATAAGAACATCCTCCTAAGAGTCCCATAAAGGCTAACTAGTGCAACACTTAGGTAGATTCCCATACCCCTACATAGAGTAAAACAAACCCCTTAGGTCAACATAGTTAGAGTTCAATCCTTTAGTTCAGTTTACCTCTTTGTGAACATATGGCCCTAAACGACATATACCACATGACATAATGTGGAATCCGATTTTATATAACCCTATAACGAAGGAAGGCAGACTACTTGCCAAGGTAGTATCAAAACATCAAACATAGGAACTATGAGGATCCATTATCTAGTATTCCTATGGGAGCAACATAGTTCAAAAACTAGGAGATATAGTTGGGACCCTCTTTATGATTGTAATCGCCAATCCCAAGAGTATATTAGTGATCCTACCTTCCCTATGTGGGAAGGGACACTCCTCACTCTAGTTAACTCGGTCCTAAGATAGAGTACCTTTTAGAAATGTCTTTAAGCCTTTATCATCAATCATCAATTAGTTTAGGTAATAGGGTCTACCCCTCATATAATAATCATCATCAATAGCTCAAAAAGAATTGCATGACTATAAATCTTTTCATTACAGTTCATACAGATGAATTTAGCACATTAACATATTCATATCATTATAAGGCACATTGGTATATCATTCACCCTCATTATAACATTTACTCTTAAGTCAATACCTCACAATCATAATAAAGACATTTCAATTCAACATCATACCACCCTATCAATCCTAATTGAAGGCATACGCTAATACAACATCATGACTTAATCACAATTAACTACAATTTGAAATAAAGGATAGAGATCATAAGACTTACCAAGTCTCCTTCATCGTTCATCATCAAGGTCAGACAATAAACCCTCCATTAAACCCAATTTGGGTTTACATCATCATAAGTCAATAATCAACATGATAACAAGGTTAAAAGAATCACTACATCATAATTTAATACTAGATCATAGCATTAAGACAAGATACTTAGGTCAATTCGCAACATACTTCCTAACCTAGATCATTTTCTCAAGAACTAGAATGAAAGATTAAAAAATCACCCTAATTTTGTTCATGATTAGTGTAACAAAATCACAAAGTAGTAATTAAACCAATTACCAAGTTAATTGAATAAAACACAACCTAATTAATATCAAGATCAAACCTAGGGTTAAGGGTCAAAGGTCATCTTGTACAAACTAGACCAAACCATCAAGATATATAATAGTTATGTTAGAAAACATTTTAATCTTGTCACATCCGTGTTTACCCCCTTGGCGTAACCGGCATCGTCGTCCTCTTTGAGTACTAAGACAAGCCTCTTAGTCTTACATCATTGCATTCATTGATTAAAAATGCAGAAGAATTTAAAACTTTTCAACTACATCTAATCGGAGGTTTACATAGACCTCTACCTACACATAATTATAATAATATCGAGAATACATAGACTCGTTCGTATAAAAAGATTACCTAGTCTTCTACTTTTATTTCACACACTTATATAGTAAATAAGAAGAGTCATAAATCTGTCTCATCTCATAAACCATCTAAACGAGAACATCATTGCCCTTAGACATCATACATGGTAGGACGACGTCAAGCATGGCATGTTATCATTGCCCTTGGACAGCACCCACGATCGTACTACATCGGGTGTGGCAATGCTATAATCGCCCTTGGCAAGCACACACGATCAGACGATGTCGGGCGTTAAATGTTATCATTGCCCGTGGACAACATACACGGTCGGATGACGTCAGGCATGACATGCCATCTTCGCCCTTGGACAACACACACGGTGAGACTATGTCGGGCATGGCATGCCATCATCGCCCTTGGATAAAATACATGGTCGAACTATGTCGGGCGTGCCATGCCATTATGGCCCTAAGACAACATACACGGTCGGACAATGTCGGGCATGACATGTTATTATTTCCCATAGACAACACACACGATCGTACTACCATCATCGGCGTTGGACAGCATTTACGGTCGAACTACGTCGGGCGTGGCATGTTATCATCGCCCTTTGAAAGCATACACGATCGGACGACGTCAAGCGTGGCATGTTATCATCGCCCTTGGATGGCACACACGAACAGACGACGAGCATGGCATGCCTGCATGGCCCTTGGGCAACACACACGGTCGGATGACGTCGGTCGTGGCATGGCATCATCGCCATTAGGTAGCACACGCGATCGGACGACTTTGGTTGTGACATATAATCTTCGTCGTTGGATCGCCCTTGGACAGCATACACAGTTGGACGACGTCAGGTGTGGCATGCCTTCGTCGCCCTTTGAAAGCATACACGGTCGGATAACGTCGGGTGTGGCATGACATCATTGCCATAAGGCAGCACACGCGGTTGAACGGCGTCGTGCGTGGCATGCCATCATTGCCATTGGGCAACACACGCGGTCCGACGATTTCAGGCGTGATATGCCATCTTTTTCCTTGGACAACACACACGGTGGAACAACGTCGGGCATGGCATGCCATCATCGCAATTGGAAAGAATCCATGGTCAGACGATGTCGAGCGTGGCATGCCATCATAGCCCCTGGACAACATACATGATCAGACTACGTCGGGCATGGCAGACCATCATCGCCCTTCGGCAGCATACACAGGGTCGGACGACTTCGGGAGTGGCATCTCATCATCGCCCTTGGAAAGCATACACGGTAGGGCAACGTCGAGCATGACATGTTATCATTGCCCTTGGAAAGCACACAGGATCGTACTACGTCGGGCTTGGAAATGCTATAAATGCCCTTGGGCAGCACAAACGGTCGAACATGTCGGACGTTAAGTGCCACCATTGCCCTTGGAAAACATTTATGGTTGGACTACGTCGGGTGTGACATGTTATCATCGCCCTTTGAAAGCATACACGATCGGACGACATCCACCATGGCATGTTCATTGCCTTTGAACAGCACACACGAACGGACGACGTCAGGCATGACATCCACGCATGGCCCTTGGGCAGCACACACAGTTTGATGACGTTGGGCGTGCATGACATCATTGCTATTGGGAAACACACAAGGTCAGATGACGTCGGTCGTGACATGACATCTTCACCCTTGGACAACACACAAGGTTGGAGGACGTCGGGCGTGGTATGCCATCATTGCCCTTGGATAGAATACACGGTAGGAGTATGTCAGCCGTGGAATGCCATCATTGACCTTGGCCAGCACACACGGTTGGACGACGTCGGCGTGGCAGGCCATCATCCCCCTTAGACAACATACATAGGGTCAAACAACGTCGGGTGTGTCATGCCATCATCACCCTTGGACAACATACACGATCGGACGACATCGGGCGTGGCATGTGATCATCGCCCTTGGAGTGCACACACAGTCTGATGACATTGGGCGTGGGAATTCTATGATAGCCCTTGGGCAACACACACGGTCGAACGATGTAGGGCGTTAAATGTCATTATTGTCCTTAGACATTATACACGGACGGACGACGTCGGGTGTGGCATGCCATCATCTCCCTTGTGCAACACACACGGTCTGACGACATCAGTTGTAGCAATTTCATCATCGCCCTTGGAATGTACACACGATCGGGCAACGTGAGGCGTGGCATGCTATCATGGTTATTGAAAAGCATACACGATCGGATGACATTGTGCGTTGCATCTTATCTTCGCGTTTGGATAGCACACACGATAGGACGACCTCGGGCGTGGCATGCCCGTTTGGCCGTTCGGAATACACACAATCGGATGACGTCATACGTGGAAATGACATCATCGTGATTAAACAGCACACGCAGTAGGACGACATCGGGCGTTACATGCCATTTTCTCCCTTGGACAACAAATATGGTAGGACAACGTCGAGCGTGGCATGCCATCATTGCCCTAGGATACAAAACGCGGTCAGACTATGTCGGGCGTGGCATTCCATCATGACCCTAAGCCAGCACATACGGTCGGACAACATCTGGCGTGGCAGGCCATCATCGCCTTTGGATAGCATACACAGGGTCGGATGGCATCGGGTGTGGTATACCATCATCGCCCTTGGAAATAATACACAGTCGGAAGACGTCGGACGTGGCATGTTATCATCGCCCTTGGACTGAACACACAGTCGGAAAATGTTGGGCATGACAATGATATCATCGCTATTGGGCAGCACACATGGTCGGACGATGTCGGGTGTTAAATGCCACCATCAAGGATAGCATACACGGTCAGACAACATCAGGTGTTTCATATTATCATCTTCCTTGGAAAGCATACAAGATCGGATGACTTCGGGTGTGGTATGATATAATTGCCCTTGGACAACACACACGATCAAATTACGTCAGGCGTAGCATGCCCACATGGCCATTGGGCAACACAGACAGTCATATGAAGTCGGGCGTGGCATGCCATCATCGCCATTAGGCAGCACACGCGGTCGAAGGATGTCGTGCATGGCATGCCATCATCGCCATTGCGCAACACACGCGGTCGGACGACGTTAGGTGTGACATGTCATCTTTGCCCTTGGATAGCACACAATGTGGGATGATATCGGGCATGGCCTGCCATCATCTCCCTTGGACATCATACACGATAGGACTACATCAGTCATGACATGACATCATGGCCCTTGGCCAACACACACGGTCAGACGACTTCGGGCGTGGCAGGCCATCATCCCCCTTGGACAACATACATAAGTTCGGACAAAGTTGAGCGTTGCATGCCATCATCACCCTTAGACAACATACACAGTCGGAAAACGTCAGTCGTGGCATGTTGTCATTCCCCTTGGACTGCACACACGGTCGGACGACGTTGGGCATGTTAATGATGTCATCGCCCTTGGACAGCATACACGGTATGATGACGTCGAGCATGGCATGTTATCATCGCCCATGTACAGCACACACGGTCGAACTACATTGGGTGTGGCAATGATATTATCGCCCTTGTGCAGCACACATGGTCGGATGACGTCGGGCGTTAAATGCCATCATTGCCCTTGGACATCACACACGGTCGGACGATGTTATGCGTGGCGTGCCAGCATGGTCCTTGGGCAGCACACACGGTCGAACGACGTGGAACGTGGCATGCCATCATTGCCCTTGGACAGCACACACGATCTGAATTTATTGGGATTGGCCTGACACCATCACCCTAGGAGAGTACACACGGTCGAAAAATGTCGGGCATGGCGTACCATAATCTCCCATGGAAAGCAGACACGATCGAACGACGTCGTGCGTGGCATGTTATCATCTCCCCTGAACAGCACACAGGATTGGACCTCGTAGGGCGTTACATGCCCACATGGTCTTGGGCAGCATAAACAGTTTGATGACGTCGGGAATGACATGCAATCATCACCCTTGGGCAGCACACATGGTCGAACGATGTTGGGTTTGGTACGCCATCATCTCCCTTTGACAGCATACATAGTCGGACGACGTCGGGTGTGGCATGCCATCATCGCCCTTGGAAACATACATGGTCGGATGACATCAGGTGTGGCATGCCATCATCGACATTTGGTATCACACGCGGTCGAACGACGTCGGCATGGCATGCCCTCATCGCTATAGGGTAGCAGATGCGGTCGTCGACGTCATGCATGACATGTCAACTTTGCCTTTGGAAAAAACACATGGTGGGGCGACGTCCAGCGTGGCATGCCATCATTTCCCTTGGACACAATACATGGTCAGACTACGTCGGGCGTGGCATGTTATCATAGCCCTTAGAAAGCATACACAGTCGGCCGACGTCGGGCATGGTATTTTATTATCTCCTTTGGACAACACACACGATCGGACTACGTCGGGCGTGGAAATGCTATAACTGCCCTTGGGAAAGCATTTACGGTCGGACTACGTCGGGTGTGGCATGTTATCATCGCCCTTTGAAAGCATAAATGATCGGATGATGTCAGGCGTGTCATGTAATAATCACCCTTGGACAGCACACACGAACAAAAGACGTCGGGCATGGCATGCACGCATGGCCCTTGGGCAGCACACATGGTTTGATGACGTCAGGTGCGGCATGCACTCATTGCCATTGGGAAGCACACATGGTAAGACGACGTCGGTGTTACATGCCATCTTCTCCCTTGGAGAGAACTCATGGTGGGAGGACGTTGGGCGTTCCATGCAATCATCGCCCTTGGACAACATACACATTCGAACTAGGTCAGGTGTGGCATGCCATCATTGCCCTTGGCCAGCACACACGGTCGGACGACGTCAGGCATGGCAGGACATCATCCCCCTTCGACAGCATACATAGGGTTGAACAACGTCGGGCAGGCGGCATGCCATCATCGCCCTTGGACAGCATGCACGGTCGGACGACATCGCCCGTGGCATGTTATCATCTCCCTTGGACTGCACACACTGTTGGACGACATTGGGTGTGGGAATGCTATCATAGACCTTTGTAAGCAAACACGATCAAATGACGTCGGGTGTTAAATGCCATCATTGCCTTTTGGACTTCACGCAAGGTAGGACGACGTCGACGTGGCATGCAATCATCGCCTTTGAACTACATACACGTTCGGACGACGTTGGGCGTGACATGCCATCTTTTCCCTTGTGAAACACACACGTTCAGACGACGTCGGTCGTGGCAATACAATCATCCCCATTGGAATGCATACACGATCGGTCGACGTCATGCGTGGCATGCCATTATGGTTCTTGGAAAGCATAAACGATCGGACGACGTCGAGCGTGGCATTTTAACATCGCGCTTGGCAGTACATATGATCGGACGACCTCGGGCGTGGCATGCCCACATGGTCCTTGGAGAGCACCCACGGTCGAATGACGTCTGGCGTGGCAATGACAACATCATGATTAGGAAGCACAAGTAATCGGACGACATCAGGTGTGACATGCCATATTCTCCCTTGGACAACACACATCGTGGGATGACGTCGAGCGTGGCATGCCATCATCGCCCTTGGATATAAATGCATGGTCGGACTACCTAGGGTGTAGCATGCCATCATGGCCATTTGCCAGCACACACGGTCGAACAACATAGGGCGTGGCAGGCCATTATCGCCCTTGGACAACATACACATTGTCAGACGACGTAGGGAGTGGCATGCCATCATCTCCCTTGGACATCATACACTACCGGAAGACGTCGGGCGTGGCATGTTATCGTCGCTCTTAGACTGCACACATGGTCGGACGATGTTGGGCATGGCAATGCTATCATCGCCCTTGGGCAGCACACACGGTCGGACGATGTCGGGTGAAAAATGCCATCATTGACCTTGGACATCATACACGGTCCGACTAAGTCAGGTGTGGCAATTTATCATTGCCCTTGGAAAGCAAACAAGATCAAACAACGTCGGGTGTGGTATTATATCATCGCCCTTGGAAAGCACACATAATCGAATGACATCGGGCGTTCCATGCCCGAATGTCCCTTAGGTAGCACACATAGTTGGATGACGTCAGGCGTGGCGTGCCGTCATCGCAATTAGGCAGCACACGTTGTCGAACAATGTCGTGCTTGGCATGACATCATTGCTATTGCACAACACACGCGGTTGGACAACATCAGGCGTGTTGTGCCTTCTTCACCCTTGGACAACACACATGGTGGGATGATGTCATGCGTGTCATGCAATAATCAAAATTGTACAAGATACACCGTCGGACGACGTCGAGCGTGGCATGTCATCATGACCCTTGGATAGCAAACAGGGTTGGACTACGTCGGGCGTGGAAGGCCATCATCGCCCTTGGTCAGCATACCCATGGCCGGACAACGTCGGGCGTGGCATGCCATCATCGCCCTTAAACAACATACACAGTTAGACGATGTCGGGCATGGCGTGTTATCATTGCCCTTGGACTGCATACACGGTCGGACAATGTTTGGCGTAGCAATGCTATCATCGCCCTTAGGCAGCACACACGGTCGGATGACGTTGGGCGTGGCATGCCATCATCGCTCTTCGACAGCATACACGGTCGAATGACGTTAGGGGTGGCATGCCATCATAACCATTAGGAAGCACACACGGTCGAACGGCATCGGGCGTTGCATGCCATCATCGCCATTGGATAGCATACAGGGTCGGACTACGTCAGGTGTGGCATGTTATTATCACCCTTGGAAATGATACAAGATCGAACAAAGTCGGGTGTCATATGTTTTCATTGCCCTTGGACAGTACACACGATCGACTAACATTGGCATGGCATTCCCGCATGACCATTGGGCAGCACACACGGTCGGATGACGTCGAGCGTGGCATGCCATCATTGCCATTAGGCAACACACGCAGTCGAACGACATCGTGCGTGACATACCATCATCGCCATTGGGCAGCAAATGCGGTCGAATGAAATCTGGTGTGACAGGCCATCTTTGCTCTTGGACAGCACACATAGTGGGACGACGTCGGGCATGGCATGCCATCTTCTCCCTTAGACAGCAGACACGGTCGAACAACGTTGAGCATGGTATGCCATTATTGCCCTTGGACAGCACACACGGTCGAACTACGTCGGGCATGGCAAGCCATCATTGCCCTTGGGCAGCATACACACGGTCGAACTACGTCGGGCGTGGCATTCCATCTTCTCCCTTGCACATCATACACGGTAGGATGACGTCGAGCATGGAAGGTTATCATCGCCCTTGGACATAACACACGATCATACTACATCGGGCGTGGCAATGCCATAATCGCTCTTGGGAAGCACACACGATCGGACGACGTCGGGTGTTAAATGCCAACATTGCCCTTGGAAAAAATACATGGTCGGACTACGTCAGGTGTGGCAAGTTATCATCACCCTTGGAAAGCAATCACAATCAGATGACGCCGTGCGTGGCATGTTATCATTGCCCTTAGAAAGCACACACGATCGGACGACGGCGGGTGTTAAATGCCAACATTGCCCTTGGAAAAAATACATGGTCGGACTGCGTCAGGTGTGGCAAGTTATCATCACCCTTGGAAAGCAATCACAATCAGATGACGCCGTGCGTGGCATGTTATCATTGCCCTTAGAAAGCACACACGATCGGACGACGGCGGGTGTTAAATGCCAACATTGCCCTTGGAAAAAATACATGGTCGGACTGCGTCAGGTGTGGCAAGTTATCATCACCCTTGGAAAGCAATCACAATCAGATGACGCCGTGCGTGGCATGTTATCATTGCCCTTAGAAAGCACACACGATCGGACGACGGCGGGTGTTAAATGCCAACATTGCCCTTGGAAAAAATACATGGTCGGACTGCGTCAGGTGTGGCAAGTTATCATCACCCTTGGAAAGCAATCACAATCAGATGACGCCGTGCGTGGCATGTTATCATTGCCCTTAGAAAGCACACACGATCGGACGACGGCGGGTGTTAAATGCCAACATTGCCCTTGGAAAAAATACATGGTCGGACTGCGTCAGGTGTGGCAAGTTATCATCACCCTTGGAAAGCAATCACAATCAGATGACGCCGTGCGTGGCATGTTATCATTGCCCTTAGAAAGCACACACGATCGGACGACGGCGGGTGTTAAATGCCAACATTGCCCTTGGAAAAAATACATGGTCGGACTGCGTCAGGTGTGGCAAGTTATCATCACCCTTGGAAAGCAATCACAATCAGATGACGCCGTGCGTGGCATGTTATCATTGCCCTTAGAAAGCACACACGATCGGACGACGGCGGGTGTTAAATGCCAACATTGCCCTTGGAAAAAATACATGGTCGGACTGCGTCAGGTGTGGCAAGTTATCATCACCCTTGGAAAGCAATCACAATCAGATGACGCCGTGCGTGGCATGTTATCATTGCCCTTAGAAAGCACACACGATCGGACGACGGCGGGTGTTAAATGCCAACATTGCCCTTGGAAAAAATACATGGTCGGACTGCGTCAGGTGTGGCAAGTTATCATCACCCTTGGAAAGCAATCACAATCAGATGACGCCGTGCGTGGCATGTTATCATTGCCCTTAGAAAGCACACACGATCGGACGACGGCGGGTGTTAAATGCCAACATTGCCCTTGGAAAAAATACATGGTCGGACTGCGTCAGGTGTGGCAAGTTATCATCACCCTTGGAAAGCAATCACAATCAGATGACGCCGTGCGTGGCATGTTATCATTGCCCTTAGAAAGCACACACGATCGGACGACGGCGGGTGTTAAATGCCAACATTGCCCTTGGAAAAAATACATGGTCGGACTGCGTCAGGTGTGGCAAGTTATCATCACCCTTGGAAAGCAATCACAATCAGATGACGCCGTGCGTGGCATGTTATCATTGCCCTTAGAAAGCACACACGATCGGACGACGGCGGGTGTTAAATGCCAACATTGCCCTTGGAAAAAATACATGGTCGGACTGCGTCAGGTGTGGCAAGTTATCATCACCCTTGGAAAGCAATCACAATCAGATGACGCCGTGCGTGGCATGTTATCATTGCCCTTAGAAAGCACACACGATCGGACGACGGCGGGTGTTAAATGCCAACATTGCCCTTGGAAAAAATACATGGTCGGACTGCGTCAGGTGTGGCAAGTTATCATCACCCTTGGAAAGCAATCACAATCAGATGACGCCGTGCGTGGCATGTTATCATTGCCCTTAGAAAGCACACACGATCGGACGACGTCGGGTGTTAAATGCCAACATTGCCCTTGGAAAAAATACATGGTCGGACTACGTCAGGTGTGGCAAGTTATCATCACCCTTGGAAAGCAATCACAATCAGATGACGCCGTGCGTGGCATGTTATCATTGCCCTTAGAAAGCACACACGATCGGATGACATCGGACGTGGCTTGCCATCATCACCATTGGGAAGCACAGGCGGTCGGATGATGTCGGGCATTACATGCCATCTTCTCACTTGGACAGAACAAATGGTGGGACGATGTCGGGCGTGGCATGCCTTCATCGCCCTTGGACAACATAGACGATCGAACTACGTCAGGCGTGGCATGCCATCATGGCCCTCGTCCTGCACACACGGTCGGGCGTGGCACGCCATCATCGCCCTTGGACAGCATACACAAGGTCGGACAACATCTGGCATAGCATCCAACATCGCCCTTCGACAACATAGAAGGTCGGAAGACGTCGGGCAGGGCATGTTATCATCGCCCTTGGACTGCAACAACGGTCGGACAACGTTGGGCGTGGCAATACTATCATCGCCCTTGGGCAGCACACACGATCGAACGACATTGACGTGTCATGACATCATCGCCTTTGGACTGCACGCATGGACGGACGACGTCGGGCGTGGCATGCCATCATCGCCCTTGTTCAGCAAACATGGTCGGACGACGTCGGGCATTTGATGCTATCATTTCCCTTGGAGAGCACACACGGTCGGACGACGTTAAGCATGACATGCCAACATGGTCCTTGGGCAGCACATACAGTCGGACGTCGACGAGCGTGTCATTCCATTATCGCCCTTCGACAGCACACACGATCGGACTACGTCGGGCGTGGCATGACATCATCCCTTTGGGAAGCACACACGGTCGAACAACGTAGGGGGTGGCATCACATCATTTCTCTTGGAAAGCATACACGATCGGACAATGTTGTGTGTGGCATGTTATCATCTCCCTTGAACAGCACACACGATAGGACAACATAGGGCGTGGCATGCCCGCATGACCATTGGTCATTACACACAGTCGGATGACGTCGGGCATGGCATGCCATTATAGCCCTTGGGCAGCACACACGTTGGGAAGATTTTGAGCGTGGCATGTCATCATCGCCTTTGTACATCATACACGGTCGGAAGACGTTTGGCATGGCAATGCTATCATCGCCCTTGGGCAGTACTGACGTCGAGCGTTAAATGCCATCATTGCCCTTGGATCGCATATAGGGTCGGACTACGTCAGGTGTGGCATGTTATTATCACCCTTGGAAACGATACAATTCAGACAAAGCGGGTGTCATATGTTTTCATCGCCCTTGGACAATACACACGATTGACTAACATTGGCATGGAATGCCCGCATGACCGTTGGGCAGCACACACAGTCGGATGACGTCTGGCGTAGCATGCCATCAATTCAATTAGGCAACACACGCAGTCGAACAACGTCGTGAGTGGCTTTCAATCATCGCCATTGGGCAGCAAATGCGGTCGAATGAAATCTGGCGTGACAGGCCATTTTTGCCCTTGGACAACACATAGTGGGACGACGTCATGGCATGCTATCTTCTCCCTTAGACAGCAGACACGCCCGAACAATGTTGAGCATGGTATGCCATCATTACTCTGGACAGCATTCCATCTACGCCCTTGCACATCATACATGGTAGGATGACGTCGAGCATGGCAGGTTATCATCGCCCTTGGACAGAACATACGATCATACTACATCGGGCGTGGCAATTCTATAATCACTCTTACGAAGCACAATCGATCGGACAACGTCAGGTGTTAAATGCCAACATTGCCCTTGGACAAAATACATGGTCGGACTACGTCAGGTGTGGCAAGTTATCATCGCCCTTGGAAGCAATCACAATCAGACGACGCCAGGTGTGGCATGTTATCATTGCCCTAAGAAAGCACAAACAATCGGATGACATCGGGCGTGGCATGCCATCATCACCATTGGGCAGCACAGACGGTTGGACGATGTCGGGCATGACATGCCATCATCTCCCCTAGATAGCATACATGGTAGGACGACGTCGAGCATGACATGTTACCATTGCCCTTGAACAACACACACGGGCGGACGACGTTGGGCGTGGCACGCCATTGTCGCCTTTGGATAGCATACACATGGTTGGACAACGTTGGGCGTGGCACGCCATTGTCGCCTTTGGATAGCATACACATGGTTGGACAACGTTGGGCGTGGCATCCATCATTGTCCTTGGTCTACATACACAGCCGGAGGAAGTCGGGTGTGACATGTTATCATCGCCCTTGGACAGCACACATGGTCGAACAATGTTGGGCATGGGAATGTTATCATCGACCTTTGGCAGCACATACGGTCGGACGACATTGGGCGTTAAATTCCATCATTGCACTTTAGACAGCACACATGGTCGTACGAAGTCGACGTGGTATGCCCTCATCGCCTTTGGACTGCTCACACAGACGAAACACGTCGGACTTGGCATGTTATCATCGACCTTGGAAAGTATACACGATAGGATGAAGTCTGCCGTGGCATGTAATGATCGCCTTTGGACAACACATACAATCTGATGACGTTGGGTATGACATGCCTGGATGGCCCTTCGGCAGCACACACGGTCGGATAACGTCGAGCGTGGAATGTCATCATCGCTATTGGGTAGCGCACATGGTCGGACGACGTCGGGCGTGACATGTCATCTTCTCCCTTGGACAACACACACGCTGGGACAACGTCATGCGTGGCACGCCATCATCTCTCTTGGAAAGAATGGACAATGTTAGGCGTGGCATGCCATCATGGCCCTTGGCCAGCACACACGGTGGGATGACGTCGGGCGTGGCACGCCATCATCGCCCTTGGTCAGCATACGCAAGGTCGAACAACGTGGGGTTTAGCATGCTAGTATAGCCCTTGGACAACATACACGATCGGACGACGTCGGGCGTGGCATATTACATCGCCCTTTGACTGCACACACGGTCGGACAACGATGTTCGTGGCAATACTATCATTGCCCTTGGGCAACACATATGGTTGGACGACGTCAGACATTAAATTCCATCATTGCCCTTTGCACAACATACATGGTCGAATGACGTCAAAGTGGCTTGCCATCATCGCCTTTGGACTGCACATACGGACAGATGACGTCGGGAGTGGCATGCGATCATCGCACTTGTGCAGCACACAAGATCGAACGACGTCGACCGTGGTTACAACATCATCTCCCTTGTAATGCACCCACGATAGGAGGATATTAAGCGTGACATGTTATCATCGCCCTTGGACAGCACACACGATCGGACGACCTTGGGCGTGGTTTGCCTGCATGTCCCTTGGGCAGCACGCACGGTCGGATGAAGTCGGGAGCAAAATGCCATCATCGTCATTGGGCAGCACACCGGTCGGAAGACATGGACCATGACATGCCATCTTTGCACTTGGACTGCGGACAAGGTAAGATGACGTCGGGTGTGGCATGCCATCATCTCCCTTGGAGAGAAAACACAGTCGGACTACATCTGGCATGGCATACCATAATAACACTGCGCCTGCACACACGATAGAACGACATTGGACGTGGCAGGCCATCATTGCCCATGGACAGCATACACAGGGTCGGACAGCGTCGGGCATGGAATGCCATCATCTCAGCATACATGGTCGGACGACGTCGAGCATAGCATGTTATCATTGCCCTTGGACAGCACACACGATCGTAGGACTTCGGGTGTGTCAATGCGATAATCGCCCTTGGCCAAGACGTATGATCAAACGACTTCGGGTGTTAAATGCCATCTTTGCCCGTGGACAACATACACGGTTGGACTATGTCGGGTGTGACACGTTATCATCGCCTTTCAAAATCAATCACAATCAGAAAATGTCGGGTGTGGGATGTTATCATCGCCCTTAGACAACAAACATGATCGGATGAAGCTGAACGTGAAATGCCCACATGCCCCTTGGGCAACACACACGGTAGGATGACGTCGGCCGTGGTATGCCATCTTCTCCCATTGGGCAGCATAGGTGGTCGGACGACGTCGGCATGAGATGCCATCTTCTCCCAAGGACAGCACAAATAGTGGGACTAAGTCGGGTGTGGCATGCCATCATCGCCCTTGTGCAACACACACGGTCAGACGACGTTAGTTGTGGAAATGTCATCATCGCCATTGGAATGCACATATGATCGGGCGACGTGCGGCATCGGATGCCATCATTGTTATTGAAAATCATACACGATCGGACGACATCGGGCGTGGCATGTTTTCATCGCCCTTGGACAGCACACAGAATAGGACGACCTCGGGCGTGGCATGCTAGCATGGCCCTTGGGCTTCGCACATAGTCGGATGACGTCGGGCGTGGAAATCACATCATCGTGATTAAACAGCACACGCAGTAGGACGACGTCGGCCGTTACATGCCATCTTCTCCCTTGGACAGCAAATATGGTGGGACAACGTCGAGCGTGGCATGCCATCATCGCCCTAGGATAGAAAACACGGTCGGACTATGTCGGGCGTGGTATTCCATCGTGACCCTCAGCCAGAACATATGGTTTGACAACATCTGGCGTCGTAGGCCATCATCGCATTTGGACAGCATACACAGGGTCGGATGGCGTCGGGTGTGGCATTACATCATCGCCCTTAGACATCATACACAGTCGGAAGACGTTGGGCGTAGCATGTTATCATCGCCCTTTGACTAAGCACACAGTCGGAGGAAGTTGGGCATGACAATGCTATCATTGCTTTTGGGCAGCACACATGGTCAGACGATGTCGGGTGTTAAATGCCATCATTAAACTTGGATAGCATACACGATCGGACTACATCAGGTGTTGCATGTTATCATCTCGCTTGGAAAGCATACAAGATCGGACGACTTTAGGTGTGGTATGATATTATAGCCTTTTGACAGCAAACTCGATCAAAGGACGTCGGGCGTAGCATGCCCACATGGACCTTGGACAACACACACGTTCGGATGACGTCGGGCGTGGCATGCCATCATCCCCATTAGGCAGCACACGCGGTCGAACGATGCCGTGCATGGCATGCCATTATCGCCATTGAGCAGCACACGCAGTCAGACGACGTCAGGTGTGACATGTCATCTCTGCCCTTGGATAGCACACACAATGGGAAGATGTCGGGCATGGCCTGCCATCATCGCCCTTGGACATCATACACGATTGGACTACGTCAGGCATGGCATGACATCATGGCCCTTGGCCAGCACACACGGTCAGACGACTTCGGCCGCGGTAGGCCATCATCCCCCTTGGACAACATTCATAGGGTCGGACAACGGTTGCCGTTGCATGCCATCATCGCCCTTGTACAACATACACGGTCGGACGACGTCGGTCGTGGCATGTTATCATTCCCCTTGGACTACACACACAGTTGGACGACGTGTGGCATGTGAATGCTGTCATCACCCTTGGACAGCATACACGGTAGGATGACGTCGAGAATGGCATATTATCATCGCCCATGTACAACACACACGGTCGAACTACATTGGGTTTGGCAATGCCATTATCGCCCTTGTGCAGCACAAATGGTCAGATGAGGTCGGGCGTTAAATGACATTATTGCCCTTAGACATCACACACGATCGGACGACATTATGCGTGGCATGCCAGCATGGTCCTTGGGCAGCACACACAGCGAACGACGTGGAACGTGGCATGCTATCATTTCCCTTGGACAGCACAAACGATTGGACTACGTTGGGCATGGCATGACATCATCGCCCTTGGGTAGAACACACGGTCGGAAAATGTCGGGCATGGCATACCATCATCGCACTTGGAAAGCAGACACGATCGAACGACGTTGGGCATGGCATGTCATCATCTCCCCTGAACAGCACACACGATTGGACCATGTAGGGCGTTGCATGCCCACATGGTCCTTGGGCAGCACACACAGCGAACGACGTGGAACGTGGCATGCTATCATTTCCCTTGGACAGCACAAACGATTGGACTACGTTGGGCATGGCATGTCATCATCTCCCCTGAACAGCACACACGATTGGACCATGTAGGGCGTTGCATGCCCACATGGTCCTTGGGCAGCACACACAGCGAACGACGTGGAACGTGGCATGCTATCATTTCCCTTGGACAGCACAAACGATTGGACTACGTTGGGCATGGCATGTCATCATCTCCCCTGAACAGCACACACGATTGGACCATGTAGGGCGTTGCATGCCCACATGGTCCTTGGGCAGCACACACAGCGAACGACGTGGAACGTGGCATGCTATCATTTCCCTTGGACAGCACAAACGATTGGACTACGTTGGGCATGGCATGTCATCATCTCCCCTGAACAGCACACACGATTGGACCATGTAGGGCGTTGCATGCCCACATGGTCCTTGGGCAGCACACACAGCGAACGACGTGGAACGTGGCATGCTATCATTTCCCTTGGACAGCACAAACGATTGGACTACGTTGGGCATGGCATGTCATCATCTCCCCTGAACAGCACACACGATTGGACCATGTAGGGCGTTGCATGCCCACATGGTCCTTGGGCAGCACACACAGCGAACGACGTGGAACGTGGCATGCTATCATTTCCCTTGGACAGCACAAACGATTGGACTACGTTGGGCATGGCATGTCATCATCTCCCCTGAACAGCACACACGATTGGACCATGTAGGGCGTTGCATGCCCACATGGTCCTTGGGCAGCACACACAGCGAACGACGTGGAACGTGGCATGCTATCATTTCCCTTGGACAGCACAAACGATTGGACTACGTTGGGCATGGCATGTCATCATCTCCCCTGAACAGCACACACGATTGGACCATGTAGGGCGTTGCATGCCCACATGGTCCTTGGGCAGCACACACAGCGAACGACGTGGAACGTGGCATGCTATCATTTCCCTTGGACAGCACAAACGATTGGACTACGTTGGGCATGGCATGTCATCATCTCCCCTGAACAGCACACACGATTGGACCATGTAGGGCGTTGCATGCCCACATGGTCCTTGGGCAGCACACACAGCGAACGACGTGGAACGTGGCATGCTATCATTTCCCTTGGACAGCACAAACGATTGGACTACGTTGGGCATGGCATGTCATCATCTCCCCTGAACAGCACACACGATTGGACCATGTAGGGCGTTGCATGCCCACATGGTCCTTGGGCAGCACACACAGCGAACGACGTGGAACGTGGCATGCTATCATTTCCCTTGGACAGCACAAACGATTGGACTACGTTGGGCATGGCATGTCATCATCTCCCCTGAACAGCACACACGATTGGACCATGTAGGGCGTTGCATGCCCACATGGTCCTTGGGCAGCACACACAGCGAACGACGTGGAACGTGGCATGCTATCATTTCCCTTGGACAGCACAAACGATTGGACTACGTTGGGCATGGCATGTCATCATCTCCCCTGAACAGCACACACGATTGGACCATGTAGGGCGTTGCATGCCCACATGGTCCTTGGGCAGCACACACAGCGAACGACGTGGAACGTGGCATGCTATCATTTCCCTTGGACAGCACAAACGATTGGACTACGTTGGGCATGGCATGACATCATCGCCCTTGGGGAGAACACACGGTCGGAAAATGTCGGGCATGGCATCCCATCATCGCACTTGGAAAGCAGACACGATCGAACGACGTTGGGCATGGCATGTCATCATCTCCCCTGAACAGCACACACGATTGGACCATGTAGGGCGTTGCATGCCCACATGGTCCTTGGGCAGCATAAACACTTTGATGACATCGGGCAAGACAGGAAATCATCGCCCTTGGGCAGCACACATGGTGGAACAATGTCGGGTATGGTACGCCATCATCTCCCTTGAACAACATACATGGTCGGACGACGTCGGGTGTGGCATGCAATCATCGCCCTTGGAAAGCATACACGGTCAAATGACATCAAGTGTGACATGCCATCATCGGCATTAGGTATCACATGCTGTCGAACGACGTCGGGCATGGCATGCCATCATCGCCATTGGGTAGCACACGCCATCGTACGACATCATGAGTGACATGCCATCTTTGCCTTTGGACAAGACACATGGTGGGACGACGTCAAGCGTGGCATGCCATCATTGACCTTGGACACAATACATGGTCGAACAACGCGGGCGTGGCATGCCATCATGGCTCTTAGAAAGTATACACAGTTGGACAAAGTCAGGCATGGCATTTTATCATTTCCCTTGGACAACACACACGATTGGACTACGTCGGGCGTTGAAGTACTATTATGTTCCTTCGGCAGCACACACAGTCGAACGACATCGGGCGTTAAATGCCATCATTGCCCTTGGAAAGGACTTACGTCGGACTACGTCGGGTGTGGCATGTTATCATCGCCCTTTGAAAGAATAAATGATCGGACGACGTCAGGCTTTGCATGTTATAATCACCCTTGGATAGCATACACGAACAAACGACGTCGAGCATGGCATGCACGCATGGCCCTTCGACAGCACACACGGTTTGATGACGTCGGGCGAGGCATGCCATCATTGCCATTGGGTAGCACACATGGTCAGACGACGTCGGGTGTTACATACAATCTTTGCCCTTGGAGAGCACTCATGGTGGGAGGACGTCGGGCGTGTCATGCCATCATCACCCTTGGACAACATACACGTTTGAACTACGTCAGGCGTGACATGCCATCATTGCCCTTGGCCAGCACACACGGTCGGACGACCTCGAGCGTGGCAGTCCATCATCCCCCATGGACAGCATATATAGGGTCAAAAACGTCGGGCACGCGGCATGCCAACATCGCCCTTGGACAGCATACACAGTCAGACGACATCGGGCGTGGCATGTTATCATCGCCCTTGGACTGCACACACGGTCGGACGACATTGGGCGTGGGAATGCTATCATAGACCTTTGTAAGCACACACGGTCGAATCACATCGGGTGTTAAATGCCATCATTGCCCTTTGGACTTCACACACGGTAGGATGACGTCGACGTGGCATGCAATCATTGCCTTTGAATTGCATACACGTTCGGACGATGTCGAGCGTGGCATGCCATCATCGCCCTTGTGAAACACACACGTTCGGTCGACATCGCTCGTGGCAATGCAATCATCGCCCTAAGAATGAATACATGATCGGGCGACGTCAGGCGTGGCATGCCATCATGGTTCTTGGATAGCTTACACGATCGGAAGATGTTGAGCGTGGCATGTTCACATCGCCCTTGGAAAGCAAATACGATCGGACGACCTCGAGCGTGGCATGCCCACATGGCCCTTGGACAACACCCACGGTCGAATGACGTCTGGCGTGGCAATGACAACATCGCGATTAGGATGCACATGTAATCGAACTACGTCGAGTGTGACATGCCATCTTCGCCCTTGGATAGCACACATGGTGGGACGACGTCGAGCGTAGCATGCCATCATCGCCCATGGATAGAAATACACGGTCGGACTACTTCGTGCTCAGCATGCAATCATGGCCCTTGGTTAGCACACAAAGTCGGACGATGTCGGGCCTACAAGGCCATCGTCGCCCTTGGACAGCATACACAGGGTCGAACGACGTCGAGCGTGGCATGCCACATCGCCCTTGGATAGCATACATGGTCGGACTACATCGGGCGTGGCATATTATCCTCGCCCTTTGACTGCACACACGGTAGGACTATACTAAACATGGCAAAACTATCATCACCCTTGAGCAGCACACGCGGTCGGACTACGTCGGGCATTAAAGGCCATCATTGGCCTTTATACTTGACACATGGTCGTACGAAGTCTATTTGGCATGCCATCATCGCATTTGGAGAGCACATGGATAGACGACTTCAGGCGTGGCATACAATCATCGCCCTTGTGCTTCACACATGGTAGGACGACTTCGGGCATTAGATACCATCATTGCTCTTGGATAGCCCACACGGTTGGACGACGTTTTGCGTGGCATGTCATCATTGCCCTTGGACAGCACACACGATCGGACTACGTTGGGCGTGGCATGTCATCATCTCCTTGGACAGCACACACTATCGGACTACGATGGGCGTGGCATCCCATCATGTCCCTTGTGCAGCACACACGGTTGGAAAAAATTGGGCATGGCATCCCATTATCGCCCTTGGAAAGCATACACGGACGGATGACGTCGGGCATGTCATGTTATCATTGCCCCTGAATACCACACACGATTGAACCACGTAAGGTCTTGCATGCCTGCATGGCCCTTGGGCAGCACACACGGTTTGATGACGTTGGGCGTGGCATGCCATTATGGCCATTGTGAAGCACATACGTTCAGACGACGTTGGGTGTAATATACAAATCATCGCCCTTGGACAGCACACACAATCGAACGATGTCAGGCGTGGCATGCCATCATCGCCCTTGGATAGCATACACGGTCGGATGACTTCGGGTGTGGTATGCCATCATTGCCATTTGGCAGCACACGCGGTAAAATGGCGTCGGGTGTCTCATGCCATCACCTCCATTGGACTGCACACGTGGTAAGAAGACGTCAGTCGTGACATGCCATCTTCGCCCTTGGACAACACACATAGTGGGACGACATCAGGCATGGCATGCCATCATCGCCCATGGATAGAATACACGGTCGGACTACGTTGGGTGTGGCATGCCATCATTGCCCTTAGATAGCATACACGGTCGGACAACGTCGGGCACAACATGTTATCATCTCCCTTGGACAACAGACACAATCGCACTACGTCTGGCGTGGAAATGCTATAATCGCCCTAAGGCAGCACACACAGTCGGACTATGTCGGGCGTTAAATGCCATCATTGCCCATGGACAACATTTACGGTCAAACACGTCGGGTGTGGCATGTTATCATCACCCTTTAAAAGAATACACATTCAGAGGACGTAGGAAGTGGCATGTTATCATCGCCCTTGTCTAGCACACACGAACGAATGACGTCAGGCATGGCATCACCACATTGCTCTTGGGCAGTACACACGTTATGATGACATCGGGCGTGGCATGCCATCATCGCCATTAGGCAGCACATGTGGTCGGACGGCGTTAGACGTCACATGTTGTTTTTGACCTTGGACTGAACACATGGTGGGAGGATGTCGCGCGTGGCATGCCATCATCGCCCTTGGATTACATACATAGAGTTGGACAATGTCGGGCTTGGCATTCCATCATCTCCCTTAAACATCATACACAGTAGGAATACGTCGGGCGTGGCATGTTATCTTCGCCCTTGGACTGCACACACGGTTAGACATTGTTGGGCATGTGAATGCTATCATCGCCTTTGGGCAGCCACATGGTCGAACGACGTCGGGAGTTAAATGCCATCATTGTCCTATGGACTGCACACACGGTCGAACAACGTCGACATGGCATGCAATCATCGCTTTTTCAGTACATACACGGATAGACGACGTTGGGCATGGCAATGCCATCATTTCTCTTGTGCAACACACACGGTCGGACGACGGCGGCCGTGACAATGCCATCATCACTTGTGATTGCACACACGATCAGGCGACGTCAGGCATGGCATGCTATCTTGGTTCTTGGAAAGCATACACAATCAGACGACGTCGGGCATGGTATGTTATCATCGCCCTTGGACAACACACAAGATCAAACGACCTGGGGCATCACACACGGTCGGATGACATCGGGCGTTACAATGACATCATCGTGATTAGGCTAGCACACATAGTCGAACGACATCGGCGTGGGAAAACATCATCGCCCTTGGACAGCATACGCAGGGTCGGACAACATCGGGCGTGGTATGCCATCATCGCCATTGGGTAGCACACGCGGTCGTACGACGTCAGGCGTGACATGCAATTTTTTTTCATTTGACGACACACACGGTGGGATAACCTTAGGCATGGCATGCCATCGTCGCTTTTGGACAGAATACATGATCGGACGACGTCGAGCATGGCATGCCATCATTGCCCTTGGACAGCATACACGATTAGACTACGTCGAGCATGGAAGGCCATCATCGCCCTTAGGCAACATACACAGGGTCAGACGACTTTAGAAGTGGCATGTCATCATCGCCCTTGGACAGCATAAATGGTAGGGCGACGTCGAGCATGGCATGTTATCATTGCCCTTGGAAAGCACACATGATCGTACTCGTAGGGCGTGGAAATGCTATAATTTTCCTTGGGCAGCACAAACGGTCGAACGACGTCGGACGTTAAATGCCATCATTGCCCTTGGACAACATTTATGGCCGGACTACGTCGGGTGTGGCATGTTATCATCGCCCTTTTAAAGCATACACGATCCGAC